>NC_056727.1:602948193-603288193 GCF_019279795.1 Protopterus annectens
CAGTGATTCAGAGATACAAAATAAAAAATAAAAAAATTGGGGGGGGGGTACAGCCTATCCTTGTGATTTAGAAACAAACCTTCTGCAATTGTGCAAAGATAACCACAGATATGCCATGGTGCAAAACACAGTCAGAAGGTAATTATTCAATTAAGCAGCAGGCATGTTTTGGCTATAACTGCTTGAGATACCTGCTCACAGAAATTACAGGCCCAGAGGTTAGACAGTGATTTCTACAACTGGTACAGGAATGTTGTACAGATAAGTAGCAAATGAGTAGCATGTGCGTAACTAAGAGTGTGCATGTGTACTACACTGTACCACTATGACAATGGATGGAAGCCACAGTAAGTGGCTCTAAGCATTATTTCTTTGTGGTTTTACTACTTTAAATGAGGAGGAAATGGATGCCTGGCAAAGTAGGAATAGGGGTAGAGCAAAAAAGAAGAACATATACAAGGGCACAGGCAAATAAGAGTGGAAGTGGGAAGGGGTTTGAAGGGTAATTTTTTTTGACGTACAGGTGCATATTCTTTTTGATAAGAATAGCAGGTGGGAAAGGATGTAAGGGGAAGGCAGGGGGATAGAAAGTCTGTAAAAGTATGGAACCAGAGGCACACATCATCATCATCAACCCCCTTTTTCCCAGTTCTACATGGTGTAGTGTCAGCTGCTGCCAACCTTTTCCACTCTCCTACCTTCTTCAGCATTCAAACCTGATTGTCACGTCTTCTCTCACACAATCCATCCACTGAATCTTTTTGCTGGACGCCATTGTTCCCTCTTTGCTTCTTCCTCTCTGTACCAAATCTTCTTCACCGTATTGTCTTCTGCTTTTCTGCACATGTGCATGAAGCACCATAATCTTTTCTCTATGACCTTCTCTGTAATTGGAACTACTCAGGCTTCTGCTCTGATGTCATAATTTCTTCAACTGTCCTACAGTGTGCATCCAACCACCTGTCTAAGGAACTTCATCTCCATCACCTCTAGCGTCTTCATCTCCTCTTACTTCACAGCCCATGTTTTTGTACCATACAGTAGTACTAAACACACCACTATTTTATACACCTTTCTTTTCAGCTTCTTTGGCATTCTTCGGTCATATACTACCCCTGACACCCTTTGCCAGTTGGCTGCAACCCTTCAGATTCTAGTTTTGACCTCATCATTCAGACTTTGCTTCTCTTCGACCACCTGTCCTAGACACTTGGAGCTGCTAACCTGTGACTATTTTCTCTTCTGTCTCAGTTCTCATCTTCTTCTAATGTCCCCCAGTTGCTGCCATTACAGATGTCTTATCAGTACTCAGTTTCATCCCACGTGCCTTCAGTTTTGCATTCCATTCCCCTATTCTTTATTAAAGTTCTTGCTCAGAGTCTGCCTGTAATGCCACATCGCCTGCATACAGCAACTTTGTAGATATGTCCCCTCCAACTTGTTTGCTGATGTGGTTCATCACCAGAATGAACAGCAGTGGGCTCACAGCTGAACCCAAGCTAGACAACTGGACACCATGTTAGTAGCTTATTGACCCAGGGCTGCTTGGGTTTATGGCAGGTACACACTGGCCAATATGACCACATACACCCTTCCAATCATTAGCATGGGTAACTGGCATTGGGTGTTCAACCCACTTATCACTGACAAGTACCCATGCTCATTTTTGGCAACATTAATCCACCTGTCTGAATCACCTACAGCCATATTTTATACTGTCAAGTGGCTAACCTGACACAGCACTCAGTCTGTTATCCATGGTCTCCTATCTTTTTTTTTTTTTTTTAAACAAGAAACATCTTTAGTAAACCGTTACTTATGACATGGGCAATCACATTTATATAAATGAAAACAAACCACACCTACACAATCCAAGTTGCAAGCATTTTACATCACAAATCATAGAGACACACTCCCAGTTGCAAACATTACACATCACTTATAATCTATCCAATTGTTTTCCATGAAACATTACACAGCTCATTTGAATCCTGCCTTCTTTTAATCCTCATGCTTCCCCTGTATGTATTTGTCCCACAATTCCTATTTTTCTCCTATGTAGTCTGCTCCTACCTTTTCTAAGGATCTCAATTCTAGTTGTTTTATCTCTGTTACTATATTCACTACTTCTAGCATAGCTGGTTTAGATTTTGATTTCCATTTTCTAGTAATTGTTTTTTGGCAGCCACCATAACTAGACACAGCAAGGCCTAGCTTGAGGATAATGTACACCAGAGTTTATGCCCAAAGTGGTTGGTCTATACAACTCTTCGCCCTACAAGGCACCATTTATAGCCTGTGCTGCTAGCCACAGCTCCATTCTTGGGTGAGTTTGAAGTGGAAACACTCAGCTTGTTTTTGGGAGGTAGAAGGAACCCACAGAGCCCTAAGTCAAACATACAATATCCATACAGGTATTGGCCAAAGGTCAGAATTGAATCTTGTACTTTGTGAATGGGAGGTGGTGAAGATGAAGACCTTAACCATTATGCCAACTGGTCTCATAACCAACAAAGTTTAGATAACCAGCGGCACACAAAAATAAAATGCAGACAAAGATAAACATGAAGGTGCTAACACAAATGGGATGGGTTCAACAATGGAATTATTAACACACAGACAGATGTAGAACAACTGGTGACAGCGACGATAGAACAACAAATACAAGGAAGGTGACACTACAGATTTGTAAAACATTAAGTTTGCTTGTCTACACTGGCTGTCCTTTACAGCATGGTATTATGTTTCTAGTTTGATTAATAAAATCTGAATCTGTCTGATTAGAAGTTAAACAAATGAAAAGTCAGACAGGATGAACTCCCCTGGGATGAAAAGTAGTTGCTAAGGCAGCTGAGAAAACACTATCCCGGTATTTGCTGTATAATTTAATGTGTATTGTTCATATGCATTTTTAAATTTTACTACTACATCATGTAGTGAGAGTGCCAAACAGCATTTTTACACTTTACATTTTACAGGTGAATGTTTCCAGCCACTGCTTTTATGGGGAAAAATCACTTCAGATAATATTGCTTTCCCTATGATCATGCCACAGAGATTTGCAAGTAAAGTTTAATCTCAGTGACATCAAGAAAGGGAAAACATGAAGTGCATCCACAGAATTTAATGGGCATAATGCCACACATGTGCAGACACACATCCACTAAAATCTATGGAAGGAGCTCTTGCTATCCCCTACAGTGACCTCTCAAGGAATACAAAACATTTGTTTGGACAGTGGTTCAATAAACAATGTATGAATATTTTTATTAAAATGATGGCTCAAATAAATATGATATGAAAACAATCCAAGTGCAACGTGGAACTCAACTCACTAGATGTCACGATGCTCACTTGAATGTGAACAAATCACTAGTTTATACAGCCGGACTTTGATGATACTATGTGGAAATGAAGTGTGGTCAGTTTGTGGTGGAAAACTTAGTTTCTACATTGAATGGTTGATTTCTGTAGCTGTCTGCAAATATTTTGAAGTGAAACCCTTATGCATTAGTGGGTTAGAGTGACTCTTCTCATGGCCTCTTGTATCATCCTTACCATAAAGGTACACAGGCTAAGAAAGTATCCTGACCACTGTCTCTCACGATCAAGAAGTTATTCAACTGTGGCCCAACTCTATGCAACAAAAGAATAAAGTCATGATTATGACCCAGTAAGTCCATATTTGGTTAGCAGCAAAGAAAATTAGAAGAGTTGGGATGGGGAAGAGGGATTGTCAATGCTGGCTTGCTATGCTACAGGGAAAGAAGAGGTCTAGATCACTGCAGTCCTGAGCTTAATTGAAGTGTGAAGGTCTAGCCAAGGTCACAAGCATGCTACACAACAGATAGACAGCACCACTCAGAAATGAACGTAATGTACTTGGCAGAATGGCATAAGTGTAACACCAGGACCAGCTTCCTCTTTTTTTTAATGTTTTTTCAGACTGCCAGGTCTCAGGCAACATGGCATATAATACTTTACGAGAAAACCTATATTCACCCTTTGGCCAAAACTGTGTGCTCAGAATGACACCTCAACAAATTCCTGTTGGTCTGCAGAAAGTGAAGCATATATCTACTCCAACCCTATTGCACCACAAGACCACTAAGATCTAGCAACAAAAATCACTTGCAGGTCACTAAAGCCAATAACTCTGCTGGTGAAGCACTATTCTCTTGCGCCATAGCCAAATTATGGAACTCCCTCCCACCCACAATTACCTCCGTACCATCATGCACCCACTTCAAAACTTTACTAAAAGCACACCTAAAAACATGCTGGCTATGCCCTTGCAATTCCCACTCTAATATCACCCACCCCATCCAACCACTACTTTTCTTTCCACCCCACTAACTATCTTGATTATAGCAAGCTCAGACGCTCATAAGCCTAGTACTTATTATACAGCAGGAACTTCTTATTGTAACATTTGTTAATGTCTGTTATGTACTTCACAGATAAAGATTCTAGTTGTCTACTGATGTACTATGTTCTTCATCTGTAAATATGTTTGTAATTAATTGCTATGTTAAATTGTTAATCACTATGTAATCCAATGTAACTACTGTTTGTTTATTTTAACTGTAGAGCATTTCTCCCCAGGCCTCCGCTGAAAATGGACCTACGTCCAGTCGGACACTCCCGGTCAACAAATGTAAATAAATAAATATAAAAAAAGAGGAAGAGACACCAAGAAAGAAAACAAAAGCTCTGCACAGCTACTTACAAACTCCCATACAAATGGTACAGTAAACTAGGGTGGGGTTACAGAGGAAGATAGACATGGTCTTGCTTATCTATCGTTATATTAAGTACATAAGTTTCATATATGATAACAACTGTCCATCTTCCTCTACTTCTAGGACAGAATCCCAAGCATAACTTGCTGTTTGGATCATTGCAAAGACTGCCTCAAACAATAACATCTCCAGAAGGACCTGAACTGGAAATAGCTAGCCTACAAATGTCTTTCACAAGGAAAAGGGAAACTAACACCAATACTCATTCAAAAAATATAACAGAGAGAAACCGTAGACCCTGAGCCTATGAATTAAGATCAAGTTCACATGATAGTAATTGCAAGACTGTGAATAATGTAGTTATATGCGGATACACAGTATCCAGAAAACACCGACCCCATGTGTAAAAATGGGAAAAGGGTTGATGGATGGATACAGTATCCTGAATGAAGAGTTGGAACTCTTAAGGCCTAATCTAACATGCTGAAAATAACTGTGAGAGAGATGGGCAGTCTAAAATCAGTGTACTGTTGAGTCAGACTCTAGCCCCAAATTGAGACCAGGCACAAGGCCATCAACAGAAGACCTCAAGAATCAAGTTAGACACAGTAAGCTCACAGAGAAATGACAAAAAGTCATCATCAGTAACCCTTCAACAGTCTAAAAGAAATGGAATCAGCCTAATGTAGGGAAGAGTACTCGGGAAATGACGGCAGTCCTCAAAAGCAAAGAGCAATCTGGAAATTAAGCTAAGAATGACCAAGAATATTAGTCTAAAAGTAATCCATTAGGGATACAGCAACATAGTCAATCTGGGACCAAATGCAACATGGAACTGAAAGTCAGTGACACTGAAACCATTCACTGAAGAAGAGTCCGGCAAGCCACCAGCGAATTAACTAAAAGTCATTGGATAATATGTGATCTAACAGTTTGACAGAGGCAGAGCCAACTTGAGGATGATCATCTTAATCCCCAAAAAGTTAATAAAAAGTAAAAATGGGAAATAAAGGGAAGGGTGAAGTGTCCAAGACGCCTTTTCCTATCAGATGTAAAGGTAAGATCTAAAAGATCAAAGGGTCATTTGCTGCAAGGATAACACTCCCTATCTGACAAAGGATGACATAATGGTGAAGATTAAATGCTTCAAACAGAACAATAACTCCACGGCAAAGTGGAGTAACACTATCCCAAAAGAAAGGAAAAACGTGAATGTAACTAGGTAAAAAAGGAGATAAGCAGAGAAATTCACAGGTTTATAGGTATACACTAATCTAATATGCACTAGAGCCTTTATAAGGCTAACCATGCAACCCAAATGTGTCACACAAATTATACACTTTAGATGTTTATACAGAGGTGAGTGTTGGTTATGACATGATTTTTGACTGCCTCTGTCCATCAGAGAGATATGCACCAGAACAGAGGTGAATTTTTGATTTCTCATCCAGTGGTTCAAGTTACACTTAAATAGGGTTAGCATGGTACTTTGTTTCATGTGGATGTGGAGCCCATTACAGAGAAAGGAAATTCTCTGAGATACATATCTGTCTCTTCAATATGTCCTTGTTATGTTACAAGCAAAATTTAGCTCTTTAGATCTAGCAGTTCTAATGCTCTTTGTTTTGTGGATGTGCAAAAGGTCCATCAGAAAATCCCAATCAAGAATGGGAACCTGTATAACAAAGGATCAGGTGGCAGGAGATAGCTGTTTTAATTCCATCAAAGAAATAAGCTGACAAATTTTCAAAGAACAGCAGGATCAACATAGCTATGCCACAGACTGGATGGGGTGAAGGCAGGGTAGACAGTAGATAGAGCCCAAAACCTATTAACCAAGGAAAATGAAATGGTTAAAGGTGTGTCATGCTCCTTAAATGTAACAGATAGACCAAAGGGCATAGAAATGTCTAGAAGGGAGGAAAAAAGCTCAATGCTGGAGATGTTCCTCAAACTGGAACCAGGATAAAATGTCTCCTTAAAATAGCAAGGAGGCAAGAAACTATTTTCTTCTGATCCTAATGATGCGCCACCATAAACATAACAGCATAGGGGGAAGGGAAAGAACCTGATAGGCATTGCCTAAATTACTCTGCTGAAAAAGATTGGTTGCTATACACACCAAAGAATTTGCACTGCAGAAAGTGAACACAATACAAACAATCCACCAGCAAAAACGTTAACAAACTACAAGAGCAAAAGATAAAGCACTATCTGATCCTGGCCAAATATCAACAATGGAGTAAGAAGGTAAACAACCTGAAGTAGCATTCAAATTGCTGGTATCTCTAGGATACATTCCATATCAGGACTCCTGAATAAAGGAAAGTATTGTTTAGATCTAAAGATCTAAGCACAGATTAAAGTGAGGTTGTTGTGCAGAACTTGCCTCATATGGGAGATGCTTCAGAGGAAATAAAGTGAAAAAAAAAAAGAAAGTTCATGCACGAATGATAAAAAACATAAGGAGCCTACAGGCTGAAGCTACTTAAAAAAGGAATGAAGGCCAAATTATAAGGTTTTATTGCAGTAGGATATCAGACATATCTTGCAAGATACCTCATGTAATGATCAGAACCACATTATTGACAATGAAAGATATAGGACTAATGAATCTGTGGCAATCCCTTGTAAGGTGGGAACAATAATAAAATGAGTAACTAACCTTGGTCCAACTGTAGAGAAATAAAACTGACAGTTACTCATGCTGTGAAAAATGCCTGAAAATGTACCTGTACAACAACTTCAGAAGAAGGGAGGTTTTTTTGTCAATAAGTGGTGAGACTTAAACGCAACCAGATATATAATTAGAGGAGGAAAGGTAGACCTCCACTGATGAGAATTGATAATGGTGGTGAAGATGGATACCCCAATAAATCAGAGAATAACTCTTAAGCTTTGCATATGAAAACACTCAGGAAATGTAAATAAGTAAATGCACATAAATGAAGGAATACATGTATATAAATATATGACAATACAAGGCATTCCACTGCCTGCAGGAATAAGAATCCGAAGCAGAACATTTCAGATGGACCCCATACCTTTCAGTATAGGAAGAAGGACAAGAGTTCTTGGATAAACTGATGAATACGTCAGATATCAAGTAAGAGGGCAGGTGCAACTACAATCTATCCACCCAGACCCATTCTCCAAACATGGCAAGGAGGAGAAGGAAGATGAGAGGATTTTGTAAACTGTAGAATAGTCCCTGGGCAATTACTAGGTAAGTACCCCTGCCTTCTGGACAGCAAGGAAAGGTCACATATTGCATGTAGACTATGACAGACACTGAAAACTTTCTGATACTTATAAGCTCAATTCTGAAGCAGGCTCAGTGCCAGCAGCCTGACTCAGGAGTGGTTCCAGAAAGGCATCCTAACTGCCAAGCTATTCAACGCCAAATTGGCAAAAAAAATAAAAAAACAATAGGCATCAGCAGTCTAGGGAATGAATGTTGGGTCAAAGAAACATGCAACTCTGTTGTTGAGGTCACAGCCAATGACAAGATCACAGTTGAGAGCCTCAATATCTACTGTAATATGATCAGGATGGCCTAAACTGAGTCCTGCTTCTGACATTGATACCAACAGTAGGAGGTCGACACTTAGTAAGTTAACTTCAACAGACAGAAGACTACAGCTGACTCGAAATGCAGACTAAGCTAGTGACAGGGTCCAAACATATATTTTCTGGTGAACTCTTAAATCAGAATAAAAGTTTTCCAGAAGAGTTAAATGAGTGAAACCAAGTAGAGACTCTTGCACATTTCCCTCCTTACAACAACTGAAACCAGAGCTATGACCAGGTTAGTGAGAGGGTCAAACAGCAAACTAGTTCCATTCATCTCAGAACCAGAAACAATGAGTGCAAAGCAAGTCATGTACAGAGAAACATCAACTTCTACAGCTTTACCAAGACTAAAGAGATATTTAGGAAAAAATTTTGGTCAGCTGCTAATCACTGACAGAGAACCAATCTAAGATAGGACTTCAACTGGCACAACAGTATCTGAGAAGTAGACTGAGATTTGATGATAACTGATACTAAAGCCAGAAATGAGTTGATAAGAGAGTGAAATAAAAAAAAAAATAGTTAATTACACTCATAACAAAATACAGGGAACCAACTGCAACTCATGAACAGATGGATATCAATATCTGCAAATTTAGTAATGCTAAAGAAATATTTGTCAGCAAAGGGATACATAAATTCTTAGGGCCATATTCCAAAAGAGTTGCGCTCAGTGTAGGTCTGCCCTAATTCTGAAAGACCTGCACTCAGTGTGAGTGACCTACTTTGGTGTATGGCCCATCTGTAAAGAAAAGTCTGCACTAGGGGCCAAATTCCAAAAGACCCACTCCCAGTGTAAGTAAGCAAGTCTTTTAGAATCAGGCCCTTGGTCTGTTCTAAAAACTACCAGCAGAGTCTGAACCAGACCGAAATAAGACTATAACTGGTACTGAGTCCCACAATGTCTCTTAACATTCAGGATATTAACAACTTTATGAAGACAAAGACTTAAATACAGATAAAATTCCCAAAGACTGAAAAATGCATTTCTGATGACAACACTCACTCAGACCTCTGAGTATCTCTCATAAAACTACTAAAGTTTTATTAAGTCTCCTAATATTTCAAATATTAAAATTACTAGTAGTATACTGAGAAAAAATGCATTTGTCCACAAGACAAACACAGAATGGACAAAATAGAAAGACGAAGGAGGAAAAAAGCAGACAATAAAGAACAATTATTATCCGTAAAACCAGGAGTTAAGAGATCAGACATGACTGTTACGGTAAAGGTGATAAAAATAAAAAATATATAGATTTATGTAAGGAAAACAACAATAATGTATCCTCCAAAGCAAACAATATCCTGGGAAAGCAGAAACAGCTGCACTACTGCACAGCAAAAGAAATCTGGAAAGGAGTCTTCTCTTCCACAGAATTGTAAATGTGAGGAGGTTTTAAGTGTCACAAGGTTGATGGACTAGAGTCCTGATGTATAAGAAGATGGACTGGTCCTACCACATCTAGACAAATGCAGCTGCATCCATGAGTTGTCCTCAGAAGCAATCATTACTGAAGTAACAGCCATAACTGCTGGAGTTAGACAAGCGATATTAGTGGCTGCCTGCACTCATATGACTGGAGTTTTCTTTTTTTCTCAACGGTTGTGGGACCTCACAGCAGGTATACTTATTTTTGACGTTATCCAAGGCTTGCTGAAAGTTGCTTTGGACATTTTTTCATCCATCAACACTCGATGGAAAATACATTTGAAAATGCTGATCAGTGGGACTTAAAAAAAGACACTATTCTACCTTAGCACGGGTCTAGCTTTGTGTTTTCTTACTGTAATTAATACACAGTGTCTTAATAGTAAATTTCAAATCCCCAAGGTCTAATGTCTAATGCTGGTCTGTAACCACTGTTAGAGTGGAGTCTGCATGCTGTTCCCATGTCTGTATGTGCCTTCTGCAAGCACTCCATTTTCTTCCCACTTCTCCAAAACATGTTACTTGATATGGCTACACCAAGCTGTGTGTGTATATACGGCATTTACCACTGCCCTGTGGTCCATATCATGGCTGAAAATAGTCTGCATTGGACAATTTGTTTTATCAGGTTATCAAATAAGTAGGTTAAAGTAAATCATTTTCAAAAACAACTGCCTAACAAATTCTTTCTTGCTCCATATGACCTCTAACCCTCTCTTCTCCAAATATTCTCACATCTCACTGGAGTTATAATTACTCACAGACCCTAAATGAATGAATTCCCCCTAAATTAAACTATTCAGTCAACTTCCTACATGTTTTGGGTGAAATAGGCTTTAAACTGGAGTTATATGTAGTACTTTTTTTTTTCTTGCGAGCAGGCCCCCAGACTGATTTTTGACTGCTGTACTATGTTTTTCAATATATTTGATAAAACTGGCTTAACAGCTACTGTTCTGCATTTTTGTTAAAAATGAGCAAGCATTTTGGCTATAAGCAAAATTAAGTTTCTTTAAAAATGTACTTTAAATGTTTTGGGGATAAATGTGTCCTACGCATGATATATGTTTGTGAAATTGTATCCCATTTTTATTGTACAGAAGTCTTGGTGTCACATATTAATGCACCACTGTTCATTACACCCACCGTAATGTCATACATTTGGACACATCTTCTGTGGTCCCGCAATAGACATCTAAAAGGCAGCAACCTTGCTCGATCACTCTTGCCTTGAAGTCACATGTGAGCTAGAGAGGCATCACCTAGGGTTGTAGGAACAAACTAACCTTGTGCTATAACCTCTAGCCATAACACCTACCTAGGTATATTATTCATACCTAGGGATGAATGCAGAATTGCAGTCAAAGTAGCCAGATTTCAGTACTTCAAACAAAAGCAGTGTTACATTTCACCAACCAATACTATTCAAGAAATTACTAAGTAATACTGCTCACACCTCCTTTCTTTCCTCAATTCTCCATACTTGCATTTTTCACCTGCTCCCCCATAGATCATCTATTTACTCCTCCATAAGCCTCAGCTCTTTCCAAATCTCTCCACAGCCCTCCAGAAAAATATTTGTTTCCCTTATTCCCTCCAAAGTTAATAAAATTAATTTCCTTCTTTTTCTACCTCCAACTTTATTCTTTCCCCAGTTTTCCACTTCAGACAAATTTCCACTGAAGAAAGAAACAACAGTTTAACAAATTCTTCCTTGCCCCCTCTCAGCATTACCCCTGCCTCCTAAAAACATTCTCACATTGTGCTGGATTTATAGATACTCACAGACCCTAAACCAATGAATCCCAAACAAATTCAACTATTCAGCCAACTTCCTAGCTTGCTGACTTCAACATCAACTAAAATGTGTATTTATGCAAGAAGGGTGCCTTCACAACCTTGTGACTCAAAACATACTAATTCCAAGGTATTTCCACTTCAAGGGTATAGGCAAAAGTTGAGTGACATTAGAGTCAATATCAACAATATGAGACTTGGGACTCATCGGAACTAATACTAACTTCATGGTTTCACATGTAATTCCCTAACTACTCTTTTTCACAATCCCTCCAGTCCCACAATCCTTTCACCTATGCCCAACTGAATGCTTCCCTGCTTAGGAAAGCTTTTGACAAGGTATTATACTCCCATTTCCAGGAGTTCATCAACAGACATGGCACTCTTTCAAGTTTTCAGCATGTTTTTTGCTCTAGGTATAGTGACATCTATGCCCTTCTGTCAGTTATAAACTCAGTATTCAACAATATGGGGCAAGGTTTGCTTACCAATGTCCACTTTGCAGGCTTTTGAAGGGCTGACAATTCCTCAACTCAAATTTTGAGATTTCACTGATAAGCAGCTCTTATGGCTCTTTAATTATCTCTCTAGAGCAGAACTGCTCAAAAGAAGGTGCTAACTACACCTGCAGCACCAGGTGCTATTCTTTGTGGGGTCTCTGCAAGTATGGTTACAGAATATAGGCAGGAAGGGGCTGGAATTTACTAGAGAAAACTAGCAAATGAACCAAGATATTGGGAATAAATAACTAGAAATGGAAAGGTGATAGAGTGGGATGAGGCCAAGACGACATTTGGACTGCAGGTTATAAACTGACTTCCCTACCAGGGACTGATATCAGACTACAGTCAAAGATAAAGGGACAGGAGAATCTTAAATGAAAGATATGCTCTGGTATAGTTTTTGTTGAATCTAGAACAAAAGCTGCTGTGAAAAAAGGGATAATTTGTAGGATATATAAAATATTGCATGATAACTATAAGGTATACGTTTTTTGGACCTCTTATATTCTCACTCTACCTTAATAAAAATCTTCCTCCAACTCACCTCCCTCTAACCATTTACTTGTGTTAATGATAAGGTCCTTCAAAGAAATTCTCCCATTCACCTCTCTTTTACTCTTTATGTAAATGATATGGTCATTTGTAGTCTATATTCAGACAACTCAACCCGCTCTTCAAGAAAGCAT
Source organism: Protopterus annectens (assembly GCF_019279795.1). Taxonomy (NCBI): domain Eukaryota; kingdom Metazoa; phylum Chordata; order Ceratodontiformes; family Protopteridae; genus Protopterus; species Protopterus annectens. The sequence goes on from NC_056727.1 coordinate 602,960,927, forward strand.
AATTTTCTGAGAAGATGGTGCAACAAAAACACACTCCTGAGCAAAACAAATGAATGCAATGCTCAGTTGCTCAGAATACCACCAAGACTTCTTCAAGCTATCCTTTCTGGAGACCGAACCTGCATTCGTTCCTTTAAATACCTTAGAGTTTTGGTTAGACCTCACTCTCTCATTTACACGACATAAACCGTCTCTCAACTTAGATATATATTTCCCTTCTAAAGTTCTCCTCTGCAGAAAATGCACATTGCCTTTAGAGTACACCAAACTAAATCTACTGATTATTTCCTTTATTTCTTCTATGTTATAACTCACTTGACATCTCTCTCAAATAACCTGTCAAGGCATGAAAACTTCACCAGCAGAGGCTACATGGAGAAACCACTGGGTGCCTAAAGTCAGTAGTGGTAGGATAAAAAATATCTACCTGCCTCCTCATTCCCTAAAATCCTATTTTCCTTCTGAATTCCTCTGTCCAAAATCTCATAATAACCATTACCAAGGCCTTACACTGATTCTTTTTACTGCTTCACCTGAGAGACCACACAGCCAAAACAAAGGAGCTCTTAGTAATCCTTATTCCCCTTCTCCATCAATTCATTCATTACTTCATTTCCCAGCTGCTTACGTAATTCAATTGTGATCACTGGACAATGTATCCTAACACTGAATGGGGAGGTGGAGGGGTGGGGCTAAGACAGAAAAAAAATAGCACCGAGTAGGTTATCAGTCTACTGCAAGATGTACACACATCTCAAGACAAAGCATATGGGCTTATACAATTTGGAAGATCACCAATTCATATATGGCTTGTCTTTGGGATGAGAGAGGAAATCAGGACACCTGCAAGATTTTACACAAGGACATATGGAAGACATGCCACACAGAAGGAACCATGTGGCCTGCTGGACTGAACAGCTAAGGGCTATGATGCAACAAAGCTAACCTATGCTTCCTCATGCTACCCAATTTCCCTATCCAAGCATCTGAAAAATACTTTTTCTAATATGATTGCATAATATGGAACTGCCACCCCCCCCCCATTATAAAAAATATTTGCCTCAGACATTTATATCTGCATCTTCTGTCTTTCCTTACAGATTCTCTCCATTGTTGCAGCTTAACAGGGCCAAGATGAAGCCACTCTTCTACCTCCACCCCCCACCTGTCCTGGCTGTGTCCTCGTTACTCCTCACATACTCATCACCAATTCCTTTAATGCTTATTTATCCATCCATCTTGTTTTACATCTCTTTTCCAGCCCTCATCCATAACTTATTCCCTGCTTTTTAAAGGCTGTGCACCTATTTATTAAAGCCTTTCATTTCTTACAATTTATTTGACCATTTTTACCATGCTTGACTCCTACTGCTTTACATTTTAACACCACATATATTCTCCTGCGGTTTACTTCTTAAACAGTCATTCCCTAAACTTGTGTAAATGACTATATATACACAGTATTACACAAGCTTGCCTTTGCTTTATCACCTATATAGAATATTTGCTAGCATGTCTGGTAGCGGGCCTTTATTTCTGTGTAAAATCTATGCTTCATATATTTTTGACTGCTTCCAGTTCCAGCCATGGCTGAAAAAGAACAATGGATCAGTTCACTTACAAAGTTAACAAATAATAAACACATTCAAAACTGAAACTAAAACAATATGGAACTGTTTGTAAACTTAGACAAAATGATGTAAGATGATGGAAGAACTAATACTAGAATGTGAAGGAGCTAAGCTCATGGGGCCCAGTGATGAAGTCCTGAGTGTTCAGCCAAGAAACCTAATTTCAATTAGCAGGCCTTGACACTTGCATATTAGCAATCGCAGAGTGGTAAACTCATAGAAGGAGTGCACACACTGAAACACTTTGACATGTGCCCCCCATGCCCTCTGTGGTTACTGCAGGCCTTCCTCTGCTCATGTAAACAAATTAATAATGCTTTGTCACAGCAGCTATATGACACCCCATCCTCTCGCACAATTATGAATCAACTGGGGAAGAAACAAAAGAATAAGGTTCAGTCCTGAAGGTAAGAGCCCCTCCAACAAAAGTCAAAAATAAATAAATAAATAAATAAATAAATACTGCAAAGCAAGGGCTACTCAAAAGAACAAAGTAACACAAGAATACTTAGATAGGAGAAAAGATACTATAGGTATGAATAGGGTTTTATTAGTTGTACTTGTTTGCAAAACGGATTGGGAGCATTTGGTCCATAGACCCTTTTCAGCCACAACCAGAGCCAATGGAATAAGACATTTACACAAAAATGCAAATACATACATTGTAAATTATCAGATTAAAAATGTATGCATGTCACAAACTGGCAAGCTTTGAAGTTGTATTAATATAATTTTTTTCACAACTTAACAAATAAGACAACAGTTATTAACAGTCATGCCAGATATGCACTTGCCTAAACAATATTTCAGACATGACGTGATGTTATGGAAATAAGGTTATATGAAATGAACATTAAGCAATGTCTCTAAAGCCATTACAATGTGACACAGCAAACAGATGGGTATGAAGGTCAGCTATTTATAGTCTGATGTCAAAATTGCTTTTAATTCAGACGGAAGTAAAGACATATTCAGAGCTAAGAAAGTAGCAAGACAGATAAAGACTCCCTTGTTATGGTTCTGTAACCTGAAGATGTAGTGGAAATGTGCAGCTTATGAAAAAATGCACAACTATCCACGGTCTTGACTTGAGTAAGTTATGCAGAAAACAGAAAGCTGGACACCTCAGAAATAAGACAATTTGTTTTGGATAGTGAGAGACTAGTTAAGTTCCTATGTACTACAAAGCAATAGAAAACAGCATTTGCAGTCAAAGAGTTTAGAATCAAGCAAGGAAGGACATACTCAAGTTTTGGCAGAAGACTGCCATTTCCAGCTCTGGTACAAGTTTCGGGTTACTTAATATAATCATCCTATAGACCATTCTTATTTGTTTTAAAACTGAAAAACAGATGACTGATATATAAGGAAGGGTCAAGCCAAACTAAGTGATACCCAAAAGTAAGGCTCACTAGTAACTGGAGTAACAGCTGGGTCAAGTGGATGATTACAACATTTGTGCTGGTGCCTCAAAAGCCTGCAAAAGGAAAAGGATGCATCAAGGACTCTACTGAATGCAAGCTAATATTTAAACTTGAAAATGGGAGTTTGAGTTGTTGATAACCCAACTGAAAGAAGAGGTGTGGGTAGTAACTGAGACAATTGTGTATACCTTGTATATATGGAAGAAAGGAACTGCTATTTTGTGGTTTCTAAGTCCCAGAAGAACTGTCTTCTACTGTCAGGAAAAGGAGCTACTAATCTGTGGATTCTCTAAGCTCCTGAAAGACTATTTGCCCCTGCAAAGCACAGCAGATACTGACCTGTGGAATCCTATGCATAAAAGTTTTGTTCAAAATTTTTCTCCATTTTAACCTTAACCTAGAATGAATGTACTAACAGGCTACCAGATGTCTGAATTTCCAGTTGCAGAAAACACATTACAAGGTACTGTGCTATTTGTTTGGTTCTCTGAAAATAAAAAAAAAACTGTGTTGTGTTTTCTTAACTAAAGTTGAGCTCAAAGACTACTTTTTCCCTTCTTTGTATACAAGGACTGAAATGAATCCTGTTCCCATCTGTTTGCTATTCAAAGGCTGAAATGAAGCTTGTATTTTTCTGTCTGTGATTAAAAAAAAAAAACACTTGAACATCAGGTTGGAAATAACTGCCAAACACCTGTGCAAATGAATAAAAACAACCATACAAGGAAACCTATCAGGTTTCTTTTTACAAGCACTACAATAAGAATTATGCCTATGCACAGAACTTATCAATGTAATTAAACTGATTATATTGGAGACTTTACCCCATCCATCCCCAATGTGGGGGTCTACCACTGCTTGCCACCTTAAGTCGAACTCAGCAGTTGCACTACTGCAATCAAAGGGAAATACCCAGTACAGTGCTACAGTCGACTGTGAGAATAAGGTAAATGTGTAATGTCAAGGGGTAGCGATGCCTCTCTAACTCCTTGATAAGGAGTTCATTTGGCCAACTACAAGGAACCATACAAATGCATGCATGCACGCACGCACACACACACACACACACACACACACACATATATATATATATATATATATATATATATATATATATATACATACATGCATACAGACACTCACACACACACACTGTGTGTGTGTGTGTGTGCATGTATATATGTATATGCCTGTGCACGCACGTGTGTAAATATTTATATATAAAATGGTCTACTAAGCATAACTGAAAGATTCACATGTTGACATTCAAACTATCAACACAAACGAAGGTTCACTACTATGCATGCGCTGAGAAATAATTTTTTAAGTTTAAAAAAAAACAAACACTGTTAATACCCACATACCCCCTGCTAATTATATATACCAACTCTGAGATCACACAATATCAAAGAAAGGGCAAATTCCCCAATCTTGAGAGCTGTACAATTTTATACATCTGTTGACCAAATTTTGCCAATGATGTTCACCAAACTTCAAAGCATAGAGACATGCACACACACAGTAGACAGTGCAGAAAAGTGCAAATTATGTTAAATTGTAAATGATTGAGTATGCATAAAATATGCATTTAGGGGAATGTAGCTTATATTAGAGTCGTAGCAAGAGTGATGGGAGAGGGGTGACTGCACAAGCAGTTATGGGAAGTGATCAGTGCATGCAAGAACTGATTTGCTCCTGCTCTCGCCCTGTAAACATGTTTATCTGAACTGGTGAAAGTATTTAAACAACCACGATTACTGACTGTAAATGCTTTAGCAAGGAGCTATTTCTGGAACCAAAACTGTATCAAAGACCTTTGCTAGACTGCAACAAGGAGTTCTTTGCAGCACTCCACAATGAAAAGCAGAATTTTTGTTTGGTCCCCAATTTTTATTTTTCCTCTTGTCACTCTGGTATTCTGGCTGAGGAGGGCGCCAAACAAGGGATTGCTTACTGCACCTGACAATCTAGTTGTAGATCTGGCATATTTGCACCTTGGATGGTGGATTCAGAACTGAATGAGGAAGTGCACATAAGAAGTCATGCACAAGGAAACCTTATGACCAAATGAAGACCAATAGGCAGAACTATAACAGAAGGACAGAGATAGAAATGGAAAATAGAAGTAAAAGCAGTAAGGGAAGAGAACAATGTAAAGGGGACAGGTGGCAAGGAAAAGGAAGATTAAATAAGTGTACCACAATGCAAAGAACATACTAGAAAAGAGACCATGGGAACCATAAGATGCCAGACATATACACAATTAAGCAGACAACCTTAAACGTTCTTGCCACCCATTTCAAGTATGTGATACTGCTCACCTCCCAACATAAATAAAGCATCTAAGTGTAAAGGCTGACTATGAATTTATCAGTTGATAATCATATTCATAGGAGTGGCCTTTACAGTAAAGTCTCTTGGTATCAGAGCTACAGTAAGTCAGTATTTTCATCTTTAACACAGCAATATCCTCATGTGCTAGCTATTACAATGGAGGCACTTAAAATACTATTGAGCCTTGCAGACTGATTAATAAATTACAGAATTCATTTCGCTGTCATATCATTTAACTAAAGTGCAAGAATTAATACATTCAGAAAATGGGTTCTTAATAAGAATTATTATGCATAATTCGCACGCAATTCAACAAATTCTTTACTGAAACAGTAAAAGCCCTTTCTAGCACCCTAAATAGCTCCACCAGCACCATCCTTTCTCCAACCCCCACTACCCCTACTACAAAACAGTCTCCCTCTAGCTTTGCCTTATCTCCAGCACCCACTCAACTTATTACTAAACCCCTCAAAAAATTAAAACCTACCACACTATCTGCTGACAAACTTCCAGCTGACTTCCTTCAACTAACAGCTGAAACCATATCCTACCCTGTGTCTATCCTCATAAACAGATCCATATCTGAATGTAAAATACCTAACCTGTGGAAAACATCTCATATTATTCCACTCCACAAAGGCGGCAACTCCCTTGAACTGACCAACTACCGTCCAATTGCAATCTTATCACCTTTATCAAAAATTTTAGAAAAGAGTAGTACATTCACAGTTAATGCAATACCTCCTAAAGAATAGCCTTATATCAACATCCCAACACGGTTTTCGGTCTTCCCACAGTACCACAACATCTCTACTCTCCTATACCAATACAGTTAATACCCACAGAAACAACGGTCTTTTTGTATCTTCTGTATTCTTAGACTTATCTAAAGCCTTTGATATGGTCAACCACAGCATACTACTCAACACTCTATCTACCCTTAACATAAACTCCATCACCATATCATGGTTCAATAACTATCTATCTGGCCGTCAACAAGCAGTGCTTTGGCAGGACCAACTATCCTCCCTTCTACCTGTAACTATAGGAGTTCCACAAGGATCAATACTTGGGCCTCTACTATTCCCTATACATACAAATCAGATAGCAGTCTCCTATCCCTCTGCCTCTATAGTACAATATGCAGACGACAGTACCATCATATGTGCTGTCCCAACCTTAAGCAAACTTCAAACAATAACACAAAATAACTTTACTCTGGCTGAAGCATGGTTTTCCAGCATTAAACTTCTACTCAACCCTGAAAAAACAAAACTTATTCTATTCAGTCCTGGTAGATCCTCTGCACCAAATACTAACTTCACCATAAACTCGAGGGATAACACCACTATCACCCCAACAACATATGCTAAACTCCTAGAAGTAGTAATTGACAACAATCTCAAATTTGATATACACATAGCACAAACAGTCAAAAAAGTAAACAAAAAACTGGGTCTCCTGTATAGGAACAGACAATTCACGACCAACTATACCAAAGCCGTTGTCGCAAGAACTCACCTGTTATTCACCCTACTGTACGTCTCCAATCCTGACTAATCTTCGCCAGAACGAACAAAACAAAATGGCATCTTGCTGTAACAAGATTGCTAAATTTGCCACTGGTGCCTCAAATAGATCCCATCACTGTCTCTCCCTTAAACAGCTCAACTGGCTTGAGTTGCCCCAACTACTACTTACTACACAACTCTTCTCAGCCCACAAACTGTACTACCACCCTGACAAAACCCCAGCATTACAAAATCTAATACAGCCCTACAGTACCACCCGTACCTTAAGATCTACAGACCAAACTCCAATAACTGTTAAGAATGAAGCAGGCAAAGCTCTCCTTGGTTGTACAATAGCTAAAATCTGGAACTCACTCCCAAAGAACATAACTTCTACCAGCTCTGTTTCACTATTCAAGAAACTACTCAACACTCACTACTCTACTAATTGGCTGTGCCCATGTGACCCCCCAGATTAACTCACTTTCCTTTCAGTACTGCAATGATTCTGCAGAACCTTCTCCTCTTATCTATAAACTACTTATTTCTTACCAAAACAAGCTTTTTAAATCACTTATTCTTCTAAACAATGTTTAGTCTGAAGATATTTATTCTATTCACCTATGTAAAAAAGGTAAATATGTTCCTATATGTGTAATAGTATGTAAATGTATTGTCACTTTTGTTTGTTTGTTTTTTTTTTTTTTATGTGGAGCTTTTCTCCCAGGGCCTCCGCTGAAAATGGACCTGCATCCAGTTGGACTTTCCCAGTCATCAAATGTAAAATAAAAATAAATAAATAAATGCCACTGATTTATAATAGCTAACTCATTTTAGCAAATGTTAGATACATTTATTTGTATGGGACACAACCCTTTTATAGTTCCTTTAGATTTTTTCTTTTTTTTTTTTCTTATTGAAAAGTGATATCTGGGTCTAACAGAAATTTATGTTTGCCTACATCTCAATGACTTTGTGTAATAGTTTGGACAGTGACTCAAAGTATCTTTATATTTCATCAACATGTGTTTAATTGAGCAATAAATGCCAGGTATTGTATCATTAAATTATTCTACATGGCAGCTAAACTTGTTCTATAACTACTCTATATTCTGCATAGGTTCTGCATAGGTTACTGGTACCTTCAGTCTAATAACTTGCAGACTAAGAACAATGTTGTAAAGTGGACTTGGAGCTACACCAATAGACAGCAAACCCAAGATGTCTGAACCCAAAATGGGCTCATTTTCAGTAGCTTGGTTTGTGATTATTCAGTGTTAAGACCTGAAGTATTGGATTAAAAAAATTGTCACAGTAACTAATCCAAGGATATGGAAGGGAGGTTACCTGTAAAATTTTAATTGTGCTGAATATCATAATTTTTGCATATCAGAAATGTTACACCAACCTTTGCAAATCACTAATAGCAGCAGACACTGGATCTATGTGGGAGCTGATATTATTTACCTTAAATAAATTACACCTCTCCAACAGGACAATGTAAGCTGAAACAAATTTACTGTAAGCTACAACATCTTACCTCATACTTTTCATCTGCCCCAGGTTAATGTGATTACTATTACATGAGCATCATTTTCAATGTCATTATCTGCAATTCATTTTTTTTTCCAAAATGTCTTGCATTAATATATACTACACATTATAAGGAGATGTGGAAATCATTCAAGTTATTTCAGATGGTTGATACTTACACTTTAAAAGGACTCACAAATAAATAAAACAGCCAAATATGCCCACCAGAAATTTTAAGGTGAATTCCTTTGGCAGACAAATACTCGCTACAGTAAAATCTCTTCCTTGCATTCAAATGGCAAAAGTTGTGAATTCTGCATTACCTATTTAATATACAATGGGTTTTTAATGGTTCAGGTTTAACAACTTAATAGCACACAATTTATGATGAGTCTCTAATAAAACAGGACTTACTACTATAGATGATATTTTAATCAGACTACAATGGATGCAGGTGTAGATTTCACATCCTTAGTGCAGATGCATATCAAGATTGTGTTTAAAAAAGACTTCCAGGATGGCTGAAGACTCAACTTCATCTATCCCAGTATGAAAAAGAAACAGAGAGCTAAAAGCTAAAACTCAGCTACTTTTAGTAAAATTCAGTTACTGGCTAGTAGGTACAGAGCCTGGATGCCAGCAATGATGAAACTTAGAGAGCCTGAAAGAAAATCAGCTAGAAAAGGTAAAGAGATAGCACTGACTGTTAAGACTCCTGCAGCTGCAAAAAGCACTTCAAGCTCCAACTTTGGTAGAAGAAATGGCTTCTGGTAATTTAGAGGAAAAATAAATCAAATGCACTCAGAGTTGATAAAACATTGAAGGAGTAGATCAATTAAAATAACAAAAGGCTGGAAAAAATGGGAACATTGTTAAACAGCTATTCAGATGAACTGACAAAACTGCAAAAATCAGAAGTTGAAATGAAGAAAAGGCTGGTGGAATATGAGACTGCATAAGAATGGATTTTTCAAAAAACAGTAAAATTAGAGGACAGAGCATGCACAGAAAACTTGAGATTTTATGCTGTACCAGATAAACTGGAAGGAACAGTTTGAATTAGTTTTATGAAAGTACAAATAAGCAACAGGACTGGTATTCCACCTCAGGATTTGTTACCTGAAAGGGCACATAATGTGTACACTCCAAACCTGGTCATGATAAAGCAGCCAAGACCTGTACAACAGACTCCCTCTTATCCAGTCTCGTGGGACCGGACCTTAGGCTGGATAAACAAATGGCTGGTTAATCAGAAAAAAGCATACAAAACAGCATTTATATGTTATAAATCAGCTAGAATAACAAGATTTGTGTTTGTATGCATTTTTCTAATGACTATGAAGTCTAAAACGCAAATGTCTGTCACTATTTAGCCCAGAGGAGGCAGAAGTGTTGTTCTCCTCTGTTGTCTTTTGCTAGGACTACAGCAGAAATTTGATGTTCGGTTAAAGTGGAGGCTGATTAAAAAGAGAGGGGTTCCTACTGTATTAGTAAAGATGCAATCATACCAGCAGAAAGAGTTGATCCTAACAAAACTGTGGTAGAATGGAAAGTTATTAAAAACTGGAGACAGAAGAGTGTTTGTAGAAAATGATTCTTCAATGTACACCAGACAGAACAGAAGCAAATTTATCCCATCAAACAGGAAATGTTGAAAGGCAGAAGTGAGATTCAAGCTAATATCCATCAGTTTTCAAATTATTTTTTTCCTGGAGGATCAAAGTCAATTTTTTTCATGCAGAACAGGCTGTGGAGGAAATACAAAAGTTTGTCCAACAAAAAGTGTGCCATCAAACAGATGAAGATTCTGCTTTTCATTATTTTGCTACTACAGCTAAAACCTTTTCTAACATTCCAAAAGGAAATGCTTGAGTGACAGAAAAAAGCACAGGAGTTGACTAGAAGACTTGGGAGTACCTTTGACTTGAAACAGAGCGTGGGATTGGGAGACAGAGATGAATAGGAGGAAGATCAGCAACACTGAAATTAGTGAATAAATGTGAAGCTATAAAAACTTCAAACCTGTTTGTGAAGTATTGCTTTACAAGAGAAAGTGGTGCAGAAAGACTGGGATTTTGTTAAATTTGTAGGGGGGGATTAAAAGGCATATATGCCCCATTTCAAGTCATTAACATTTGGAGCGAAACTAAAAGGAAATAAAAGTTAACTGAAAGTAAAAAAAAAATTTTTTCTGAACAACATTTGTATAAAAGATTTCATAATATAAATTGCATGTTATACAGTAAAGCATCTTCACTTATTTCTGTATGTGACAAGGATACTATGTTTTCTTTTTTTAGTTTTTAGAAATGTAAGCATTACAATGTAAAAAGAGAAGAAAGGCTAAACAAAAAGTTCATAGGTTGTAATCTTGGGATGGTGGGCTGAGTGATGGGGTGTAAAAGTACACTTATTACAATATATGTAGAGCTGAGATAATTTCTCTTACTTTTGCATAGGTGAATATCTGGATTAATGTCCTTGCCTTAATTTAACAGCAGGTTTCTTCTACAAACATGGGGGCATTAAAAACAAGACAACACAGTGAATGTCATGAAAAGTTTTCCTTTAGCAAATGAATGCTCAGTGTGACTTGAGAAGTGCAGCTGAGTGCAGCTGTACATTCTATTCTTCAGTTTCCATGAAGACAAGCTGACTACAGGTCCAGGAAATAAACTGTGACAGTTGTAGACATTGTTCACTGGGAGAAATGTAAAATTAAAATGTACAAGGATAAGCAGCCTAAGAATACAATTTGAAATTAATGAAAGTGAATAAGAGATAGCAGATTTCTTCTTCTTCTTCTTTCGGCTTTTCCCAGTTAGGGGTTGCCACAGTGGATCGCCTGTCCGCTCATGCTTGGCAGTGGAGTTTTACGGTGTCGAGTTGACAGCCTGGTGCCCAACCTTCCACAGAAGGCACACACTCACACCTAGGGCCAATTTAGAGTGTCCAATCCACATACAGCATCTCTTTAGGATGTGGGAGGAAATCAGAGCAGCCGGAGGAAACCCACACGACCACAGGGAGGACATGCAGACTCCGCACAGAAGGCACCCCGGTCGAGGATCGAACTGGCGAACCTCTTGCTGTGAGGCGGCACCGCTAACCACTGCACCACCGTGACCGCCCAAGAGATAGCAGATTTACTGGTACCTAAATATTTCAAAGCATTTACTAGAACAGTGTAAATGTAGTTTTATTTAGAGACAGTGCACTTTTTCTTAAGACTAAAAGTTAATGTTTTCTGAAAGCATACAGACTATTTTTTCACATTTGGGCGGGGAATGATGATAAGGCAATAAAAGACAGCAATTAGTGTAGATAGGAGCATAGGCTGTAACATGTTCCTTAGCATGGCTAACCTTAATTTTAGGTTAGGTAATGCCTGTGAGTGCAGGGACAATTGTTCTTCATTATTTGAATATGTACATAGTTTTGTGTGTTTGTTTTAACAGGTTATGTTCTTTTTTTTTTTTTTTTCGCTTGAGGGTTTTCATTAAAACAAAACATCTTGCAATATGTGATACAGATTCAAATGGAGATGACAAGAAAAAAATGTATAAAGGATCAACCTGCCAACCATTATTGGGTGCATGTAACACAAAAGCTGGAAATTGTTATTTAACAAGGCTGTAATATGTGTTAGGTGGGAATAATACTTTCTTGTCATAATATCTGCACCATCCATATTATTTTGGAACATAAATGGCCTTCACATGTAGAAAAAAGGTAAGAGCATTAAATTATAGTAAGAAATGCAATGTGCAAATAGCAATGCTACAGGAGACACATTTGGAGACAAGTAAGCATGTGAATTTAATAAAGAAAGGATTTCAAGATGGAACAGGGACAAAGGAAATTGTGAGTACTTATACTAATTGTTAGAGGATCTCCAACAATGGCAGAAGGGGGACAATAATAATGATAAATATGTGGTAATAAAGGGTTAATGCCAAGGGAGAAGGACTACACTGGCATGTATTTATATTCCACCTAAAACAGCTATTATGGAACTTATGAAAAATTTGGGAGAAATAATCAGCTTTCAGCAGGGGATATTACTTATAGCTGGGGACTTGACCTTGTTTTGCAACAGTTGGGGTGTATTTGGGGGACTTAGAAAGGAAATACAACAAAAGGGGGCAGATTTCTGAAGAAAATGGTGAAAATATTTGGTATGGAAGATGTGAATTTAGTAGAAGAATCTCATAAGGAATTTACATATTATTTTCCAAGGTACAACAAGAGGGCTAGGCTACACAGACATTACATTTCAAAGGAACATGTGCATTTAATTGAAAACTTTGACACACATCCAATAAGTATTTCAAATCATGTGCCAATAACATCTATGACAAAAATGCAGGGTAATGAACTAAAAATAAGACACTGGCACTTCCCCACGTACCTTTTAAAGAGAGGAATTTAAAGAATGGGTAGTGAAAATTATTTGAGAGTTATTAAGAAAGATAGAAATTTCTTCAGAAGTTACAGCTAGTAAGTGGGATAAAATTAACAACAGGGTAGAAATAAAAGAAAAGAGATAAGGATAAGAAGCAACAAGAATTATTTAGAGGCGATAGCAAAGATTAAAGTATTACAGAATAAGGGGAAATCTCACAAAACAAGAAGAAACACAAATGCAGAGTGCTGAAGAGAAAATAACGGAGTATCAGGATAATATGCATAAGTTTAGAAAGATTGCTGTTAAGCAATTGTTTTTTTGATAATAACTCTAGAGCATAAAAACTTTCAGCACAATGGCTTATGTAACTGAAAGTAGAAAGGGCTGTCGCCAAACTTCGGGAGCCCATCAGAATAAAAATAGGCAGAAATCCTGCAGATTTGTTAGACATATTCAGAAATTTTATGACAATTTGTATAAAACACAGAAACTGGAAATCAAGAAAGAGCACAAATTGAAGTATTTATGGAAGATTTGAGTATGCCAAAGTTAGAGACAGATGAGGCTCAACAATTAGTAGTTAAGACAGGAAGTGATGAGATAAAAATTGTGATGTATAATCAATCTTCAGGAAAGCCTCCAGGAATATATGGTATTCCTGTGGAAGTTTGTTAGGAAGAAAGGAAGGAATAAAGATTTGCAAGGTTTTGGTTAATTAACAGTATTTTAAAAGGAGGGGAAGCACCAATATCCTGGAAGAAGATGTGGTGGCTGTAATACCTAAAAACTCTCAAAACCCATTAAACTCAGCTTCATATAGGCCCATATTTATTTATTTATTTTACATTTGTTAACCGGGATAGTCCGACTGGACACAGGTCCATTTTCAGCGGAGGCCCGGGGAGAAAAGCTCCACATGTGGATAGTTACATAAGAGTTAAACAGTAGCAGTTTTATACAGTCACATATAGATACCAGTACAGAATTATAGGATTATATGCATACTTGGACTACATACATACTTAAACTTAACATTGTAGTTTTCTTGTTCAAACTTAGACATTTTTAGTGGTACAAGGCTGAAAAAGGTAGCATGTCATTCAGTAGTACAATACATATGAGAATGAGACTAAGTCTGAAACATTGACTATTTTACAGATAGCCAGGTAGTGAAGAGAGTGGAAAGCTGATTAGTCAGGGTTGGTACAGGGGCACAGCCAGTGACTTTTTAGGAATTTTTTGAGAGATGTTTTAAATTGGTTAATAGTCTGGCTTGCTGTAAGTTTGACAGGGAGCCGATTCTAGATTGTTCCAACAGAGTTGCAAAATAATGAGTCACTTGCTGAGTTTCTAGATTTAACAGTTTGTGCCAGTATTTTGTCAGAAGACCGGAGAGTTTTTAGGTTACTGTAAGGGGTAATTATATTTTTGAGTATGGGTGTGCTTTCGAGCTGATAGAGGACTTTGTGGGCTATTATTAATTGATTATACTGGATTTCAGAGGGAAACTCTAGCCAACCTAGAGATTTTAGGTTAATACAGTGGTAGCTTCTATATACTGAGCCTGTGGCAAATCTGGCTATGGTGTTGTAGCAGCTATTGAGTTTATTGAGGTCAGATTTACTCAGGTTTGTATAGATTGGGGAGGAATAAAGAAGGGTTGAAAGTAAATGTGTTTGGCCAATAACTGTCTTAGTAGCTGGGGTTAGAAATGCCTTAATTCTATATAGAGATCCTAGCTTTTTGTTGACTGTTTTAATGGTTTTGTCGATGGGAAAAAACATGTATCCATGAATTACCATATAGGTGGCAGTACACTAAACACAGAAAGTGTGATAAGAGACTTAGGGACACAGGTGGACAGTGGTCTCACCTTCGATAACCACATCGCCACAACAGTCAGGAAATCCTTCTATGTGGCACACCTCATTACGAAGGGCTTTTCATCCAGAAAAAAGGAGGTCATTGTCCCACTGTGCTCATCCCTCATTAGACCCATTATAGAATACAACGCCCCATTTGGTATGTACCTCTCAAGACATCTGCAACAACTGGAAAGGCCTCAGAAATACCTCACTAAAAGAATCACAGGCCTAAAGCAGATGCCCTATGCTGACCGCCTTAAAAAACTCCAGCTATACTCTGTCGCATATCGTCTACTCAGAGGCGATCTCTGCTTAACATACAAGGCCATGTCAAACCCAGAACTGTTGGACATGCTACACTTAAAGAAATCCCAATCCCTCAGAGCTACACGCTCCAGGGATCTAAACCTTGTCATCACAATAAACAAAACATGCTGGAGGGATAGGTTCCTGACCCAGAGACTCCCCAGACTCTGGAATAGATTGTCCATACATGTCAAGCAGAGTGCCCCTTTGGACCTCTTCAAGAGGAACCTTGACGATTGGATGGGAGAAAGGAAATTCACCCCAGGGATCATGTCAGTCTCCCTGCTAGACAGGGGTCCAGGAAAGTAAATAATGTGGGAAGAAATAGCCAGGGAATTGTTATGACTAGGCTTGTATAGGCCCTAGGGCTGATAGCCTAGTACCAACCTATGAACCTATGAACGTCAAACTTAAGGTTATTGTCAACAATTACACCTAACAGTTTTGTATTACTTTCTGGGGAAATAATTGTGCTATTATTAGATGTTATGGTAAATGATGGGAGTGTAGGTTTCTGGGTGGGGGTGAAGAGTAGCAGTTTTGTTTTATTTAGATTCAATAGAAGACGCCTGTCAGTGAGCCAGTTTTCTACTACATTGAAAGTATTTTGGGTTAAGGTCTGCAGGTCTAATGGGGAGGGGGCAGAACAGATTAGGGTAGAGTCATCTGCATATTGAAAGCAGGTTACTTTGGGGATGACTGTATGAAGATCATTAATGAAGATGGAAAATAGGAGAGGTCCTAGTACAGACCCTTGAGGAACTCCAAGGGTGACTGGCAGTAGGGAAGAAAGGCTGTCCTTCCATAGCACAGCTTGTCTGCCACTTAGGTAGGACTGAAACCAGCATATTACTAGGCTGCCTATGGCAAGAGGTTTTAGTGTTTGAATGAGTAGCTGGTGGTTTACCATATCAAATGCCTTAGATAGGTCAAGAAAGACAGCAGAGGAGGGCGTATTATTATTACAGATTTGATTTATTGTCTGAGAGAAGGATAGAAGGTCTGTGGTGGTACTATGGTGGGGTCTAAATCATTGCTGGGAGGGAGCTAAGAGACTGTGCAAATTGAGGTAATGAAGGAGTTGCTTGTGGATATATTTTTCCATAATTTTAGTCAGAGGGGACAGAATGGCGATGGGCTGGTAATTTGATAGATCAGTGGAGTTACCCCCTTTATGGGGAGGAATTACATAGGAAATTTTCCAGATGGAGGGGATATATGCTTCAAAGATGCTTCTGTTAATTAATATCGAGATGGGATATACTACTGCATTTGCAGCCTTTTGAAGATATTCAGCCGGGACTAGGTCTGCTGAAAGGGTGGTGGGTTTCAGTTTCTTGATTAAGGATTGGAGAAATGCTGTTGGTACAGGTTGAAAGTTAAAAGATGGGTGGGTATTTGATATGGGGTTAATAGGGTCTAGGTTGTTGGGGCCTAGTTGGTTGGCAAGGGATTGTATAGCTTCCTTAAAGAAGGTGTTGAAGGTGTTGGCAATATCTTCTGGAGGTTTTTGGAGGATAGACGCAGGGGTAGGGGTAGTAGTATTACTTGGATGGAGAAGATTGTTTAAGCTGGACCAAAATTTTTTGTAGTCGATTTTGATGTTTATGTTGCAGGTTACAGTGATAGTCTTTTTTGTCTAACATTATAGACTTCATTTATTAGCTGTTCATATACTAGTTGATCCTTAGGGTTTTTATTGGTTTTCCAAGATGACCAGGCTTTATTTCTATTCATGATTTTTTGTCTAGTTTCTTTGGACAGCCACGGTGCTACTTTTTTCTTTGTTCTGATGGTCCGGGTGGGTGCATGATTGTTAAGGATTGTAAGAAATGTGGAGTTAAAGTGTGATACTGCCTCGTCTAGTGGGAGTAGTTTTATTCTATTCCAGTTACATGTTTGAAATTCTAATTGGAATTTGGTTTGATTGAAGCTCTTATTGTTCCTGATAGTTCTGAAGCTAGGTATTTGAGGGATATCATTTTTTTGTCTGAGCATATATGTTAGGAGGTGATCACTTATTTCCTCTGGTTGGGTGCCTGCCTTATACATTTTGGGGAGGGTTATTAATGAGAATCCAATCTAGTATGCTTTCTTTGTTATTGGGCTTACTAGTTCTGGTGGTGGAGGTTATGACTTGGGAGAAACCATATAGAGTTATGTGGGTAGCAGGGAAGTCTGAGGAGCAGGTGTTCCAGTCTATATTAAAGTCACCTAAAACAATTGTTTCTTGTGGGGAGTTTATGGACAGCCACTGTAGAATGTCTTCAAGGATATTGGTGTTGTTGCCAAGTGGGATATAAATGCAGCCAATGTTTATAGATTTATGCTGGTTAATTTGTAGTTTTGTAAAGAGTATTTCAGCTTTATCAGCTTGAGGAACTTGTGGAGAGTTGGAAATAGTTACATTAATTAAAGATTTATAAAAGACAGCTACCCTGCCTCCCTTCTTTGAGGTGCGGTCCAGTCATATTATATTGTAACCTGGAGGAGTAACTCCTTTGTCAGTGCTGAATGGCTTAAACCAGGTTTCTGTAAGACATAGTATATCTGGGGAGTGTACTGCTAAGAGGACATGCAGGTAGTGGATTTTATTATTTAGGATTCTGATGTTTAGGTGGCAGATGAGGAGAGAGGTAGAGGAGATGTTTAAGTTTTGCAGGCTAGAGGGGATATTATATATTGGGGTGGATGCTTCTGATGGGGTTGGTCCTGGGTTGGGGTGGATGTCCCCATCCATTGTGAGGTTAATTTGAGAATAGATTATTAGTTTTTGAAGTTTGAATAATAGTTTGTAGTAGTGTTTAGTTCTAGGGTTAACATAACTGACTCGAATGAGCTGTTGAGTTATTGTAATATGGGAGTTGGAAGGGAGGGGGAGTAGTGGCTGATTAAAGTTATGTGAAAGAGCATGAGTATTGGTCTGTGATCTGAGGTAGTGGGAGCCTGGAAGGGAGAGATGTTCATAAGCTGTGATAAAATATGTAATTATCAGCATGAGTAAAAGGTAGTAGGAGGGCTTTGAATTGAAAGGTGGGGTTGAGGCTTGTAGAGGCATTGAAGAGGTTTTGCAACTTACAATTGTTTATGAATGAGGGTGGGAGGGTAGTAGATGAGGGCAGAGTATTGAAATAGGGTGGGTCTAACAATTGCTGATTGGTTCTACAATTAAGGAAGTGGCAGTTGCGGCTATAAATTTAGCACATCTAGGGGCGGGAAGTATTTGGGGGCAGGGTGGGCATGGAGCAAGACTGAGCAGAGCGAGGGCGAGTGTAGCAGGGCTAATGCAAAGAAACCAGCTAGCAGTGGGAAACTATCAACACATTAAGTACAATGAGGCTTTTTTATTTGTTTGTTTTAAATACTTTCTTACCTTTGTTTTTGCCTTCCGTATACAATTTTTACGGAGTATACTGTTAGTAATCACTTTTTGTAGCCTTTCTTCTGCCAATTGTCTGCTATTTTTGTACAGAGCTCAGAAGTTTAAACCCCTGCTTCAGGTTTACGCTATGTAATTTCTAGTTTTATATGTTTTATGCTGGGAGCTCAACTGTTTTTCCTTAGTTAGTATGATTAAGCTCAGTTTCTGAGTGCTAAAATCTAAGGCAGACAGCTGGGCTACAGAGCCTACAGTAAAAATGAACTTTGTTCTGTGTGTCTGAATTAATTTATGCTAGTAATATACCTAGAAACTTAGATATGTCACTAGGTAATCCTTAGATATAGGAGTAACCCAGTTTAGTATTTTAGGGTTGATTGTGGGGCTTTGAGGGATTACTGGTAGTGCTGTAGGCCCACTATGGCTAAGCAATATAGTACATACAGACAGGATAAGATAATATTAACCTTAGCAGATCTTTTCAGAGTCGAGGGACAGTGCAGGAAAGTTTCCAGTTAGGTTTCAGCAGGGGAGGCGTCCTTCTGGTGTTCAAGCCTTTCAGAGATCTAGTAGATAGAGGGGGATAGAACCAGTGAGCAGAATTCAACTGCTGTTGAACACCTGTGTCCTGATGGGAGCCTAGTAATTTAAAGATTTCAATTTTAAATCATGATTATAAAGTGTTTATGTCTATAACAAGTAAACGAATGGCAACAGTGTAGGCAAAACTGATAGATAATTATCAATGTGTTTCTCTGGAGGGGGGGGGGGCAAACATTTGATGGCATTAACAGAGCAATGATGATCTGGAGGGAAGCAGAATGTAAGAAAATTCTGCTGTTGTTGGTGGATCTAGACACAGAAAGTATTCAACATTTTCAGTTGGGATTTTATGAATAGGGCAATGGAAGCACTTGCATTCCTTGATAAAATAATAAGGTTAATTTGGAAGATATATGTGGGACTGGATGCAAAAATTATGGGGGGGGGGTTCTTCTATAATAAGCTGTGTCTGAACAGAAAAAACAGACGGGTCTTTCTCCTTTGTTACTTGCATTATATTTAGAGAAACTGGCAAAGACAATAAAGGACACTGACAGTCCAGAATACAATTAGTATGGCAATCAAGAAAAGTTGGCTTTATCTGCAGACATTATTGTTTTGTACCTGATAAAACCAGAAAAGGGCATGTCATTGTTGTAGAACATTTTGAGACAGTTTCAAGTAATTTCTGGATATAAAATGAATAAAGATAAAACAAAGGCTATAGCTGTAAATTATTTACCCACACATGAGTTGGTTCAGCAATACTGATATTTATGGAGACACAATAAAATGAAGTACTTAGGAATACGGATTAAAAAGGATTCTGTTATGGCAGATAAGGATATGTGGGAAGAGAGAAAACAAAAGATAATACAAACACTGAGAAAGTGGGACCTTTTGTTTAAGGATATGGATAGCAAGATGTAAGCAGTGAAAATGGTTTTAGTACCTTTAGTTTTATATGCAGGTCAGGCATATTTTTATAAACCACAGGAAAAGCTGTGGACAGTAATTAATAAAGAGTTGAAGGCTTTTATCTGGGAGGGAAAAAGGGCAATCGTTAAGTGGGATAAGTTAATACTTCAAAATGAACAAGGAGGTTTAGAATTACCTGGTTTGAAGGGATATTTTAGAGCTACACAGTGAAGGTTCATATGCATAACAGAAGCAGAAAGCTATTATTGAAATTGGAAAGGGATGAGGAGAAAGTAGGGGGTGGGGATTCAAGAAATAAGGAGAGAGTGGGATTTTGGATGCAGACCGTTATGAAGAGTAACATCAGGTGTACAGTATATCATATTCATAAAATAGTAGAACATTTTCTAAGAATTAAATTAACATATGAATAGAGAAATGAGATTTTGCTGATAGGGATGACTGCAATTAGGGGTGCAGTGTATAGGCAAGAGGGGGCTGGAATTTACTGGAAACAACTAACAAAGGAACCAAGGCATTGGGAATAAATAACTACAGAGGGAAAGGTAACAGAAGGGGAACAGGCCAAGAAGACATTTTTACTGCAGGCTAGACAGCCTTCCCAATAAAGGAATGGATTCAGAGTATAGGCAAAGGGAAGAGGATAGATGAATGAGTCCTAAGTGAAAGACCTGCTTTGGTAGAGGTTTACTTGAATCTAGAATGGAAACTGCTATTAAAATGGGTAATTGGAAGGGCATATAAAATATTGCATAAGTATAGGAATCAGTCAGAGGAGGTTAGAAAAGATTTAGAAGACAGACTGTATAAGCAATTCACACAAACAATTGGAGGACATATGTATGGCTTCCAAATATACAACAAAGGCTAGAAGATTTAGGATTTTTACTTGGAAATGTTTGCATAGGTATTTTTATACCCCCGAGCAGACTCCAAAGAAATGTTCCAAAGGTATATGGCAAATGTTGGAGGTGTCATGCGGAAGCAAGAGGTAAATAGGGACATACATTTTGGGAGTGTAATGAGTTGGTAGACTTAAAAAATTCCACACAGAGTACTCAGGTCAGAAATATTGGGTGAGCCAATGGGTGTAACTAAAGAAATTAGTTTTTGAGCTGGAATACACAATCTAATTTGCCTATTCATAGTAAGGCCTTTTTAAGTTTAATTCTGGTAGCTGCCAAAAAAGCAATTACCAGAAAATGGAAATCAAAATGTAAGTCAACTGTATTTAAAGTACTTAACATTGTAACAGAAATAAAGGAACTGGAAGTGGAATCTGTAGAAAAAAGTGAGAGCTAATTTCAAAGTGAAAATGGAAACTATGGGAGGAATAAATGCAGAATAATGTTCAGGAGGAGTGAACATTTTTAAGGGAAGGCAGGGAGTGATCAATTTATGTAATGCTGGATTGATGATAATTATGCAAAAGAATATATGTGATGTATAATGCTTGTAACTGGGAATATGCTTATATGGTTTCTTTTATTTTATACAACTGTATGTTTGCCTGTGTCTTAAGTGTTAATTCAATAAAGGTGCCGAAAAAAAGAGATTGTGTTTGGAAATGACATTTGTGATGATTAACTTCAATAACAATCCACTGATATCCATAACAGTTAGCTAAAAGGGTACTGGCAATATGCAGGTGGGTTAGTGTCTAGCTATCCCACCTGCATACTGCTAAGCAACAGTTAGCAAAAGGTAAAATATATATGAAGGTCAGATTTGTTCACAGGTAAAAAAAGAATGAAAAAACCTGCACAGAAAATTTTCTGAATAAAAATGTCTGCTACGGGAAAGCAGAGAGAAAAAAATAATTGTCACAACATGATGGAGACACAGATGCATGTTAGTGAATGACATGAGAAGAATGGCCTTCTTGACAGCAAAATAAAATGATCCAGTTAATATACTGTTAAGATTAACGTTTAAATATTTACTCTTGTTAGAATTAAAGGTTTGTTTGCATGGCAAGAGATAATTTTCTCTGGGTTTCTTTGTAGTTTTTACCTGCTAAGAACTTAACAACAGTTTTGCTTCCTGTGCAATTATTCTCAAAGGTTTGATTAGGTTTAATTATTAGCCAAGCTGAGAGAAAGTGAATATTATGTTCAGTAACCTTTATCCTGAATCAGCATGATTGCCTTTTTAGAGTAATGCAAGGTTAAACTGAAAAAGGATGGCTTTTTGAAAAGCGGTCTTTTCAAAGATGAAAACTATTCAAAAGGCTCATAAAAAGTATAAACACACTTACAATGCTTGACAAAAAATGCAATTATAATGCAAGGAACTCATTTGAGTAAGGCCATAACCAAATAAAAAATTATCTTTATTAAAAATCCTGAGCTGCTACTCTGAGTTTTTTTTAGCACATGCTGTAATTCATAAGAAAATTAAACAATTACAAGTTCTACACTACTGATGAAAAATCCAAAAAAGCTATAGCTGCTACTTCCAGTTTCCTACAAGGATGAGTTTAGGGACATAGCGCTAGCACTTGTTCATTCATGACAAATTGGGAAAAAACTAAGAATGGCACACAGAGGCTGAAATGTTATAGCAAAATGCGTGATGGATACCACATGGAGTAATTATGTTTGTGGAGACACAACTTCTAGTCTACTTCTTAAATGCTACACAATTTGTTAACATGAAAAACTATGTGCCATGATGTAGCATGCAAGTATTTTGATGACGGACATTACATCAAGGCACATTATTCCTTATAAGAGCCCAACCGACATGCAGAACTACTACGTGCTATGATGCAATACCCAAGTGCTATGACAACATGCAGACCTACTTGCCATAATATAAGAATCAACTGTTCTGGTGACATGAGCCTTGATGTAACAATCATATGCTTCTATGACATGCATGACTATGTGCTCTGATGTAACAATCAAATTCTTTGGGAACAAGCAAAACAATGTGCCATGATATAACAACCAAGTGCTCCAATGATGTGTGGAAACGTGCCATGATTTCACAATTTAGTGCCCTGAGGACAAACAAACTAAATGCCATCATTTAACAACAAAGCGCTTCACTGATATTCAGATCTATGTGCCATAATGAAACAACCAAATGCTCTGATAGCATGCAGAATTATGAGCCATAACTTAACAACACAGAGTTCCAATCAAATGCAGAACTCTGTGTTTTGATGTAACAATCAATTGCTTTGATAAGACTGAGATCTATGTGCAATGATGGAACAATTAAGTAACTCAACCAAGATACAGGACTATGTTCCATGATTTAACAACCAAGTTGAAAGAAAACAAAAGGCAACCATTTTGCAGTTCTCATACGAAAAACAAATTAGAAAGAAGACAGCATTTTATGGAGCCACTATACTGTCAAACACTGTTGCTACCCTAGTTTAGACATGACAGAAGCATTCTAGTAATAATTCTAGACCAGCATTACAGATGAAATGCACCGGTTCTGAAAAAAAATATTAAGAACTCTGCACTGGCTCTAAAGAAGGTCTCTTAAAGATCCATTTTAGCTGGCTGTTATTCTCTAAGAAAAAATAGATGACAGATTTGTATTTTATGTCCCAGCTCACTGTACCTAAACCTTGCCAAAGTCTTAAGTCACAAGCGCTATTTATGGTATTGAGGTAACTAAGCTAGCAAATGACGAAAAGTGCATACAGACGCTGAATATAATACTAATTTTTCATTAACAGACTAACTACTCTTTCTTATAATAACAAAAAAAAAAAAAAAAAAACAGAAAGGTTGTGCCAGTGAACACTTTACTTAAATACCCTAACGACAGCATAGTCTTGTTTGACTTATGAGCATTTTATACACAAAAATAAGTCATCACGCAGTATACAAAAAAAAAAATCAATACTAGAAACTGGTACAACCTACTAAATACCAAATATTAAATAAACTGTCTATAACTAATTGGTCAGTCCTTACTGTCATGTAAACAACTAGATGGAGCCTTTCAGCTATTCATCAATACCACATTACCACTACTGTGAAAACATGCCTGTACCATAATCAGATTAAATACATATTAGTCCCTTACAGTGACAAAGTGACTTGTAACAAACTTTAGGAGCAATGACTAAAAATTATACAAATTGAAAACGAATGTCAGTGCTTCAAAACAACATGTGCAAGGATACATAACAGATACATGGTGAAGCCATTTATGGAAGCAAGGTACATATAGAATAATAATAATAAGGTGATGGAACGCAAAAGACCAGGAAGTCATAAAAAGAAAGGAGGATTGCAGGAAAAAGTGGAAGGCAGGAAAGACAAGTCAGGCTAACAAGTATTACTGGTTGGCTAATAAACAGGCAAAGAGAAGAGTTGCAAAAGCAAAGAGCAATGCATCAGAGGCACTCTACCAGCTTCTGGAAAGTGATCAGTAGATGGCACAAAGAAATTATCAGATTGCAAGGCAAAGACAGATAGTCAGACATCCTTCATAAGAGATGCTAACAACAACATGCTCTCCAGTCCACAGGACATCAAAAGCAGTTGGAAGGAGTACTTCTAGCATCTTCTAACTGAAGAAATCCCCACAGAAGCTCTACTATCCCAGACACAGCCTACAATGAAAGAAAAGAAGGAGCCAACCCTAGAAGAAGAAAGAACAGCACTAAAATGATGTCAGGGAAAGCAGCAGGCTCAAATCAGGTCAAATCAGATATTATCAAGATGTTGGGTGAGATAGGGAGAAATGGCTCTGGAGGGTACTCATAGCAGCATGGAGAGAAACGTTTATCCCAGATGACTGGAGAATAAGCATACTAGTGCCAGTGTACAAAACGAAAGGGGGAATTCACCACTGTGGGCAGTATAGAGGCTTCAAACTCCTGTTACACTGCATGAAACTGGATTTATTATTTATTTAACATTTGTTTACTGGGAAAGTCCGACTGGGACAGAGCCCATTTTCAGTGGAGACTGGGGTAGAAATGCTCCAGATGCATGTCTTTGGAAATTCTGGGAGGAAATTTTGGACAGGGTGCTTGATAAATGAATATGCAGAGTAGTAGAAAGTAAGATGGGAGTGGAGCAGTGTGGATACAGATCAGGGTGCAGCACAAGTAACCCAATGTTTGCAGTGAGACAGATAATTGATAAGGAAAGACTCCACCTGGGCATTCCTAGACTTGAAGAAAGCATATGACAAGGTCCTAACAAAGCTAACATGGGCAGTTCAGCACTGATTCAAAGTCCCAGAAACATTGGTAGAATTAGTGCAGGCCAAGTACAATGATGCAATGCTCAAGTATGAACAGTGGTCGGATGCAGAGGGGTTCCCACTGGTAGTGAGTGTGCATTGTGGGTTCATCTTTGAGCCCACTGCTATTGATACTGGTTTTGAACTACATTAACAAACAGGTCAGAAGGGAAAGATCGACAAAATTGCTGTATGCAGATGATGTGGCATTACAGGCGGGCTCTGAACTAGAACTTCAGCAAAGAATAATAGGGAAATGGAATGCAAAACTGAAGACACATGGGATGAATGTCAATGCTGACATGACAGGTGTAATGGCAGGAAATGAGAAGAATCTGAGAACTGAGATAGAAGGGAAAGTAGGGCAGAAGTTTAACAGCTTCAGGTATCTAGGCGGGCTGGCTGAGGAGAAGGGATGTTTGAATAAGGAATTCTAGGCTAGAATCAGAGGAGATGCAGCCAACTGATACAGTGTGTCAGGGGTAGCATATGACAGCAGAATGCCAAAGAAGCTGAAACTAAGGTGTACAAATCAGTGGCTCAACCAGTATGGTACAGAAACCTGGGCAGTGAAGTCAGAGCAGTTGAAGGAGCTAGAGGTGATGGAAATGCAGTGCCTGAGTAGGGTAGTAGGATGCAAACTGTGGGAGAGATGAAGAAATGAGGACATCGCAGCAGAAGCCAAAGTTGCTCCAATTGCAGGGAAAGTCAATGAGCACAGACTATATTGGTTTGGGCACATGTACAGAAAAGCAGAAAGCAATCTGATGAAGAAGATTTAGGGCAGACAGAAAGAAGGCAACAGGAAACAATGGCAGCCAGCAAAGAGATGGATGGATTGTGCGACAGACGACCTGTGACAGTCAGGCTTGACTGTTGAACAAGGTAGGAAAGTAGCATTTAATCGAGAGAGATGGAGACAGCTGTCATGAAACCTTGACCCCATAAAAAATGGGAAAAATGGGGCTGATGATGACAAATGGATATTGTACAAAACCCAGGGAAATATACAGTCACATCTAAGATAGAAGGAGCTCAAAAACAAACATAGAAAACAACTTAGGGTAGTCTAACTAAATCTCAGTTTCAAATTACATGGATGCACCTAGACAGACACAATAACAATCCAGCAATGTTTTGGAAAATTACTAATAAGTAAATGGGCAAAGTAAAAGTAAATCAAAATAAAAACAATGCCACACACACTTCTAGCAACAAAGATAAGCTATTGCCTTAGCAATCATTTTAAATCAATTATTGATAAATTTTCTTACTGCTCTAAGTACAAAAAAAATTCCATGAATGAACCCATCCAATAATACCTGAATTCTGTTTCACAAAACAAAACTTACTCATTAAAGATCGTGATTCATCCTCTATAGGTAAACTTGAAGCCGTGATTCTAAAGCTACCAAAAGACATATGCCACACAGAAGTATAACAAAACTGTCTACATTACAATTTTAACTCTAAGACAGGGGTATCACAAGAATACAGTCTGTGGCACCTAGTTTTTACTCTCTTTACAAATGGTATGTCTCTTCACACAGATGATTCTACAACTATAGGTAGTGCTGACAACATAATTACTCTGCTTTTCACAGCTATAATAATCTAAAGACTTAACACTTAATTGTTTACATGACTGCAACTCATTCTAAATGAGAAAGAAACCAAAGCAATAATTTTTGGTCAAAAAGACAGCTCTATTAAGCCAACTGAGTTTCAAAAGACTGGCATTGACATTGTACAATGGAAATACCTTGGCCTCACCATAGATGGTAGACTTACCTTCACTGACAATACCAGCATCACTGTAAAAGTTATATAAGCAAAAAACTAGGAAACATCAACCCAATAAAGAATGCTCATTCTCAAAGAACAAGGAAAGCATTAGACAACACAATTATTATACTCAATTTTTTGTATGAATGCAGTCCTACTGGTCATTCAAACAAGACCAATCATTAAAAACTGGAATCCGCATATTACAAAAATAAATTTGTAGCTCAACCACCAACTAAAACTTGTATCCTCAACATTCTAAACAACAAAAATTGCATGTCCTGTGAAAACTAACCCAGACAGAATCACCACACTTTCTTACACAAACTACTCTACAAAAACTAACATCTAGGCTAAATCTTCATACTTGAATGACAAATGACTGAAACGACTCATAGATATATCAGCAAATGTCACCTACAAATTCATAAACATCTGCGCTAGAATTGGAAACTGAGCAGGAAGTTAATTCCTACGAAAAGAATGTTGCACCTTACCTCTTAAATAAAAGCTATTAACAAACCAACCACTTCTAAACAATCCTGGAAATCTCACCTTTCAACAATATTAGCATGCCATAATAAGTCTCACTAACAGGTTTAAATTCATCTCATACTTCAAATGGCACTACTTTACAGGTTTTCTTGTTGGGACAACACCATTCCACATAACTGTTACAGCTCTGCTGTTTCCAAAAGTACATTTTCATTTTTCAGTAATGCATTCCAGCAAACTTACACTGATTATGTTTCATTTAAACTCCCTCCCACTTCTCTCATTCTATTTTCTTACTCTCAGTAGTACTGTCAGATCACGGTGTTTTACATGATATGAACTTACTCACTTTGAATTACACTTTCCTTCCCATCTTTGCTTTGTCATTCTGTGTACCTCACCTCTATAAGACTGTTGCACACTGCCTCCAGAAAAATGCATGGAAGATAGTGTTTCATGATGCACTGATTAAGAAAGATTTTCATTTTTTCTAGAATACAGACAAGTAGTAGATACACAGATGTATGTTACCTCAGTTATAAATGGACCACAATATGGCATCAAGTAACTGTTCTTTGAAGAAGCCAGTCTGTTGCTATGGACGTATTTATTTATTTGTTTTGTTTTATTTTATTTTCGTCAGGACTTGCCTTCTAATTAAGGTTGCCACCT
Organism: Protopterus annectens; assembly: GCF_019279795.1. Classification (NCBI taxonomy): domain Eukaryota; kingdom Metazoa; phylum Chordata; order Ceratodontiformes; family Protopteridae; genus Protopterus; species Protopterus annectens. The sequence continues at coordinate 602,988,975 of NC_056727.1, forward strand.
CTTCAAACACATAATGTGGAACAATTTTGCATGGAAATGCAAAATTTTGTAGGACCAACCATACTGCAAAGGACTGGACTTCACTTTTTTTTTTCCAAAATAAAAACACAAACTTGTAGTATTTCAATTGTTTCAGTAATATTAATGTGTTTCAGAAATAAAATGAGTTTGTTGTATAGAAACTTAGGATTTTTTGTCCTAAAATCTCAGGATATTTGTCATTTCTCATGCTTTTTCGCAAGACATAATGCCCAAAATAGAGACTGTCCTGCATAAACAGGAACATGTGGTAACTCTAAGTATATTATTGTGTCATGTTTGTTATTTGCCTCCTTTTCACAGAAAACATTTTATTTATTAATGAGTGGTACAAGATGTGCAGATTTTTCCTGGTGTATTGTGTGAATCATTTGACCTTATAGGACTTTATATTAAAGAAAAAATATCCAATACGAAATTTAAGCACAAAATTCCTGTTTACCAGTCTACTGACATAAGGTTTCACAAAACAAAAAAGTAGGCAAGGCCGTCACCTGCTCTCAACATGGATTATGTTGAATACTGAATGCACAATACAGTCAATTATGGTGCAAGGAATTATGAGGTTGACTGAGTACACAGTGTGCATAGCAGAAACATAAAAGCTTTGTCCCCACAGAATGATTGGAATAGGGGTTACTGGAGGCTACCAGCATCTACATACCAATCTATGTCAGGTTAGATTAAAAAATGTCACCCACATAAGCCAGCTGGAAGCACACTTCCTTTAACATTTGGCCTGGCAACAATGTCTCGTTAAGTGATTTGCACAGATTTACAAAGTATACAAATGGTGGCTGTGGTAATCAAAGCAAGGACTAGGTCTAGCAGCAAAGAGTCTTAACCCTCTACCCTGACTTGATGAAGGAAACCATTATGCTCCTGGACAAACAATATGGCTTTACATACCATTTAACGGGATGTGTTTTTCACCTTACTATTACTGGTATGTACTCACAGACTGCATGTAAAATTGGACATAACTGGTGCATGGCCCAAACCACATACCACAGTCCTGCAAGACAAACAGAACAGTCCATATTGAAGTACCAACATACACAACTAGGTTCCTGGAGGAGTCAGGGAATGTATTATGCAAATGGGGATCCACAGTATACTCTGCAATTCACATGTGAAGCAGGTAAGGGTTTTACAGGGGTAGAATTGAAGATATACCATGAGAAACACTACAGCCAAGTGCTAATTTCCAAAAAATGAGCAACTACATCATTATTACACGGAATGAGACTGGATAAAACAGAGGTTTCAGTAAAGGGATGCAAAGGCATGTCCTGTTATAGCTTACAATGGACACAAGCACAGTGCCACAAGTCCCACCACCCGACCAAGCGATGCAACTGTCGCTCATCTCTCTCTAACAAAGATGACAAGCAGGCGGGGTATTTCATTTAGATAATTTAATACACAGAAACACATCAGGATAGATTGCGGGAGCATCAAATAGAAACAAACTAGCTAACAGACAGACCTTACATACATACATGCTTACATTTCAACAGCTTACTACAAAATGGCAGTCTAGCTTGCACGTGCTCAGTATTTATACACTTGTGCAAGCCCTTGGATACCTTCTTAAAGGTACATACACAAAGAATGATCTATATCCTCCCTCTTAAAAAGACTGCCCTTTGAAAAACAACACCAGAATTAGACATACATTATTATAGACATGAGTAACACAATGTTCATGTCCAAGTTGCTTTGTATCTGTTACATGGTTTAGAGATGCGACCATATCTTGTAACATAACAATCTGGACCAAATTTAGAACAGGGAAAGTTTTTGGTGAACAACTTGTATCAGGAACATCTGGATTCATCACAGGAATGGGAATGTCCTCTGGAAATGGAACACAGGACAACTCACTTTGGGATAAACAGTCTTTCTCACAGGCTATGTGCTGTGGTAGAGATTCCAACACTGGTCTCAAATGTTTCCAATTCCACCTAAACTCTGCTCCTTGTGATTCCACAATGTATGATCTCGGCTCTGGGCAAATATTATTCACGACACCAATCTGATCATAACCTTTGGATGTCTGCATCCTTACCAGTTCCTCTCATAATGGGTTGAGCAGTTTGCCGGTCTTATTGTAGTAGGATGTCTAGGTTAAGCGCTTCTTCCAAAGATTGGCTTTCACTGACCTATTGTTCTTGACACATGGAACCAACAATTGACTACTGATTGGTAATATGGTTCTGGTTTGTCTCGACAGAACTCTCTGAGCAGGTGAAATAAGATGTTTATCAGGAGGAACATTTCAGAGATTCAAGAAAACATCATTATTATCTTGTTTTGAATTCTTTAATAACTGTTTTCCACTTTGAACTGCACATTCTGCCAAACCATTTGACTGTGGATACTCAGGGCTACTCATGATATGAGTAAAGTCCCATTTTTCAGCAAATCGTTTGAACTGTTGGCTTGTAAACTGCATACCATTGTCAGAAATAACTTTGTGTGGATTACCATGGACTGCAAAATGACGCTTCATCTTAGTAGTGACAGTACTGGATGCTAGATTGGGAAGTAGGTCAATCTCAAACCAATTGGAGTAAGAGTCTACTAACCCCATAAAATGCTGACCACTCCATTCAAAGCTGTCTGTAGCTACTGTCGACCAAGGTAGTTCCGGTAGTTCCAGACTCTGGTTTAGCTGAAGTGGTTCATTCTGCTGATATGGCTTTTACTATTACACACAGAACAAGATGAAAGTGCTCTCTCAATGTCTTGCGACATAGAAGGCCAGAATACTAGCCCTCTCACCCTTCTTTTGGTAGAATGAACTCTTGGGTGACCACGATGCAAGACAGGACTGTACTCTGGTTGCAAAGACTTTGGTACAATTACTTTCAGACCTTTCATAATGATACCTTTGTCAGACAAAATCTCATCTCTGTATGGAAAATAAGGCTGCACTTCTTGAGGTAAACTAGAGTGCTCTGACGGACGTCTTTGATTGATAAAGTGGTTGAGCCTTTGTACAACTGTCTCTGTGGCTGTATGATCTCTCAACTTATCAAGACGTGTGGAAGAAAAATTTCTCACTTCCATAACTTCAAAATCAAGGTTGTCATTCTCACGCTGTCCTGTGGTGTTTCTGGGTTGTCTGGATAAGGTATCAGTAAGAGAAAGAAGTTTGTCCTTATGGTAGACAAGACTGAAATTATACTTTTGCAATCTCAGCATCATGCATTGCAGACAGGCTGGAGCTGAATGCACAGGCTTTCTCAAGATAGTGACTAGAGGCTGTGGTCTGTTTCGATCTGGATAGGTCTGTCATAAGCATAATCATGGAACTTCAAGGGTGCAAACACAATTGCCTAAAGCTCTTTATCTAGCTGAGCATATTGCATTTCAGTTTGGATACGAGTCCTTGATGCACAGACAGCAGGTTGATTCTCTTGTAGAATGAATGCACCAAGACCAAATTTCGAAGCATCACAGTAAAGTGTAACTGACTTGTGAACATCGTAATATCTGAAAGTTGGTGGACTAGCAATTCTCTGTTTCCAGACTTCAAATGATCTTTGGTGTTGCTCTAACCAAGAAAAGGATATATCTTTACGTGTCAGCTCTCTGTGTGGTGCTGATAGTTGGCTCAAGTCTGGAATTAACTTGCCTAGGTAGGTGACCATGGCAAGAAAACATTGCAGGGTTTGAATATTGTTTGGAGCTGGCATTTCGAGAATGAGTGTTTGCTTAGAAGGGTCTGGTCATAACCTGTACTTGTAAATAAATGACCAACATAAAAACTTCTTGCAGCCTGAACTTGCATTTGTTTGGATTGAGCTTAAGATTCACTTGACGTGCCCTTTCTATAACTATTTTGAGGTTTCTGTCGTGCTCTGCTTCATCATGACCTCCTACTAGCATGTTGTCTAATATAACAGCACAAGGATACCCAAAAAAAATTTGCTTCATTATACGTTGAAAGAGTTCACTTACAGAATTTATCCTAAATGGCATTCTCAAAAATCTGTACCTGCCAAATGGAGTACTGAATGTAGTGAGCAATGAGGATTTCTTGTCAAGGTGAATTTGTCAAAATGAACACTCTGCATCTAGACAGAAAAAACAGTGGCATTTGGCATCAAGGCTGCGAGTTCTTCAACTGTTCACATTGGATAATGAGGTCTTTTTAGCACTTTGTTCAAATCTCGTGGGTCAATACATATTCTGATGTCATCTGAACTTTTGTTGTGAACTACCACCACGGAAGATACCCATTTGGTTGGTTTGTCGACTGGACAGATCATACTTCGTCACACCATTTTATCTAGCTTGGCTTTAACTCTGTCCTGCATGTCTATTGGAACTTTTCGTGCTGGCCTGATAATTGGACTAACCTCTGGGTCTAACTTCATGGAGTACACAACTGGATGTTTGCCTAGTTTGTCTTCAAAAAGATTAGCATAGGTGGAAAAAATGTACGGGGTGAAATTAGAGTAGTGGTCTTTTAAACTAACATGATGAACTTTGTTATTAAATGAAAGCAGTCCCATTTTCAAAGAGTTCCTGAGCCCTAATAATGACTGGGCTTGCCTCTTGACCACATAAAATAACAGGTCATAGCTTCTTCCAGCACAGTAACATGAAAGCACTACTGAGCCTTTGGTCTGAATTTCTTCACCTCCATAAGCAACAAGCTTCGCACACCTTGTCAAATCAAGCCTTTCACCATGACACACACTAAAAAATATTTCTGCTGACAACATTGCACTTGGAACCTGTGTCAACTTTGAGGTCTATGGGTTTGCCATTTATCCGAACAGTACAAAATACTTCATTATTTGCCCTTAAATCTACTGCACTGACTGTTTCATGAAGCACTGACACGCCATCCACATAAAGAGTAGGGTTGCAGCTCTCTAATTGATCAACTCATTTCTTAAAATGTTCCCTCTTAATAAAAAAATGTGGACCTTTTGATATACAAAACCTTTTGAAATGATTCCACTGATTGCATCATTGCTAATCAAAACTAAACATTCTTCCCTTCTAGATTCAAGACTTCCACCACAGTTACAACAGTTGGCTAAGAAACTAGGTTGGGACCCATGATTTGAGTTTGCCGACTCCTCATTCTTATGCTTCACTGAGACTATGTGAACTATGGAATTTGCTAGAAAGCTTTGGGGTTTACCAGTGAGTGCTGCAGGAGCTACAGTGGCTGCCATGTGCTTGGGCCTGTTTCTTTTAACTATGTGCTGCATACTATCAACATAAGCTTTGTCACTGTGCCTTCTAAAGCTGTTCTCATTTGTAAGCATATCTGTGTGCTTTTCTGTGAGCTTGTATATCTGACAAATATCAATGGCCCTATTCAAAGTAAATCACTGTCACGAAGAAAAATCTTTCTCACAGCATCATCTTTAATACACACACAAGTCTGTCCTTTATCAGCTCATCCCTTACATCACCAAATCTGCAAGTTTTAGCCTTGTTTCTCAGGTCAGTTATATATACTGCAAAAGTTTCACCAACCTTTTAATCCCCTGTGTAAAATACGTGCCTTTACATTGTAGCATTTGTCTGGGGGTTACACATTTCTCAAAATTTACATTTCAAGCACTCTGGGTCCTCCCTTGACTCCGCCTGTACAACAATATGATGTTTTTCCCCCTCTCTGGTATAGATAGCAGGTCCATAAACAAATGAACATTCTATGGCTTCTGACCCAGGTAAATTAAGTAGAGGAAATGCCTTTGTACAGTCATCTTTATCAGAAAATTAAGCTTGTATGAAAATGTCATAATCTTGTTCAAACACTAAGCAGTTCTCTGCAATATTACTGTCAAACACAAGTGCACTGGGTTTTCATAATCTGTCTGCCATGCCCACAAAGTATGTAAAAACACACTGAAAATATGGCCCTTGTAATTATGTACTAACATACTGTTCTATGAGCTTGTAACATTCAAATGCATAATAAAATCTCTGAAATACCATACTTTGCAAAATATGTTCTGTAATGGCTGTATTCTGTGAAATATGCCCTGCAATGGCTGTACTTTTCAAAATAACTTTACTGTAACACTGCACAAACATGCTAACACTTTACACACTTCTGATAACTTGGATATCTTTGCTTAATACGAAAATAAATACTTTGCGATAATGCGGTTGTTTCCCCTTATTTTATTCGTTTTATGCAATTCGGACTTTATTTCAAACATTTTCCGTAGTAATTAAAATATTTTTATCAATATCATACATATTGGTTTATTCGATTACTGTGATGTTCTGTATGCCTCGTTTCTTATTTTACAAAAAATAAATAGTGCTGAGCAAGTTTTAATATCTGAAATTCGTTTCTGACCTGTTTTGCGAAGTATGCACAATTTAGGGATGGTTGACTCATATATATTCCACCAGTTCCAAGCAAGTCCCTTAAGTCGTCTTAGCTATGCCACCTCTAACTTCATGCCCTTTAGACATGCCACTTCTGACATCATGTCGCTTATCTCTCTCTCTCTCACTCTAACATGATTATTTATTTACTTATGGATTCACATTTGTTGAATGGGAAAGTCCACTGGGCCAATGACCCATTGTCAGTGGAGGCCCAGGGAGAAAAGCTCCATACAATCACAGAAATTTTTACATAACATCAGCTTAACTTTGAAAGTCAAGAAAGTTTTTACACAATACAAATTGAAGTGGATATACACTACAAATACATATTATAGAGGTATACAATACAATAAAATAAACCCAGTGTGTTAGATTTTTAGTAATTCTGTTTATATATTCTCATAACTAAGAATACTGTTTAATCAATTCTGTTTATTCAGCCACAAAAATAAAGAAAGCAAGAGAGATTGGATACGAAGACAGATGGTATAAATTGCAACTATATTACGTTAGTAAAATTACTTGTAATATATAGTGGCCAAAACATTTAATGTGGTTTAATTATATTACTACAATTACAGACAAGGTTATTGAGATAGTGTTCTTTTAGTGCAATTTTAAATGTTTTTAAAGTGTCTAGCTGAGTAAGATATACTCTTTGTGTAGATAGCTCATTATCACAATCCAAGTTTATGAATTGTGCTAATGACATGATTTCATACTAAACAATTTGTGCAAAACTGTTTTATATGAGAGTGCACTGTGTTTATGAATACAGTGGTGCGATTTTTGACATTCTTTCCTACAGGGAAGGATATTTCCGTGTATTTAATCTGATGTTTTTTTTTTTTTTTTTTTTTTTAAATTTCAACAAGGCCAAAGATGAGACTGCAGTGGTGGTGCTGCGGTAGCATTGTCGCCTCACAGTAAGACGTTGTCCTGTTTGATTCTAAGCTAGAGCGTCTTCTGTGGGGAGACATGCGTGAATGGTCGTACCTTCGTTGAAGGTTGTGCGTCAGAGCTGGCAACTCGGCACGTAAAAATCTACTGCCAATCATTAGCGGACTGGAGTTCCGCTGTAGTGACCCCTAACCGAGAAAATCCGAAAGACACAACAACAACAACAACAAGACCAAAGAGGAAAAGAAAATGTAATAAATTCATTTGCACCTCCTGCACGTTGTTACATTTTAAAGAAGAGATTTGCTGGGATTTCATCAAGTCCGCATTTGTATGGGTTAACTGAATTTTTTTTACAACAGCTGCAGTTTAAAGTCACACAACTACTATTAAGTGTTTACTGCATTTTTAGTTATTTTATTACCCTGTTAAATCTTGACTTACTTCCCTCACCATGTGAGAAGACAGTTTTGCTTGTCTGTTTCATATTAGAATTGAATGCAATGAAGTTGGCTTGAGACTTTTTGGACTCAGACCAATACTGAAACAGTGTAACTGCATTTCAGCAAGCATTCTTCTTCTTGTACTGGTTATAAATTTGGTTTTGTTTGTTGGCTGGTAAGTCCAGATAGGTACTACCCATTTACTGTGGGAAAAGGGAGAAAAGCCCCAGGTATACGACATTTATGAACAAGGATACAATATAATTCCTCTAGGGAAAGTATACTCTGATCATTTGTGCAATGCAACAGATATGTGATGTAAGCAAAAAAAAGAACAGCTTTGTACTATGCATACTGTGCCACAATTCGATGTGCAAATTCACGATACTGGTATATACAAAAAATATATAGCAAGTGCCACAGCAGCTATGTACTATGCATACTGTGCCATAATTCGATGTGCAAATTCACGATACTGGTATATACAAAAAATATAGCAAGTGCCACAGCAGCTGGGTACTATGCATGCTGTGCCATAATTCGATGTGCAAATTCACGATACTGGTATATACAAAAAATATATAGCAAGTGCCACAGCAGCTATGTACTATGCATACTGTGCCATAATGCGATGTGCAAATTCACGATACTGGTATATACAAATAAATATAGCAAGTGCCACAGCAGCTATGTACTATGCATACTGTGCCATAATTCGATGTGCAAATTCACGATACTGGTATATACAAAAAATATAGCAAGTGCCACAGCAGCTATGTACTATGCATGCTGTGCCATAATTCGATGTGCAAATTCACAATACTGGTATATACAAAAAAATATATAGCAAGTGCCACAGCAGCTATGTACTATGCATACTGTGCCATAATTCAATGTGCAAATTCACGATACTGGTATATACAAAAAATATAGCAAGTGCCACAGCAGCTATGTACTATGCATACTGTGCCATAATTCGATGTGCAAATTCACGATACTGGTATATACAAAAAATATAGCAAGTGCCACAGCAGCTATGTACTATGCATACTGTGCCATAATTCGATGTGCAAATTCACGATACTGGTATATACAAAAATATATAGCAAGTGCCACAGCAGCTATGTACTATGCATACTGTGCCATAATTCAATGTGCAAATTCACGATACTGGTATATACAAAAAAATATAGCAAGTGCCACAGCAGCTATGTACTATGCATACTGTGCCATAATTCGATGTGCAAATTCACGATACTGGTATATACAAAAAATATATAGCAAGTGCCACAGCAGCTATGTACTATGCATACTGTGCCATAATTCGATGTGCAAATTCACGATACTGGTATATACAAAAAAATATAGCAAGTACCACAGCACCTATGTACTATGCATACTGTGCCATAATTCGATGTGCAAATTCACGATACTGGTATATACAAATAAATATAGCAAGTGCCACAGCAGCTATGTACCATGCATAATGTGCCATAATTCGATGTGCAAATTCATGATACTGGTACATACAAAAAATATAGCAAGTGCCACAGCAGCTATGCACTATGCATACTGTGCCATAATTCGATGTGCAAATTCACGATACTGGTATATACAAAAAATATAGCTAGTGCAACAGCAGCTATGTACTATGCATACTGTGCCATAATTCGATGTGCAAATTCACAATACTGGTATATACAAAAAAATATAGCAAGTGCCACAGCAGCTATGTACTATGCATACTGTGCCATAATTCGATGTGCAAATTCACGATACTGGTATATACAAAAAATATAGCAAGTGCCACAGCAGCTATGTACTATGCATACTGTGCCATAACTGATGTGCAAATTCACGATACTGGTATATACAAAAATATAGCAAGTGCCACAGCAGCTATGCACCATGCATACTGTGCCATAATGATGTGCAAATTCACGATACTGGTATATACAAAAATATAGCAAGTGCCACAGCAGCTATGTACTATGCATACTGTGCCATAATGATGTGCAAATTCACGATACTGGTATATACAAAAATATAGCAAGTGCCACAGCAGCTATGTACTATGCATACTGTGCCATAACTGATGTGCAAATTCACGATACTGGTATATACAAAAATATATAGCAAGTGCCACAGCAGCTATGCACTATGCATACTGTGCCATAATTGATGTGCAAATTCACGATACTGGTATATACAAAAATATAGCAAGTGCCACAGCAGCTATGTACTATGCATACTGTGCCATAACTGATGTGCAAATTCACGATACTGGTATATACAAAAATATATAGCAAGTGCCACAGCAGCTATGTACTATGCATACTGTGCCATAACTGATGTGCAAATTCACGATACTGGTATATACAAAATATATAGCAAGTGCCACAGCAGCTATGTACTATGCATACTGTGCCATAACTGATGTGCAAATTCACGATACTGGTATATACAAAAAATATAGCAAGTGCCACAGCAGCTATGTACTATGCATACTGTGCCATAACTGATGTGCAAATTCACGATACTGGTATATACAAAAAATATAGCAAGTGCCACAGCAGCTATGTACTATGCATACTGTGCCATAACTGATGTGCAAATTCACGATACTGGTATATACAAAAAATATAGCAAGTGCCACAGCAGCTATGTACTATGCATACTGTGCCATAACTGATGTGCAAATTCACGATACTGGTATATACAAAAATATAGCAAGTGCCACAGCAGCTATGTACTATGCATACTGTGCCATAACTGATGTGCAAATTCACGATACTGGTATACACAAAAAATATAGCAAGTGCCACAGCAGCTATGTACTATGCATACTGTGCCATAATGATGTGCAAATTCACGATACTGGTATATACAAAAATATAGCAAGTGCCACAGCAGCTATGTACTATGCATACTGTGCCATAACTGGATGTGCAAATCCACGATACTGGTATATACAAAAAATATAGCAAGTGCCACAGCAGCTATGTACTTTGCATACTGTGCCATAACTGATGTGCAAATTCACGATACTGGTATATACAAAAATATAGCAAGTGCCACAGCAGATATGTACTATGCATACTGTGCCATAACTGATGTGCAAATTCACGATACTGGTATATACAAAAATATAGCAAGTGCCACAGCAGCTATGTACTATGCATACTGTGCCATAACTGATGTGCAAATTCACGATACTGGTATATACAAAAATATAGCAAGTGCCACAGCAGCTATGTACTATGCATACTGTGCCATAACTGATGTGCAAATTCACGATACTGGTATATACAAAAATATATAGCAAGTGCCACAGCAGCTATGTACTATGCATACTGTGCCATAATTGATGTGCAAATTCACGATACTGGTATATACAAAAAATATAGCAAGTGCCACAGCAGCTATGTACTATGCATACTGTGCCATAATTCGATGTGCAAATTCACGATACTGGTAGATACAAAAAATATACAGCATGTGCCACAGCAGGTATGTAATATGCATACTGTGCCATAATCAGATGTGCAAATTCACGATACTGGTATATACAAAAAATATATAGCAAGTGCCACAGCAGCTATGTACTATGCATACTGTGCCATAATTCAATGTGCAAATTCACGATACTGGTATATACAAAAAAATATAGCAAGTGCCACAGCAGCTATGTACTATGCATATTGTGCCATAATTCGATGTGCAAATTCACGATACTGGTATATACAAAAAAATATAGCAAGTGCCACAGCAGCTATGTACTATGCATACTGTGCCATAATTCGATGTGCAAGTTCACGATATTGGTATATACAAAAAATATATAGCAAGTGCCACAGCAGCTATGTACTATGCATAATGTGCCATAATTCGATGTGCAAATACAAAAAATATATAGCAAGTGCCACAGCAGATATGTACTATGCATACTGTGCCATAATTCGATGTGCAAATTCACGATACTGGTATATACAAAAAAATATAGCAAGTGCCACAGCAGTACTGTGCCATAATTCGATGTGCAAATTCACGATACTGGTATATACAAAAATATAGCAAGTGCCACAGCAGCTATGTACTATGCATACTGTGCCATAATTCGATGTGCAAATTCACGATACTGGTATATATAGAAAAATATATAGCAAGTGCCACAGCAGCTATGTACTATGCATACTGTGCCATAATTTGATGTGCAAATTCACGATACTGGTATATACAAAAAATATAGCAAGTGCCACAGCAGCTATGTACTATGCATACTGTGCCATAATTCGATGTGCAAATTCACGATACTGGTATATACAAAAAATATAGCAAGTGCCACAGCAGCTATGTACTATGCATACTGTGCCATAGTTCTATGTGCAAATTCACGATACTGGTATATACAAAAAATATATAGCAAGTGCCACAGCAGCTATGTACTATGCATACTGTGCCATAATTCGATGTGCAAATTCACGATACTGGTATATACAAAAAAATATAGCAAGTGCCACAGCAGCTATGTACTATGCATACTGTGCCATAATTCGATGTGCAAATTCACGATACTGGTATATACAAAAAATATAGCAAGTGCCACAGCAGCTATGTACTATGCATACTGTGCCATAATTCGATGTGCAAATTCACGATACTGGTATATACAAAAAAATATAGCAAGTGCCAAAGCAGCTATGTACTATGCATACTGTGCCATAATTCGATGTGCAAATTCACAATAATGGTATATACAAAAAATATATAGCAAGTGCCACAGCAGCTATGTACTATGCATACTGTGCCATAATTCGATGTGCAAATTCACGATACTGGTATATACAAAAAATATAGCAAGTGCCACAGCAGCTATGTACTATGCATACTGTGCCATAATTCGATGTGCAAATTCACGATACTGGTATATACAAAAAAATATATATCAAGTGCCACAGCAGCTATGTACTATGCATACTGTGCCATAATTCGATGTGCAAATTCACGATACTGGTATATACAAAAAATATAGCAAGTGCCACAGCAGCTATGTACTATGCATACTATGCCATAATTCGATGTGCAAATTCACAATACTGGTATATACAAAAACATATATAGCAAGTGCCACAGCAGCTATGTACTATGCATACTGTGCCATAATTCGATGTGCAAATTCACGATACTGGTATATACAAAAAATATAGCAAGTGCCACAGCAGCTATGTACTATGCATACTGTGCCATAATTCGATGTGCAAATTCACGATACTGGTATATACAAAAAAATATATAGCAAGTGCCACAGCAGCTATGTACTATGCATATTGTGCCATAATTATATGTGCAAATTCACGATACTGGTATATACAAAAAATATAGCAAGTGCCACAGCAGCTATGTACTATGCATACTGTGCCATAATTCGATGTGCAAATTCACGATACTGGTATATACAAAAAATATAGCAAGTGCCACAGCAGCTATGTACTATGCATACTGTGCCATAATTCGATGTGCAAATTCACGATACTGGTATATACAAAAAAATATAGCAAGTGCCACAGCAGCTATGTACTATGCATACTGTGCCATAATTCGATGTGCAAATTCATGATACTGGTATATACAAAAAAATATAGCAAGTGCCACAGCAGCTATGTACTATGCATACTGTGCCATAATTCGATGTGCAAATTCACGATACTGGTATATACAAAAAATATAGCAAATGCAACAGCAGCTATGTACTATGCATACTGTGCCATAATTTGATGTGCAAATTCACGATACTGGTATATACAAAAAAATATAGCAAGTGCCACAGCAGCTATGTACTATGCATACTGTGCCATAACTGATGTGCAAATTCACGATACTGGTATATACAAAAATATAGCAAGTGCCACAGCAGCTATGTACTATGCATACTGTGCCATAATTGATGTGCAAATTCACGATACTGGTATATACAAAAATATAGCAAGTGCCACAGCAGCTATGTACTATGCATACTGTGCCATAATTGATGTGCAAATTCCACGATACTGGTATATACAAAAATATAGCAAGTGCCACAGCAGCTATGTACTATGCATACTGTGCCATAATTCGATGTGCAAATTCACGATACTGGTATATACAAAAAATATATATCAAGTGCCACAGCAGCTATGTACTATGCATACTGTGCCATAATTCGATGTGCAAATTCACGATACTGGTATACACAAAAAATATAGCAAGTGCCACAGCAGCTATGTACTATGCATACTGTGCCATAATTCGATGTGCTAATTCACGATACTGGTATATACAAAAAATATAGCAAGTGCCACAGCAGCTATGTACTATGCATACTGTGCCATAATTCGATGTGCAAATTCACGATACTGGTATATACAAAAAATATATAGCAAGTGCCACAGCAGCTATGTACTATGCATACTGTGCCATAGTTCGATGTGCAAATTCACGATACTGGTATATACAAAAAAATATAGCAAGTGCCACAGCAGTACTGTGCCATAATTCGATGTGCAAATTCACGATACTGGTATATACAAAAAATATAGCAAGTGCCACAGCAGCTATGTACTATGCATACTGTGCCATAATTCGATGTGCAAATTCACGATACTGGTATATATAGAAAAATATATAGCAAGTGCCACAGCAGCTATGTACTATGCATACTGTGCCATAATTTGATGTGCAAATTCACGATACTGGTATATACAAAAAATATAGCAAGTGCCACAGCAGCTATGTACTATGCATACTGTGCCATAATTCGATGTGCAAATTCACGATACTGGTATATACAAAAAAATATATAGCAAGTGCCACAGCAGCTATGTACTATGCATATTGTGCCATAATTCGATGTGCAAATTCACGATACTTGTATATACAAAAAATATAGCAAGTGCCACAGCAGCTATGTACTATGCATACTGTGTCATAATTCGATGTGCAAATTCACGATACTGGTATATACAAAAAAATATAGCAAGTGCCACAGCAGCTATGTACTATGCATACTGTGCCATAATTCAATGTGCAAATTTACGATACTGGTATATACAAAAAAATATAGCAAGTGCCACAGCAGCTATGTACTATGCATACTGTGCCATAATTCGATGTGCAAATTCAAGATAATGGTATATACAAAAAATATATAACAAGTGCCACAGCAGCTATGTACTATGCATACTGTGCCATAATTCGATGTGCAAATTCACGATACTGGTATATACAAAAAATATATAGCAAGTGCCACAGCAGCTATGTACTATGCATACTGTGCCATAATTCGATGTGCAAATTCACGATACTGGTATATACAAAAAATATATAGCAAGTGCCACAGCAGCTATGTACTATGCATACTGTGCCAAAATTCGATGTGCAAATTCACGATACTGGTATATACAAAAAATACAGCAAGTGCCACAGCAGCTATGTACTATGCATACTATGCCATAATTCGATGTGCAAATTCACGATACTGGTATATACAAAAAATATAGCAAGTGCCACAGCAGCTATGTACTATGCATACTGTGCCATAATTCGATGTGCAAATTCACGATACTGGTAGATACAAAAAATATAGCAAGTGCCACAGCAGCTATGTACTATGCATACTGTGCCATAATTCGATGTGCAAATTCACGATACTGGTATATACAAAAAAATATAGCAAGTGCCACAGCAGCTATGTATTATGCATATTGTGCCATAATTCGATGTGCAAATTCACGATACTGGTATATACAAAAAATATAGCAAGTGCCACAGCAGCTATGTACTATGCATACTGTGCCATAATTCGATGTGCAAATTCACGATACTGGTATATACAAAAAATATAGCAAGTGCCACAGCAGCTATGTACTATGCATACTGTGCCATAATTTGATGTGCAAATTCACGATAGTGGAATATACAAAAATATAGCAAGTGCCACAGCAGCTATGTACTATGCATACTGTGCCATAATTTGATGTGCAAATTCACGATACTGGTATATACAAAAAATATAGCAAGTGCCACAGCAGCTATGTACTATGCATACTGTGCCATAATCGATGTGCAAATTCACGATACTGGTATATACAAAAATATAGCAAGTGCCACAGCAGCTATGTACTATGCATACTGTGCCATAATCGATGTGCAAATTCACGATACTGGTATATGCAAAAATATAGCAAGTGCCACAGCAGCTATGTACTATGCATACTGTGCCATAACTGATGTGCAAATTCACGATACTGGTATATACAAAAATATAGCAAGTGCCACAGCAGCTATGTACTATGCATACTGCGCCATAATTCGATGTGCAAATTCACGATACTGGTATATACAAAAATATAGCAAGTGCCACAGCAGCTATGTACTATGCATACTGTGCCATAATTGATGTGCAAATTCACGATACTGGTATATACAAAAACATAGCAAGTGCCACAGCAGCTATCTACTATGCATACTGTGCCATAACTCGATGTGCAAATTCACGATACTGGTATATACAAAAAATATAGCAAGTGCCACAGCAGCTATGTACTATGCATACTGTGCCATAATTCGATGTGCAAATTCACGATACTGGTATATACAAAAAATATAGCAAGTGCCACAGCAGCTATGTACTATGCATACTGTGCCATAATTCGATGTGCAAATTCACAATGCTGGTATATACAAAAAATATATAGCAAGTGCCACAGCAGCTATGAACTATGCATACTGTGCCATAATTCGATGTGCAAATTCACGATACTGGTATATACAAAAAATATAGCAAGTGCCACAGCAGCTATGTACTATGCATACTGTGCCATAATTCGATGTGCAAATTCACGATACTGGTATATACAAAAAATATAGCAAGTGCCACAGCAGCTATGTACTATGCATACTGTGCCATAATTCGATGTGCAAATTCACGATACTGGTATATACAAAAAAATATAGCAAGTGCCACAGCAGCTATGTACTATGCATACTGTGCCATAATTCGATGTGCAAATTCACGATACTGGTATATACAAAAAATATATAGCAAGTGTCACAGCAGCTATGTACTATGCATACTGTGCCATAATTCAATGTGCAAATTCACGATACTGGTATATACAAAAAAATATAGCAAGTGCCACAGCAGCTATGTACTATGCATACTGTGCCATAATTCGATGTGCAAATTCACGATACTGGTATATACAAAAAATATATAGCAAGTGCCACAGCAGCTATGTACTATGCATACTGTGCCATAATTCGATGTGCAAATTCACGATACTGGTATACACAAAAAAAAATATATAGCAAGTGCCACAGCAGGAAACTAGAAAATCTGCTTGGCAAATGCAAGAGAAACAGAAAAACAAATATACAATGCATGGCCACTGTCAGTGGAGTGGGGTATGAGACACATACATATCAAAGAGAGACAGCAGTTATAAATATGAGAGGCTAGAAGAGAAGAGAAGAGTTCATCAACTAAATGTATGGCAACATGACTCAAATAATGGGCTGTCAATAGACTGTATGGAAATATAGTGAGAGGAAGCAAATCAGGCAGAAAGAGGCATGGAGTATGTCTGAAAATTAGGAGGGTTTAGGAATTACAAGGAGTATGAGTAGGTTAACAGGGATCTCAGGGGAAGGAAATAGGTATGGTAGAATGAGGTACAATGGCAGAAGAAGGAAAGATGGGAAGACAGCATAACTCATGAACTGAAAGGAGTCTGTTAAGGCAAGAAGAGGGAATGGTGAGAGTGGGAAGAGAAGTACAGGATGAGTGTTACACAGGCCACAGCAATGCATTAGAAGCAGATAAATGTAAGGGAGACTTGACAGTTGATGGACTACTGGAACTTCTATATAAAAAAACATATATAGTGGAATATTAAAGTAGTCATGAATATTTACCTAGGTCAACTAACTCTACAGCTGCATTATTAGGTAAGACTTCTTAGACAATATGACATCAGTTTGAAGGGAAGAATATATGAAGATCTATTAGGAGACAAATTTACCTATAGGTGCATAGGTGTTTACTAGCCTAACAACCAACTACAAGGGCCTTTTTAAGCCCAGCCATACATCCCAAATCTCCGGCAACTTCTGGTACCCTTGATAAGTGTAAGCAGGAGCTTGGGAGATGAAACATTTACAAGCAGGGGACTCGAAGATGAATCATTTACAGGTTGCCTGTGTCCATTACAGACACAGCTGTCAAGCCTGGGATGAATTTCCTGTTTCTTACCCAACTGTCCAAGTTACACTTGAATTGGGTTAGGTAGGAACTCTGCTTCACATGGCTAGGGAGCCTGTTCCACAGATGGGATTGTCTCTGGGATACATACCTGTCTCTCCAGCAGGTCCTATTTATACCACAGGCAAGGTTTAGGACGGGTAATTCTGGTGCTGTATGTTTTGTAGATATGCAGGAGGTCCATCTGAGTGGGGTCTGACAATGCCCTGCATGCCAGGCATATATCTCCCTCAACAACCTGTAAGAGACAAAATACAGGGATAGGGCCTTCAGGTGGTCTGCATAGTACATTTTACTTACACCCTGTATTCTTTTAGTGAGGAACCTCTGTGGACGTTCCAATTGTTGGATATGCCTGGTTAGGTACATACCAGAGGGGGGCACTGTAATCAATGATAGGTCTGATGAATGCTGAATACAGTGGAACAATGACTTCCTTGGAATTAGATGCCACACTTTTGTTTATAAGTTGCGCAACACAGAATGATTTCTTCACTACTGTAGCATGTGATGGTCAAAGGCTTGATTATTGTCTATGTGTGTCCCTAAGTCCCTGACTACTGCATCAGCTCTAAGCAATGTGTAATCAATATGACCATTTCCAGGGGTGGATGACTTCCCAAAAGATACCATTATGCATTTCTTGGGAATTAGATTTAGTCCATAGCTATGACAGCAGTTGTTTATCTGTGTCAGCGCTACCTGGAGAACATCTGTATTGCTGTGGGATTCAATGACAGCTCCTAATTTGCAATCATCTGCAAATCTAGTCAGTCAGCGACCACTGACATTGGCCTTGACTTCAGAGGAGTAAATGCCAAAAAGGAGCAGTGCAAGGACTGATCCCTGAAGGACTTCACTTGTGACTGGCCTCTTTGTAGAGGAGGACTCCTTAATTCTAACTTCCTGAGTCCTGTCTGTGAGCCAGTTGGAGACCCATCAGGTGACATATGGGTTTTTACCTAACCTCTTGAGTCTGTCAACAATGCCAAAGTGGGGTATTGTGCAAATACTTTGGTCAGAACAAAGTAGGCAGTGTGAACCATTTTGCCCTCATCCACTGCTTTGGTGACCTTCTCAAAGAAGTCCACTAGGTTGAGTAGGCATAACGTACACTTGATGAAACCAAACTAGGGTGGGTCAAGTATTTGGAGGTTTACTATATCATTATTGATCATTTACATGATAATTCTTTCAATGGCTTTGCATATAAGACTAATGAGGCTTAGGGGTCTGTTATTTCCAGGGACTGCAAATGGCCAACCTTTGTGTAAAGGAATGACTGTTGCTGTTCTCCATTCATGAGGAATGAAGCTTGTTTGGAGGTCACAGTTAAACAGCAATTCCAGAAGGCCTGATAGGTAATGTTTCATGCTATTTAGGAGTCCAAATGGAGAGATGATAAGTCAGCAAGCAAAGGAGAGTAGTATTGGTGGAAGTGAATTCATCCTCAAGTCTTGATGAGTACCTTCATGAGGTGGAACCTGTTTTTCACAAAATCTCACCAAGATGACACTCTATTTTATACAGCATATACCATGGATGGAAGTATGTTAAAAAAAAAGATAGCTGGGTGCACAAGACCTTGGATAAAAAAGGTGCCTAATCCTGGTAGGCATACTGGTGCCAGGACAGGAAAAAATGATGCTGTAGAATCCTCAAGACATGGCAGTATTCCTACAATGGGGCTAGGCCAGGCCCAGGGGGAGGATGGCTCCCCTGTTGTAGAAGGAAGTAGCAGTCCACAAAAACTGATAAGCAAAAAGATGAAAAAGTGGACTATTGAGGAAAAGAAAGAAATTCTGCATAGTTACTATTATCCAAGAAGTCCAGAATTTCCAAACAGAAGAATTACAAAACGTTTAAGTGTGAAATTAGAGGAAAGAAAAATACTTTCACAAGAAAAACTGTCAGATGCTTCAACTAAAATTTATGTTCATTAATACAACAGATTTATAAAAAAACATTATACAGACAAAAAAAAACTTGATCCATTTAGAAAAAGAAGCATTTGAAGAAGTGTGAAAATATAAAGCACAAAATCTGGAGACTTTCGAAAGTTATAAAAAAGAAATATGGACATCGGGAAGAAAGAGAGATCTGATTTTTTTTTGTGTCCTTCGGCTTTTCCCTGTTAGGGGTCGCCACAGCGGAACTCCGGTCCGCTAATGATTGGCAGTTGATTTTTACGTACCGGCTTGCCAGGCCTGACGCACAACCTTCAACGAAGGTACGCCCATTCACGCAGGTCTCCACGCAGAAGACGTTCTATCTGAGAATCGAACGGGACAGCGTCTTACTGTGAGGCGACAACGCTACCGCAGCACCACCACCGCGGGTAGAAAGAGAGATCTGATATGGTGCAATATTTATGCAAAGGAAAAAGCCAAATTAATCAACACAAAAAAAGGCAGCCCCAAAGATATTTGAAGAGAAATAGAGGCAAAAGCAACCACATATGGCACATTTCACAATAAAACAAATAAGATCACAAAGAGAAATCAGAGAACAGAAGATTAGTAAAGTAGAAGTTAAAAAAATAGTTTCGTTTCATTAATTAGTACTAGGCTAACTGCTCTTGAGGGCAACTTTAAGCCTAGCCAGTTACCCAATGTGAGAATCAAACCCTGCACTTTGTGTCTGTAAGGTAAACACCTTAACCATTATGCCAACCTCCCACAACAACAACAAATAGAAGTTTAACTTATAGAATACTTGCTAAGTGAAGGATTTAGCATAGAAAGTCTAACACAGGTTACATCACAGCATGATGGAATGAAAGCCCATAGCAAGGAGAAAATGGGAAGATAAGGAGACATCTGAAGATGATATGTGGACATGGGAAAGAAAAAAATGATTTAATATGAGGTAATATTTATGCAAAGGAGAAAACAAAACTAATCAGTACAAAAAGAGCAGCAGCAAAGTTTTTTTATCAAATATCTTTTTACTGAAAACTTTTCTGGTATAAAAACAAAAAGAATAACAAGACAATTACATGTGGTACAGTTGATGTTACATTGTACATTCATAAACATGTAATGATAGTGATTGCCCATTATGCTAATAACATTCATATTTTGTAGAAAACCATAGTATTATCACACTGATATAATTAAATTATAAGTTCGTCTAAACGTTTTTCATATGCCCTATTTATTATACCAGCTTTACTACTGTGAGCTATAATATATGCATAACATCAACCTATAATATGATA
Source organism: Protopterus annectens (assembly GCF_019279795.1). Lineage (NCBI taxonomy): Eukaryota > Metazoa > Chordata > Ceratodontiformes > Protopteridae > Protopterus > Protopterus annectens. Next base: position 603,010,252 of record NC_056727.1, read on the forward strand.
ACATTCTATTCTACTAAAAACATATATACAGATATACATATATGTCACCTTACTTATTTTGGTTACTAATCTCAACAGAGTGGTGCGCTTACATTTCTTATGTACATAGTATTTACGTACTATTCATAACAAGATATCAATTAATGTATTGCAGTACCTTTAGTTGCAGGTTTGATTCCAGCAGTAATGTTTACTATCCTTAAAATACATAGACTATACCGGACTATTAAGAGAGTATTTCAATTAATGTTTTATAGTACTCTTGATAATATATTTGATTTCTCAGACTTTTTGTATACAGTTTTTTGGCTAATATGTGTTTTTTTGCTATGCTTTTGTATTCAAACCAGGTTAATTTTGATCTATCAATCCAGTTTTTTGCTATATAAGCTTTCATCAGAGTGCAAAGTGTTATTATGATATGTTTAGATAACTTGTTAATATTACTCTTAAATAAATGGAGTATAGCTGTTTGCCATGAGAGCATAAATTTTGAGTATCCTGATTTCTCTAATAGAATTCTAAGTGAACACCATAGCTTATATACTGTTTTACAGCTCCAGAATATATGAAGGATGTCTGCTTCTTTATTTGGGCAAAAAGGACAATATGGTAACTTGAATGGGTTATATTTGTTAAGATGTACAGCCGTGAAGTATGCATTGTTAAAAATCATGAGTTGTGTATATATTAACTTTTTATATGGTGTCAGTTTTATAGTGTTTTTGATAGCTACTTCCTTTTGGTTATCTGTTATGGTGTTGTCCTTCCTATCCCAAAATTTTGAAAAGATGACAGTGTTTTGGTATTTAATAGTTGCTATCAATTTATAAGTATTTGATATCAATAGCATTTTTATAATTTGTTGTGCTAACTTGACTTCTTGCTTGACTACTTTGATATCTTTGATTAGAATATTTACTAGATATATGATTTGTTTAATTATCAGGTTATATTTTTTACTGACTTTGACTAAGTTTGTGATATCTTTCAATGAAAGATTTCTTATTTGATAAAAATCCCAAACTGTATAATTTTTTATTAAAGGAAAGTTATCCAGATTTATCATATTGTTTGCTAGTTTTATATCTGGATTATTGTGAATTGGTTGCAGGAGAGTAATTGTATCTTTTAAGTTTACTGAAATCAGTAGTTTTTTTTTTTTAAACTTCAGAGTTGTTAATTAATATTGGATGAATTTTTATTGTTTTAGTGTTTCCTGTTTTATAAAGGGAATCGATTTTGGATTGCTTTTATATTGTGTTATGTCCCAATATAGTAATATGATCCATAATGGATACCATGTATTCCCTACTGGGTCATAATTTGCTATCTGTATGATATGGATTGCATTGATATTTTCATAGTATAACTGAAGGTCAGGAAGGCCTAGGCCACCTTTTTCTTTTGTGGGCATTAGCTTATCATAGCTAATTCTCGTACACTTTGGGTACCATATGAATTTTGCCAGTCTAACTTTCATTTTATTGAAGAAAGTAACTGGTATTTTTATAAAAATGGCATTGAGATGATATAAAATTTTAGGCAGAATGTTTATTTTTATAACTGAGGCTTTTGATAAGGTAGATAGTTTAAGCTTTTCCCATTTATTCATACGCTCAGCTATATTGTACCATGTTTTACCAATATTGTTAGTGAACAATTCTGGTTGTACATGACTAAAGTTTATACCTAAATATTTCAGAGTGTATTGCACTTTGACCTTAGTCTCCGGAAAGTAAAACTCTTTATGCCCTATTGGATTAATTGGCTTTATGATTGATTTCCTAGGATTAATCTAGTTGGATACCATGGAAAAAGTATCTATAGACAATACTATTTTATTTAAATCAGTATTTGGATATTGAAAGTAGATATTAAGATCATCTGCAAATGCTGTGTATTTAATTTGGTTGTTGGAGACATAGATAAGATGATGGTATGTTCTCTGAGTAATTTGCAGTAGTAGTGTTTCTATATGCAGATTAAACAAGTATGGTGAAAGTGGGCAATCTTGTCTTGTTCCATTAACTATTTGTATTGGTTTAGAAGTTTTCTTATTAATATAAAGGGTAGCAGTTGCTTTAATATATAATGTTTTGATAATTTTTATATATTCCTTAGGGAATCCAAATTTATACAGTATAAAAAGTAAAAAATTCTGATCTACTCTGTCAAAGGCTTTTGTTGCGTCAACAGATAATGCAGATTTCGGGGATTTGTCCTTAGCACATACACGGGTTAGAGCATCTATAGTTAATGTGTTATCCTTAACTTGTCTATGACTCATAAAACCTAGTTGTTCAGGTGATATTATGACTGGAGCTACCTTTTGTATTCTTTGAGCTATAACCATTGAGAAAATCTTAATGTCCAGATTAATCAAAGCTATAGGTCAATAATTATTTGGGTTTGTGGGATCTGTATTTGGTTTTGGAATAAGCACAGTTTTGGAGTTGTTTATATATAGGTCCGATATCCCAACTTGCATAATATAGTTGTATAGTTTTAAAAGTATTGGTGTAACTTGAGACAAAGTGTTTATAGAATTCTGTTACATATCCATCAGGGCCAGGAGCTTTTCCAGGTTTTATTTTGTCAACAGCTCTACTAATTTCCTCTTCTGTTATTAAGCTTTTAAGGTTATTGGCTTGGGATTCATTAACCTTAGGAAAGTCTAAGTTATTTGCAAAGGATTGAAATAGGTTCTCATTAATATACTCTTGTGGGCCATATATGTTTTGAAATATTTCTTCAAAAACCCCAATTATTTCAATATCAGATCTATATGTCGTCTTTATATTTTATTTCTTGTATTTTACAATGGGGGTTCTTTATGTTGATAATTCTTACTAACATTTTTGAAGGTGTTTGTGCCCATTCTGCATATTTATGCAGCATTCGGAGTTCTGTAAACGAGAATTGTTTTGTTATAATCTCATTTATTTGTTTCTGTAAACTTGCTATTTGCTTCTTAATAGTAGGATTACCGTTTTTTTGTAGCTCAGTTTCAAGCAGTCTTAGCTTGTTTTCTAATTGCTCTATAATTTCTCTTCTTTGTTTTTTAAAATATGATGCCTTTTGGATGAAAGTGCCCCTAGCCGTAACTTTAAAGGCTGCCCACTGAATGTCCAGAGGAATCTCGCCACTTAAAGAAAATCTTCATTTAATTGCATTAGAGATTTAATAATTCTCTTGTTCTACCTCTTTATTTTTCAGCAAATTTGTATTTAATGTCCAGTTTGCTGTATTGTGTAATTTATACCCCACCTTGTTATGTGTTAGTTTTAGATTTATTTTAGAGTGATCTGATAAAGATCTAGGTTCTGTGTTTTAGCTCACTTCATGATTTGCCAAGCCTTGAGAAATCCAAAACATGTCATTCCTAGACCAGGTTTTATGATATGGGGAAAAAAATAAGTGTATCTGGTACCTTGAGTATCTGTATTGTTTAGTTCAAATGGATCTATTAAGTTGAAGTCCTCAATTAGTTCTGATAGGAATGTTGTGGCTTGGAGAGGTTGAGTATGATTTTTATTTGACCTATCCTTTAGTGGATTAATAGTTATATTCCAGTCCCCCCAAGTACAATCGAGTGATTTGGATGTTTATTTAGCAAATTATACAATTCAATTAAGAAATCGAGTTGGTAGTTACATGGACCATAAACATTACACATTAATACAGGAGTCTTGTGAGTTGGCAGTAAGGTTGTAAAATAGCACCATCTTCTTTTAACATTGTAGTTATAATTAATGATATTACCATCAAATGATTTCTTGATTATTATAGCTTTACCTCTTGCTGAAGTACTGTCTCCAGCTGATATTTTCTTAATCCATTTAGAATTTTTTTCAGTACCCTTGTCCCATTGTTCCATAGTCGTGTGTTTCCCGCAGAAAGGATATATCAGTTCTTGAATTATAAATGAGATGCAGGACTAGCTTTTTCTTTTTAGTTTCCTGTAAGCTATTTACATTCCATGAGGCTATATTAACCATTTTATGAGAATACTATTTTGTTCTATTTATATCTGAGGTATCTATGTATTTTCTTTTGAATCTTGTCGGAGCACTTTGCGCACATTTTACTATGGACTGAGAAATAGTTAGAGATAAGATTAAGGTGACATATTCCTCTTTCAAACTTTCCTTGGTGCCTAACCACTTACTCCTAATCTCTGAAAGAGAAAAGATTATCCAATAAACAAGTAGTGTAAACAACATTCTGAAATTTAAAAAAAAAATCCCTATCTACAGATTTTAACTATAATACAATAGTTATTTTGCATTCCAAAAAACATCACACATTTCCAGGGTAGACACTCCCCAGACAGCAACCTAAATAAAATAACTTGTGTGTTCGTAACCCAAGTAGGCAGTAGGGTACTTAATGTTTATGCTTCTATATTCCAAGTTTCCCCGCTATTTTAGACATTAATAGCTTATTTTTATTTATTAGCTGACCTTGCTAGTACATATACTGTTAAGTAAATATATTACAATTGTAATTTGTGCTTTCAAAACTTCTTTTTCTTCCTCAATAATACTATGCATGTGAAATTACACATACGAATGCGTCTTCACAATATGCTTTACTTAGCATGCATCATGTATAAACACTATACTTTTCTTCTAGTAACTGATATTAGTTCACAAAAAAAATAGATATATCATGAAAGAGCATATATACATTTTGTTAACAATAATGTGACAACTGTTTCATATTATTTTAACCTCTTCTTCATAAGCTGTAATTTTTTCTTTTTTTACATATTTTCTTTTTTTTTTTCTTCCTATTCCCTTTTCTTCCCTACAAGGATCTTTTAAATCATAGCTTCTTACTTAATACTGCTTCCATCCTTTGTATCTGCTAGATTGTTAGTGCTTCAGAATTATTTTGCAATCAAGACTGTCTTTAAGGGCTTACATGTATTGAGATACAAAGATTGCAGTACCTCTGTGGAATTTAAGCCATGTATAGTTCTTATTCTTGAAGAAAAAAGCAGTCTCTCGATTTACAACATTGCAACTTGATTTTACTTCCTGGTTTTCGATGTATATGAGCTGTGGAAGATATAGCTATACTTTTACCTTGTATTTGCTTCTTTTTGTGATTTCCAGGCTACCATAGCCTGTATTTTGGCTCTGACATCACTGATGACTTATTTACGTTTTTGGCGTGAAGTCAAAGGTCATGGGATGCTTGCTGTGACTTAGCTTCCTGGAAAAACGGCTTTTAGAATTGAAACGGAAAATAAAGCTTTTAAAGTGTTGTTCTTGTATTTTAAGGTAAGGTTACATGAGAAACTACTAAAATAATGTTTAAAACAATAGTGACATCATTATTTCATCTGAATTAAGCGTTTTTGTACCACAGATGCACTAGAAATGCTTACAGTAGCAGAACAAATGTACTTACTTTTCCTTTGTTATTTTGGAGGGATTTCATTAAATACTTTCAAGAAGGTTGAGTTTGCTTCATCTTTGTTTTTTTATTTGGTATGCAGAACCCTTAAATTGGAAATGCAGTGAAGCAGGATACTTCATTTGGAACTTTATTTTCTTCTTTATCAAATATGCACAAAATGGTGAAATAATTTGTCTCTGTTGTTTGATTATTTATGGTAGACCTTGTGCAACTGTTATTATATTTCCTTTCCACATGATTTGTTTTTTTATTTTGCCTGCTTGTAAAACCATGTTGGCATGAGCTGCATTCAGTAATCTCACATATACTTGTCTTGGGAGCATTCATTGTTTGGGATTTTCTTAGTGCTCTATGGAACCTCTCTATTACAAAGCTTTTACTGCCACATTTTTATCCAGGAATAGTTCACATATTTCTGTTACTGTAGCATGCAGGGAGGTTTGCTCATATGACTCAGGGATGCCTCTGATAAGCACATTGCTTCTTCTGGACCTTGCTTCTAAGTCTATTATTTTTTGTTGCAGTTCAGATATTGTTTTTCGTGTGGCAATGTTACTTTTTTATTTCCTCTATCTTGCATTCATTTTCTAGAGCTTTCTCCTCATTTTTCTGTAGTCTGGATATTTGGTCTAAGGTATTACCAAAGGCATTCAGTTTTGTAGAAAAATATTTTATTTCTTCCTGCAGAGGTAATAGAGCTAATTTAAGGTCTTCCAGTAAGAGAGATTTTTCAGTTGCCATTTTGGGAGTCTGCTTCTCTGTTTGCAGCTTTGCAGTCCTTTGTTTTTTTTTTGTACTTACTTCTTTCTCAGGAGTGCTTAATTGTGAAAGTTTTGTTTTTGTTGTTTGTGCTTCCATTGAATCCATATTACTACAATTGATATTTTTTATTTTCTTTGCAGAAACTGCAGATTTTTCAGTGAAGTCTGTACTGTTATATATGTTCCCCTGTCAGCATATGTGGTCTCACACATAAGTATAAAAAACTGTGAATTTCTTTTTCTTTTTGCGAAATCTTCTGAAAATATGGTTTAGTATCCAGTATATTGTTAGATTTCTTGATTTCTGCTGGGTTTTGAGACGTGTTTAAGCAAAGATTGGTTTAGATTTTAATTCCCAGTCAGGAGCTGTCTATGAAGTGTGCCTCCTAGTTAGCGGCCATCTTGGAATCGACAATCAGCGGGAAAGATATTTGAAGAGCAATACAGGCAGAGGCATCTGGACATGGGCATTTTTACAATACAAACAAAATAAGAAAACAAAGAGGAAAAGTAGAAAATAGGATTAGTAATGGAGAAGTCAAAGAAATAGAAACGGAGGGTATGGATCACCTACATAGGGAAGGATATAGTGTAGAAAATCTAGCTCAGAAAACACCACAGCAGGATGGAGCAATGGATCCTCAGATTAAGGAGAAACCAGTGGAGTGAGAAAAATCTGATCAGTTGCCATACAAAGATATTTTGGAGCCTTCCATAGGAAACCAGTACAAACATTCAGTTGGAGTTGCACAGCTTGGGGATGAACAGGAAACTGTGGCAACTCTGATGCAGTTAATGTTGTGGAGTGATAGGCCAGTTCCCATATGGAAGAGCAACAGATGACAGAGGATGAAACCGAAGAGAATATGGCATAGAAGATGCTCTGGAACTTTCTATATAATGTCCATAGGAAATACAGAACAAAGAATATGCCCTCAATTTAGAAGAAAATTATCTAGGAGAAGAGTCGCTTGATGGACAGACACATTAAGATCAATAAAAGAAATAGACTACAGAAAGACAATGAAACCCAAAAAGTTAGTTTTTTAAAATAAATGAACATAGTAGTTAGGACTGCCCATAGATATTCATGCAATATAAGAGAAGTAAGAGAAGTAAACAGGAAGTATTATAGTACAGCGAAATTAGTAACAGATAAAGTCTTACCACAAAAACACAGGGTAGTAAGCAAAAGGAAGGGAAGAAATCAAATGCTTTCATGGAACTATCGATTAGAAAAAACTGTACAGCGATTAAGGCAAGAAGTGTCACTATTAAAAAGAGTATAAAAGAGGAAACAGAGCAATAAAAATACTCAAAGGCAGATGTGATAAAAGCAATGCACTGCATCAAAACAAATCAGGACTTATCATGTATTATCGCAAATAAACTAAAAATATCAACACAGGCAGAAAAACGTAGAAGATATGCAGATAAATATAAAGGAAAGGTATAAAATAACCAATTTATTGATGACCCACAAGGTTTTATAGAGAATTGAGAAACAAGGCAAAAGGAATTAAAACATCACCAAAAAAGAAGAAATAGATACATTTTGGAGAAATATCTATGAAGATCCTATAGAACATAAAGATGCTAAATGGATAGAAGTGAAAGAAAGAATAAGAAGCTAAGTATATGAAATGGGGTGAAATAACGGCCAGAGAGATTGAAACAAAGTTAAGAAAAGCTCCTAAATGGAAAACCCCAGGGCTAGATTGCAGTACCTAATTTCTGGTTGAAAGTGTTAACATCTTTCCATGAAGATTTAGCCATGAGTAAGAACCATTTATATGCGCACCCAGAACAGACACCAGCTTGGTTAACAGGAAAAAACAGTAGTCCTATTTAAGAGCAAACCTGCAAGCTATCCTAAAAACTATAGACCAATAGCTTGCCTTCAAACGAAGTATAAACTATACACAGGAAATGATACACACAGTGTCTATAGTCATTTAGAAGAAAACTCAATCATGGCAATAGAACAAAAAAGGGTAATAAAAGAAAGTCATATGGAACAAAAGATCATTTGTTCTTAAATAAAGTCACAGTGGAGAACTGTAAAAAGGGGTAGAATCTAAGTATGGCATGGATACACTACAATAAGCATTTGGCAGTGTCCCACATTGATGGATAACAGCGTGCTTAAAAATGTATACGATAACCTACACTGATTGATTACATTACAGCGACCATAAAACAGCAGCAAGCCACTTTGCAGTTAAGCCATGATAAAGAACAAATTATTATTCCAGGGATAAAAATTCAAAGGGGGTTATTCCAGGGTGACTCTCTGTCACTGCTGCTCTTTTGTCTTTCTCTTAACCCATTAAGTTGTCTACTTAACAGATTAGGTCATGGTTATAATTTGGCTCCTAGAAAACAACAAAGTGTAAAGACTTCTTATCTTCTTTTTGTAGATGATTTAGAACTGTACAATTCACCAGATTAGGAACTGAAAGCACAACTGCAAGTGGTCAAAACTTTTTCAGAGGATATAAGAACGTTGTTTGGTCTTGATAAATGTGCAAAAGCAACCTTTAAAAAAGGAAAGCTGCAGCACCAAGAAAACATCAGTTTGGGACAGGAATCTGATATAAAAGAAATTGAGCAAGAGGGAGTGCATAAATATTTGGGAACTGATGAAGGATCAACAACAAAACAAGAACAAATGTGAATAAAACTTAGTAAGGAATATTTTAGAAGACTTAAATTAATACTGAAAACAGCATTGACATCTAGGAACAAAGCCCAAGCTATACACCAATTTGCTCTTCCTGTCCTAACTTACAGTTTCAGAGTGACTTGACTGTCCCTAAATGGTGCTGGATAGGTTAGACAGGAAAACAAGAAAGATGCTTCATGCTCATTAAATGATTTATAAAAATCAGTGCATATGAAGATTATATATTCCCTGTTCTGAAGGAGGTATGGGCCACCTCGAAAATGATTATATGTATAGATCTGCAATTGTGGGACTGCATACATATCAGCTGACCTTACAAGAGCCAAACTTAGTGAAAGTTTTGAAACATGAGGAGAATAAGTCTAAGATGGCTTCCCTGTTTAGTTTAGTTTAGTTTAGTTTAGCAGAAGCACATTGGCCTCAAGCTGGAAAGGAAATCAAAGCAAAAGTAAATAAAAACCAGGCAGCAACTAAATGTGCCAAAAAAACAAAAGAAAGAATATATGGTGAAGGACCAGATGGGAGAGTAAGAAAAGTGGAAAATGCATAAATATAGTTGCAAGTATAGAAAACTCTTGGAACAGCTTCATGATGATCAGGACTGAACACAGGAATGGTTAAGGAGAGGTGAATTTGAACTAAAAGATGAAAGGTTAATATTGGCGGACCAAGATAGTGGACTAAATACACATTGGTTTACAAAGTTTACTGAACATGTGGGAGAAACAGACAAACGTAGGTTTTGTAAAACAGAATTGGAAACAGTCACGCATCTTTTTGGTGGTTGTGATATACTAATGGCAGAAGGACTGCATACTGAAAGGCATAATAATGTGGCAAGACTGTTGCACTGGGGATTGTGCAAACATTATAAAACAGAGGTAGCTGGTAATCACTGGAAACATGAGCCACAAAGCATAACTGAAAATGATGAAGTTTATATCACATGGGATCATCCATTACCAACAGTATAAAAAACAGATGTGAGAAAACCAGATATAGTAGTCCATGAAAAGTAGACAAAGTAGCATTGATCATTGAAATTGTTACACCCAGTGACTACAGTGTCTTATATAGAGAGAGAGAGACACAAAGTCATAAAATACCAGGATTTGCAGGCAGAAACAAGGGTGATGTGTAAGAAGGATACCCAGACAGTTCCAGTAATAGTAGGAGCAATGTGTCTTATAAAAAAGAATTTACAATCGTCCTTAGATGTGTTACCGATACATGTAACTGCGTACAAATTGTAGAAGGAACCATTACTGGGTACAATGCGGGTGCTGTGAAGAGTACTTCTGATTAACATCAAAGACTGAAACAATACTAATTTCATAAACTTTAATCATACTTTGACTTAGGAATGGGGTCCATTCCTGTCATGGTATTATAAACCCAAAAGACTTGGAAAAATTAAAAGGCATCCTGGGATACTGTGTAGGCCCATTGATGCAGTGTTCTTGGCCTTATAGAGAGCATTAAGGACTTGTTACCTAGTGACAGTGGGGGGAGTTATATTTGATAGTATTTCCTGATGGAAGGTTGAGGGGGAGACAAGGGTAAAGTTGGAGCTGAATTTGTTAGCCAGTAGGCTTGCTATATCTTCTGCCTCAGTATACATGGCTTCATTTACAATAAGCTCTGCACACAACTGTGTAGTGCTTTTGAGGTTTCAGACATAGCTAAAGAATGCCTTATGTTTATCCTTGGCCTGGGAGGCCAAATTTACCTAAAATTTGGCTTTGGTAGACTTTATTTGTCACCTGAGTTGTTTGTTAAGTTTGAGAGTGCTTTCATCCTGTTGGGTGTTGCACTTTCTAATTTTTGCAATGATTTTCTTTCTTCTGTTATACAGCCTACTGATTTGGTGATTCCACCAGGGTGGCTTGAAACCAAGTTTATTTTATTAATTGGCTATGGGGGAACCATAGGGTTAAGTCTCTTAATCTGTACTAGGGAGAAAACAGATTATCCAAAAAGGGTTAGCGGAAAAGTAGAAGTTCAATACCAAAGACAACGATTTGTATTTGCTAGGGTATATCAACCCATGAGCCACTACAACAGAGTTTCAGAAATTTAAGAAATTCTAGTTAGTAAACATGTTTAAGGTTTCACAATAGTGAAAGCAGGAAGGAAGATAAGTAGCAAAGCACACCATCCCATTAACGGGAACATGAAGTCTCTGTATGGTTACAGCAAGAAAGTTATATAACATACCAAAAGTATACAGTAGTCTGGTCAGCAGGAATGCATCAGCTGCAAATAGTTTTCCACAAATGCCTTTACCCTATACAACTTACCAAGTCACTGATTATTTTTTTCATAATGACTTTAGACAACATTTAATTTTAGTGACAACACAAGATGCTTCTCTAGACTCCTTCTACTGGTACCTCTATGCACCTAGTAATGCTTGTTCACATTTACACAAATGATGTCAAAACTATGGCACATTTAATTTACTGAATGATTCCATCCTAAAGCTTACATGATGGGCAACACAAATAATTTAATACTTAGCCTCTGTCTAGTGCAGCTTAAGAGATTTTAAAATTTGTTCATATACCATTTATTTATACTGTATAATCCAAAACAACTCCTAGTGTCAGTGAGTGGAGGTGACTGTGTTCCCTTGGGACCAAGAAGTGAAACTAAGGAAGGAAAAGCCAATTATGCTGGTAGATCCTGTCAAATTATTGAGCCGTGTGCAGTGGATCCTACTGAATGAAAGTGCTCATACGGAAACTCAATAAACTGGATAGCATAAAGGAGCAATCGGACTGTCCCGCATTTTTATTTTTATCTTTTAGCTAGACTCTTCTGAAAAACGATCAGTTTACAAGAACTCCATTATGTTTTAAGGACTGATAACCATACTTGAATGGAGTTAAATTAATGTTCAAGCACTGAAACACAGCAGGCACAGGAGAAGCCAAACACAGCAGTCTCAAGACTTCAGTGTACTGGGTTAAAATGAGATTATAACCATTACTCTATAAGTTATGCACACCATAGGAAATACAAGAAGACTAAGTAGAGTCCTGTGGAACATCCAGGCTGACCTGCAGATGTTGGAAGTGGTATTATCCCATGCTACAGCCTGAAATCTGCCCTTACAATAGTTGGTGAACCACCAGTAATATCAAAAGTCCAATGGCTGATAGCAGTAAATGTTTTTGACTATTTGGGGAGTAAAGTACTTATGGACACTACTACTACAGTTAAATTCAATGTGTGTTTAATTCTGCTGTGTCAAGAACAGCTGTGCCATTTCTGTGACCAAAATTAAATCCATGTTGGGAGTTAGACGGTAAGCCATGTTAATATAATGGCAAACCTAGAAGTGTGCAAATTGCTTCTAAATTTTAGAAACAGAACACAGACTAGGAAAAGGATGATGGTTACTGAGATTAGCTGAAGAACCATTCTTGCATAGCTGTCTTGAAACTGTTGCCTTCCAAAGTTTGGGAAAGTGTTGTTCAAATATGCTACACTCTATCAGGTTTGACAGGGAAAGGGGGGTAGATGGAGCTATCCTTTAAAAAAAATGGGTGGTTAGAAATCAGAAAGATCTGGATTAAGTTTTAGTAAAAGTTTTTTTTTTTGTTTGTTTTGTTAAAGCTAACTTAGATCTTTCGACAAGTAAATTGGGATTACAAGATGAGGTGTAAACATTATTAGCGTTAAATAAAAAGATGAGTGTGTACTTAAATATATTATCAAAGTGGGTAATGAATTGTTCTGCTTTACAGCAGAACTGAATAGTAGAAATGGATTTGGCTGTTGTGATCTGCTACAGGGCAAAAGGTGCTATACTACTAACTGGAATGTATTGGGACTGCTTCTTCTGTTTTTGTGGGCTATAAAGAAGTGCACCCTGCTGTTTAGCATCACATTTTTGGACTGCTATCTGGTTGCACTAGCAAGAATAAAGGAGGCAGTAGTTTCATTTTTGTGGTGTTTTTTTCACAATATGCCTCCTTGGGACATCTGTACCTTAATTTATTCTGTAGTACAGCTTTAGCTGGTCAAGCTGTTGAGGACAGACAAAACAAAGGTGTAGTATAACAAAGTGTTTTACAGCTTTGAAAGCTGTAACTCACTTAGCACTGCCACGTGGGAGGCAGAAAATACCAGTCTTATCAAAGAACAACTTTAAAAACTGTGAGATACTTCCAAATGCTACAGTTGTGTGGCAGACTCAGGTATCATTCCAGATACTTCAGATGCTGTTGTATGATGGCAAGACTGCATGAAGTAGAATGAGACCTGATCAAAACATTTGTCAAAGGTGCTCAGAAAACTTCATATACACCTTTCTGACAATGATAAGGTGCATGACAAATGCATCTCTTTTCTGATTTCATTGTGCAATCAGTGAGATTGATGTATTACAGTATTTTAAAATGCTAGACATAATCATTGTCAAGTGTTGATTTCTGTAGACATTTTAAAGTGTAGGGCTGAATAAAAAATGACAGGTCACATATTATTACCAAAAAAACAGCATTGTATGTTAACAAGCATTATTCAGAGATACCCCCATTGGGGGAGGGAGTGCTGAATAGATCTGTGACATTTTGCTTTGCACTTTACAGTAACAAGTAAGTAATGTACAGTATTTTAAAATGACTCCAGGAAGCAACATTTGGAACCATAATATTTTCATTGTGGAGCTTTGGTATCCTACTTTGCATTTTATCATGATGGCAAATTAAGACAAAGCTGGTTAGAATCGCAGTGGAAACCAGAATTTGATATTATGCAGCTGAATTAAAAAAGGTAAGGCAAATAGTGTTACCAATAAAGCACTCGTCCGTGGTAATGAGCACTGCACAGTTAGGAAATATATTCTCCCGTCTGCAGCTCTGACACTTTATTTGCACTTCATGGTGATGGGAAATAACATACACTATTTAAAATGAATCTGGTAAACACTTGCACTGCAGTGCTGAGTACAAATGTACCTACCTGCATTTCTAATGAAAATGAATCTGGTAAACACTTGCACTGCAGTGCTGAGTACAAATGTACCTACCTGCATTTCTAATGAAAATGAATCTGGTAAACACTTGCACTGCAGTGCTGAGTACAAATGTACCTACCTGCATTTCTAATGAAAATGAATCTGGTAAACACTTGCACTGCAGTGCTGAGTACAAATGTACCTACCTGCATTTCTAATGAAAATTAATCTATTAAACACTTGCACTGCAGTGCTGAGTACAAATGTACCTACCTGCATTTCTAATGAAAATGAATCTGATAAACACTTGAACTGCAGTGCTGAGTACAAATGTACCTACCTGCATTTCTAATTAAAATGAATCTGGTAAACACTTGCACTGCAGTGCTGAGTACAAATGTACCTACCTGCATTTCTAATGAAAATGAATCTGGTAAACACTTGCACTGCAGTGCTGAGTACAAATGTACCTACCTGCATTTCTAATGAAAATGAATCTGGTAAACACTTGCACTGCAGTGCTGAGTACAAATGTACCTACCTGCATTTCTAATGAAAATGGTAGCAGCTTTGGCTTCTCATTCATAGTACAAGACACCTCCTCCTTAACAATGATAAGTGCACTGCGCCTACAGTCTGCTGCCACTACTCAGTGTAACCATCCATTTCCATAGTGCTAATCTTTGCTGGAAGATCTTGTTGAATGCACTGCACTGCCTGCAATTTAGCACAACTGTCAATTTCAGTAGTACTTATCAAAGGCAGATTTACATGCAGTTTGACTACTTCATAGACATACCACTGCTGCAGAAAGTGAATGACATGTTGCCAAAGCAGCCTAAATAGCTCTACCTGAACAAGGTTTGATGGAATAAGTTAGTTGCCCAGACTGGAAACATTATTTCAGTAAGTGACAACAATTTCACAAAGTCACTCACAGGTGTAGAACAGACAGCTGGAGGAAAATATCTGTATAAAATAAAAAGAGCTCTGCATGCTATTTATGCATTACCGATACCTATTTTCAGCTACAAATGAAACAAATATGCACCAATTCTTCAACATTACAGGCTCCATCTTTAAAACTATGAACTAGACTGTGCCCTGACTGGATTATTGATAAATATGGACAAAATCAAGGAGTATGCAGACTCATACTACAAGAAGTAACCATAGGTAATGGTCCCTGAGGGCTGGTACTAATTAAACTAACTGGTATTTCTAAGAAAGAAAAGTCAATTAAGCTATGTAAGTAACTGTACAGTAATTTAAGATGATATCAAGGAAAAGGGAAACCCAGCCACTGGGGATGCACAAGCCAGTGCATTTCTTTGCGCAGGTCCCAAGCCCAGATAAATGGGGAGGGTTGCGTCAGGTACGGCATCCGGCGTAAAACCTCTGCCAAATTACTTTTGCGGAGAACATTTCATATTTCCATAATGGATCGGTCGAGGCCCGGGTTAACGACGACTACCACCAGTACTGTTACCCAACAGGGTGCTGGTGGAAATTGGGCTACTGTTGACCGAAGGAGAAGAGGAGGGGGAAGGCATGCCCGAAGGCAGGAAGAGAGGAGGAAGGTTAGGAGTGTAGTAGTGAGGGTAGGAACTTCGAATGTTGGCGGTATGATTGGTATAGGGAGAGAGCTAGCTGATATGATGGAGAGAAGGAAGGTTGGTATATTGTGCGTGCAAGAGACCAGATGGAAGGTAAGTAAGGCCAGATGTATAGGAGGCGGGTACAAATTGTTCTATCATGGTGTGGATGGCAGGAGAAATGGGGTAGGGGTTATCGTAAAGGAACAGTATGCCAAGAGTGTTTTGGAGGTGAAGAGAGTGCCTGATAGAGTGATGTTTATGAAGCTTGAAATTGATGATGTAATGGTGAATGCTGTTAGTGCATATGCTCCATAAGCTGGATGTGCGATGGATGAGAAAGAAAAATTTTGGAGTGAGCTAGATGAAGTGGTGGTGAGTGCACCCAAGGGTGAGAGACTAGTGATTGGAGCGGACCTCAATGGGCATGTTGGTGAAGTGAACAGAGGGGATGAGGAAGTGATGGGTAGGTATGGTGGTAAGGAGAGGAATGCAGAAGGTTAGATGATTGTGGATTTTGCGAAAAGGATGGACATGGCTGTGGTGAATACGTATTTTAAGAAGAGGGAGGATCATAGGGTGATGTTCAAGAGTGGAGGAAGATGCACACAGGTGGATTATATCCTATGTAGGAGGGCTAGTCTGAAGGAGATTGGAGACTGTAAAGTGGTGACATGGGAAAGTGTAGTTAAGCAGCATAGAATGGTGGTCTGTAGGATGACATTGGTGATCAAGAAGAGGAGAAGGAGTGTGAAAGCAGTGCCAAGGATTAAATGGTGGAAGTTAAAAAAGGGTGATTGTGAGGTGGAGTTCAGGGAAGAGTTAAGACAGGCACTGGGAGGCAGTGAAGAGTTACCAAATAGCTGGGTAACTACAGCAGAGCTAGTAAGGGAAACTGCTAGAAAGGTGCTTGGTGTGACATCTGGACAGAGGAAGGAGGACAAGGAGACCTGGTGGTGGAATGAGGAAGTACAGGAGAGTATACAGAGAAAGAGGCTGGTGAAGAAGAAGTGTGATTGCCAAAGAGATGAAGAAAGTAGACATGAGTATAAGGAGATGAGATGCATGGCAAAGAGAGAGGTGGTGAAGGCTAAGGATAAGGCATATGGAGAGTTGTATGAGAGATTGGACAATAAAGAGGGAGAAAAGGACCTGTACCGACTGGCTAGACAGAGAGACAGAGCTGGGAAAGATGTGCAGCAGGTAAGGGTGATAAAGGATAATGAGGGAAACGTACTCACAAGTGAAAAGAGTGTTTTGAGTAGATGGAAAGAGTACTTTGAAGGGCTGATGAATGAGGAGAATAAGAGAGAGAGAGAAGGTTGGATGATGTGGGGATAGTGAATCAGGAAGTGAAACAGATTAGCAAGGAGGAAGTAAGGATAGCTATGAAGAGGATGAAGAATGGAAAGGCTGTTGGCCCAGATGACATACTAGTGGAAGCATGGAGGTGCTTAGGTGAAATGGCAGTGGAATTTTTAACCAGATTAATTAAATTTTGGAAAGTCAGAGGATGCCTGAGGAGTGCAGAAAAAGTGTTTTGGCACCTATCTTTAAGAATAAGTATGATGTGCAGAGCTGCATTAACTACAGATGGATAAAATTGATCAGTCACAGCTTGAAGTTATGGAAAAGAGTAGTGGAAGCTAGGTTAAGAAGGGAGGTGATGATTCGTGATCAGCAGTATGGTTTCATGCCAGGAAAGAGCACTACAGATGCGATGTTTGCTCTGAGAGTGTTGTTGGATAAATACAGAGAAGGTCAGAAGGAGTTGCATTGTGTCTTTGTGGACTTAGAGAAAGCATATGATAGGGTACCTAGAGAGGAGTTGTGGTATTGTATGAGGAAGTTGGGAGTGGCAGAGAAGTATGTAAGAGTGGTACAGGATATGTACGATGGTAGTGTGACATTGGTGAGGACTGAGGTGGGAGTGACAGATACGTTTAAGGTGGAGGTGGGATTACATCAAGGATCAGCTCTAAGCCCTTTCTTACTTGCAGTGGTGATGGACAGGTTGACAGATGAGATCAGACAGGAGGCCCTGTGGACTATGATGTTTGCAGATGACATTGTGATATGTAGTGAGAGTAGGGACCAGGTTGAGGAGACCCTGGAGAGGTGGAGATATGCTTTAGCGAGGAGAGGAATGAAGGTCAGCAGGGCTAAAACAGAATATATGTGTGTAAATGTGAGGGAGGGTAGAGGAATGGTGAGGATGCAGGGAGTAGAGTTGGTAAAGGTGGATGAGTTTAAGTACTTGGGATCAACAGTTCAGAGTAATGGTGAGTGTGGAAGAGAGGTGAAGAAGAGAGTACAGGCAGGGTGGAATGGGTGGAGAAGAGTGTCAGGAGTGATTTGTGACATTCGGGTACCAGTAAGAGTGAAAGGGAAGGTCTACAAGAGGGTAGTGAGACCAGCTATGGTATATGGGTTGGAGACGGTGGCATTGACGAAAAGGCAGGAGTCAGAGCTGGATGTGGCAGAGTTATAGATATTAAGATTTGCACTGGGTGTGATTAGGATGGACAGGATTAGGAATCAGTATATTAGAGGGTCAGCTCAGGTTGGACAGTTTGGAGACAAAGCAAGAGAGGCGAGATTGCATTGGTTTGGACATGTGCTGAGGAGGGATACTGGGTACATTGGGAAAAGGGTGCTAAGGATGGAGCTGCCGGGTAAGAGGAAAACAGGAAGGCCTAAGATAAGGTTTATGGATGTGGTGAGAGAGGACATGCAGGAGGTTGGTGTGAAAGAGCATGATGCAGAAGCCAGAAAGAAATGGAAACAGATAATCTGCTGTGGTGACCCCTAACGGGAACAGCTGAAAGAAGATGATGATCAAGGAAAAGGGAAAGGAAATGTATACTAGAACAGATCTTCACAGAAGAAGCAATGTCTACAATTCTCAGTCAAGATAAATACAAAACCAGAATCAGAAAGCAAAATGGCGCTGTAATGATAGTTATAAAATTATTGTGAGATGGAGGAGAAGCACTAAGTGGGAAACTGCATTAAAAAAGAATTTCATAAACTTGTAAAATAGAATATCACAGTAATTCCAATATACAACACATATTAAAAAACCTGAAGCTGTGTTATGTATGTATGCATGTTTCCCTTTCATAATATTGTCTCACTATAGCATCAACTCGCTTAACACTGAGACGACAACATCTAACGTTTAGGACAGTGAATTCCTGGAATGGCGAATTTCACCTCCTGGAAACTAACCACTTGGTCACCACTGATGACCTTTGCCCTTTACTCCACTGTAGTGTGATCTTGGAGTTGCCCTCACCCCACTTTGGTAAGTTTAATTTCTCTAGTTTTTTTTTTTGTCAGTGTTGGCCAAGTGGGTAGTTTCCCAGAGGCGAAATTCGACATTCTGGGAATTCGTTGTTCTAAATGTTAGATGTTGACATCTTGATGTTAAGCGAGTTGACATTGTGGTGAGATGATGTTATAAAGTAGAACCATATGTACGCACATATGTATACATTTATTTATTTTACAGGTAGGTAAGCTGGACTATGAAAGCTCCTTTTCAGTCATGACACAACTTTAAAATACAAGATAAAGAATTAAATTCAGATGATATGTTAACAAATAAATGATGAAATTAATAAATAACAACAGAATACACTGACCAATTATATAAACTGGAAAAAAAAAAACAATAGAAAGGTAACATTATTCAAATCTTATGTACTTACCATAATGACAGATCTGAATGAACAGGTCCATCGGGTCAATATTAGAACATCAAAGTTTCAGAACTTCGAATGTTCTAATATCGACACCTACTAACCGAAAGCTGAAAATAGTGAAAATTTAGATAACCAAATTCTTTCCTATGGAAAGAATTCGTTTGTCCGTTCCTGTCGCTTCGCTATTTTCAGCTCTGCGGTGAAAAGTTATGGTCGGGATCAGGTAAGTGTACAATTGTGTGGACGTGAGGGTTAGGTTTGATAGGTGAGTTAGGGTTAGAGCGCGGGTCAGGTAAGTGTGCGAATGTGTGGACTTGAAGTTTAGGGTTGGATAGGTGAGTTAGGGTGCGGGTGAGGTGTGTGTGCAGTAGTGGCGGACCTTAGGGTTAGGGTTTGGGTTAAGATAAGTGGGTAGATAGTAGTGTATGTACAGTTTAGTGTAGGTTTAGATGTAAAATTTTAGGTGTATGTGTGTGGACTGCTGTTTGTTTGGTGTGTTTGTGTTGTGTGTATGTGTTTTGAATCAGCAAATTTTTCCCTAGTAAAAAATTTGCTGTCTTCAATTTTCGGTCTTATCAGTTTTCGGTTAGTAGGTGTCAATATCAGAACATTCAAAGTTCTGAAACTTTGATGTTCTAATATAGACCCGGTCCATCTGCATCAAACAAATTTAGTCAACTCTGAAGCTAAAACTTTTCCATGCTACTAGTCCCCTTTCTACACATTACTCCAAACTATCTTCCTCTCCCCATTTTAAGAGTGCTGCCTGAAAAGGAAATACAGCAATAAAAGCAAACAATCAAAACCCACCACAGCATGTCTGCCATGAGGTGGATGAGGTGGGGGGTGGGTATAAGGATGAGGAAAACCTGTTATCTATTGCTAGGGTTACTGGATTTAGTTATTTGCTGATTTATTATCTGACTGAGTTGAGCAACTGAATGACTGACTGACCGTGCTGCATTCTGTGACACTTTGTGATGAAATCTGATGAATATTACAGAAAATATAACCACCCACTGCAAAACTATTTCTCCACACAACTGCATCACCACAAAACAAGGCCAAATATATAAGTAATCAAAAATAAATGGACAGATGCTCAGTACACAGTTCATATAAGTAAGGTTATTAAAAATATTCATAGTTCCACAGAAGTAATGAAAGTAAAAACTACGTACTTCAAAGAAAAAAAATACAAGTCTTTAACCATTAAATAATGCATGCTCAACAGCTTTGTACACATTATACTTATTATGAAGCCTTTCATCCATCTTCTATTTCATCTGTCCTTCAAAAAGCAGTTTATTAACATATATGGATCATTGATGCATTCCCATATTGTGTCAAATTCTTTTACATGCTTCTTACACTTTTCTTCTCTTGCACAGTAAAATGATTTCATAGACTGATGCAATAATTGTACAGTAGAGAGTCAATTATCCGAACGTTGATTATCTGAAATGTCAATTACCAGAACCAGCCTTCCAAAGTTTTTGGGTAGGAAAAATCATCAAGTCTGAATATGTAAACATTATACATATTCGCTTGAGGGGCTGCCACGGTGGTGCAGTGGTTAGTTCTCGGCTGGGGTGTCTTCTGTGCGGAGTCTGCATGTCCTCCCTGTGGTCGCGGGGGTTTCCTCCGGGTGCTCCGGTTTCCTCCCACATCCCAAAGACATGCAATAGGTGAACTGGACACTCTAAATTGGCCCTAGGTGTGAGTGTGTGTGTGTGTGTGCCTTCTGTGGAAGGTTGGGCGCCAGGCTGGTAACTCAACACCGTAAAACTCCACTGCCAATCATGAGCGGGCAGATGATCCGCTGTGGTGAACTCTAACCAGGAAAAATCCAGAAGAAAAAGATACATATTCGCCTGAGGCTAGCTCGTATGTAAAAAATATTCTTTATTGTCCACTGGAATCGCTCAATGGTTTAAAAGTGTATTCCTGGGTGCAGAAAAAAATATTTTAGAAGTTTTTTTATCCGGTTCAATTATATGTTTGATTATCTGAACTACCCTAGGTCCCAATTAGTTCAGATAATCGACTCTCTACTGTATGACATAATGTTATCATACAATTCTCCTCTCTTTTTAGATATTCAAGATATGAGTGAATTTATCAAAACTCAATCCTCATTTTCCTTTGAACTGCAAACTGTCTCGTACCTGTCACTAAATTGTACCTATAGTTCCACATAATCTCGCAAATCACCTCTAATTATTATTATTTTCCAAAATTGTTGGGAACATATAAAGTCTACACACATAAGCTAAATACAGAGATGTTGTGCTATGGGTAAAAGAGTGTTCTGGTACAGTCATGAAATAATGACTACATAAAGGAATAGAAGACGAATTAGAAGTTATGTACTCACCATAACGTTCCATCTGAGTAGGTATCTTCATTTGTCTGCAACCTTTGGGATACGGATCCGATCTCGGATCCGAGCCGGCAACTTTTACCACAGCATAGATCCGAGCTCCTAGCTCCTCCCTTTACCCATAATCCCTGCCAACCCTAACTGACCTCAGATCAAGTTTGCCCGATATAAGCAATGTAAAGATGCCCCGGAAGGGGCTAATCCAAGACAGATCCTAAAGGTCAGGGGGAATGAGGGTGGGATGGTTGCAGACAAATGAAGATACCTACTCAGATGGAACGTTATGGTGAGTACATAACTTCTAAATGTGAAGTAGGAACTTCATTTGTCAGCAACCTTTGGGACAGAGTCCCCAGCTACCTGAATCCTGGGTGGCCTTTATGGAAGAACATTCTGGAGCATTGCAGAGCCAAAGGACGCCCTACCTCTGGAGACAACATCCAGTTTGTAATGGCTGATAAAGGTATGAGATGAGGCCCAAGTGGCTGCGGAACAAATATCATCTAAGGGAACCCTAGATTTAAAAGCCGCCGAAGCAGCGACGGCCCTAGTAGAATGAGCTCGAACCCCTTGAGGTGCAGGCCTTCCCGAACTCTGGTATGCTAAGAGGATACAATTAGCTATCCACCGTGACAGTGTAACTTTAGAGATTGACTTGCCTAAACTTGTTTTGGCAAAGGAGACAAACAACTGGTCAGATTGCCTATGACCAACAGTTTGATGAGTATAAAAACGTAATTGTCTGTGCACACCCAAGGAATGTAGTTTATATTCTCCTTTGTTCTGGTAATGGGGAAAGAACACGGGAAGATTAATGGATTGATTAATATTAGCTTCTGAAGACACCTTAGGCAGAAAGGACGGATTGATCCTGAGGTAAACTCTATCCGGTTGGAAGGATAAATAAGGCGGCTTAACACATAGAGCCTGAAGTTCAGAAACCCTTTTAGCTGACGTAATGGCCACTAAGAAGGCCGTTTTCCAAGAGAGACATTTAAGATCAACCGTGGCTACCGGCTCGACAGGGGGGCTAGTCAAGGCTTGGAGAACCAAAGACAAATCCCATGGGGGTACTACCTCCCTGACTGGAGGTCTGAGAAGGAAAGTACCCTTGAGGAAAGCTTTACAAAGCTTAGCAGTCATCAGAGGGCCTGATCCATGCCCTACATGATAATGTGAAATCGCTGCCATTTGTACCTTGACTGTAGAGCAGCTAGCCCCTTGATGAAAAAGGGTAGTTAAGAACTCCAAAACCGACGTGAGAGGCACCATGAAAGGATCCAAGTGATGGTGCTCCGCCCAGATTGAAAAACGTTTCCACTTGCTTCGGTAGACTCTTCTGGTGGAAGGTTTATGTGCTGCTACTAGGATGGCTTTGACTGGTGAGGAGATTCCGGGAGTCCTAATCAGGAGTGGAACTGGAGGAACCAAGCCGTCAGCTTGAGTTTGACCAGGTTGGGGGCCTGGAGACCCAGAGGGTGGGTAATGAGATCCGGAAGTGGATCCAGAATCCATGGTGGATGAATTAGGTGAGACCTCAGGTACGGGAACCATGTTTGACGAGGCCAGAATGGGGCAATGAGAATCATTTTTCTCCCCAGCCGACTGGCTTTCTGTAGGAGTTTCAGCATCATGGGCAACGGAGGGTAAGCATAAAGGAGACCGGGAGGCCAAGCATGTACTAGAGAGTCTCTCGGGGACTCCCCTTGAGGGGGAATTAGAGCGAAGTAACTGTTACATTTGGTATTTGAAAGAGAGGCAAAAAGATCGCAACAGGGTTGCCCCCATAGGGCAAATATTTGTTTCGCTACTAGGGGATTGAGAGACCATTCATATGGAGTCAGGATCGAACGACTGAGCCTGTCTGCTAGGATGTTGGACCGTCCCGGAATGTGCGTTGCAATAAGAAAGCGGTTGGTGGCAATCGCCCATTCCCACACTCTCATGGCCTCGTGACAAAGGGGATAAGACCTGGTTCCCCCCGTTTGCTGATGTACCAGACAACTGACATGCTGTCCATCTGTACTGCAATTGTCCCAATCGGTAGAAGGCTGTGAAGTGCCTGCAACGTCCAAAGCACCGCCCTCATCTCTAGGACATTGATATGCAAGGAGGTCTCTATGTCGTTCCACGTGCCTTGGACCGTTCTGCCTGAATAGTGCCCCCCCACCCCAGGCGAGAGGTGTTCGTGGTCACTGTGGCGACGGGGGAAGGCATCGAAAATGGTCGTCCTATGTGGAGACTCAGGGACCGGAGCCACCACATGAGCGACGTTCTGCAAGCCCTGCTTAGGAGAATAGGATGAGACAGGGAATTGCGAGACAGGGACCATTGTACTTGGAGGGTCCATTGCAGTACCCTCATATTTAGGCGGGCTAAGGGTAGTAGAGGAATAGCTGCCGCCATGGACCCTAGAGCCCTCAGGATCAGTTCCGCAGGTGAAGCAGAAAGAATGAGAATGGCCTTGACATGCAACCTCAGGTTCTGAAGCCGATCGGGAGTTAAGAAGGCAAGCATTATCCTGGAATCCAATCTGGCCCCTATAAAATCTATCACCTGTGAGGGGACTAGAGAAGATTTGGTCATGTTGATAGTTAACCCTAGACGTGCAGCAAGGTCGAGGAAGTAATCCCTGCCTGAACAGAGCAGATGCCTTGTTGGGGCGATGAGGAGCCAGTCGTCCAGGTACGGAAAGACCTGAATTCCCTGAAGCCTCAGGTGGGCCGCTATGACCACCAAGACTTTGGTGAACACCCTGGGGGCTGAGGTGAGACCGAAGGGAAGGGCCCTGAACTGGAAATGACTGGCTCCCAGCCGGAAGCGGAGGAACCTCCTGGAGCGTCTGTCCACTAGATTGTGGTAGTACGCATCCTTGAGGTCTATCGAGCACATACAATCGTTCTCCCGTAATAGGGGGAGAATAGATTGTAACGTGACCATTCGGAACTTTTCTTTGGGTACTGCCAAGTTCAGGAGAGAGAGAGATCGAGAATGGGTCTCAAGTCCCCAGTCTTTTTTGGCACCAGAAAGAACCTGGAGTAAAACCCCGATCCGAACTGATCTGGGGAGACGGGTTGGATGGCTCTTTTTTGTAAAAGCTGCTGAATTTCTGTAGCAGCTGCCTCCCTCTGATTGGGTGGTATGTCGGCGAGGCTTCTGATTTTGGGGGTTACAATAAAAGGAATTTGGTAACCTCTGGATATGAAGCGAAGCACCCAGCGATCTGTTGTTATGGACTCCCACATTGCTAGGTGCTTCGAAAGACGCCCTCCGACTGCCTCCAGAGTGGAGCAGCCGGGCAACCCCTCAGGGGTTCTGCGTGGGCCTCTCAGAGAAGGGTTCTCTGGACCCAAAGTTTCTGGGACCCCCTCTGCCTCTTGGGCGGTGTCCTCCCTGTCCTCCTCTGCCACAAGAGGACTGGTTGTCTGGAGCAGACTGGGACTGATGCGATTTTCGGAACCACATCTTCTTCTGACCCTTTTGGTTCTTAGAAAAAAACCTCTGGGGAGCAGAGAAGTGGACTCCGATGGCAGACAACGTCTTCCCGTCTTTCTCACTCTGGACTAAGGTGTCGCGAACTGAACAAAAAGTGCAGAACCATCAAAGGGGGCATTCGCGAATGACGCCTTAAAGGGTTCCGAGAAGTCACAGTGTCGGAGCCAGGCCTGACGCCTGATTACCAGGCCGGCTCCTCCGGCTCTAGCGGCTCCTTCAGTGGCGTGTGACAAGAGCCGCATAGAGGTATTAGAAACTGAGCGTAGAGTAGACATTCGGGAGGAGTACAGATGCTTGTCTCCTTCCGACATGGACTCTGGGGGGGATGCAGCATATTCTTTTATTAGATCCTGCTACATCCGGATGACGTGTGCCATATAGTTCAGCGCTCTCATGGAGAAGGCTGCTGAACTAAAGACCCACTTCCCCAGGTGGTCCATCACTCGAGAGTCCTTACTCGGAGGGTGGACTGCACAGCTCTCCTGAGCCAGCTCTCTCTTGGTGGCCGCTGCCACCAACATGGCATCCACAGGAGGACCTCTGCTCCAGTGGGTTCTCACAGCAGGGGGACTCAGGATCCTGTCCGGCTGCTTGGGGATAGGCTCCACAGTGTTCGGCTCCTTCCAAGCCCTGGTGGCAATAAGGTCCACCAGGGGATCGGGGGGAGGGGACACCCAAGAGGTAGATGGCCCTGCTTCGAACGCCTCTAGGAATACGGACTCATCGTAGGAAGCCTTGGGGGCAGACCACCCCCCTAATCCTGAGCATCTCCATGATGTCTCCAAAGGAGACATCCTCGGGGGATGACCTTGGGGAGCCTTCCCCTTCATCTAAGTCCGTATCTTCGGTAAGGGACTCAGGGGAGTCCATGTGCCTCCTCTTACACTTAGCTTTGTGAGGGACCTCTTCGGGGGGGCTGTCCGAGGAAGACTCACCAGCAATATCACGCTCCACAGGAACACCCAGAGACGTCGAAGCAGGCTGTCCCAAAGGCCGGGTGATGGGAGCCCGGACCAGCTGAGAGGGAGTGCAGGGAGGAGCCGAAGCCAGGACCAGGGTTCCGGATACACTCAACAGAGCCCTTTCCACCACCGCGAAAGCTGAGGAGGAGCTACTCTCAATAGGTTCCGAGAGTCAGCTCCCACTCGGATCCGATGCGGGGACCGCATCCGGGGCTGAGACTCTCGGATCCGAAGGACCCGTTTGCTCCGACCGGGACGGAGCCGAAGTCACACAAAGTCCCTCGGATCTGAAGCTCCGCCCATGGCTCCGAGAGATCGGATCCGACAAACTCGAGGGACCAGTCGGAGCCGAAGTAACTAGTACTGTCGGCTCCGACACCCCCCCGGATCCGACGCGGCACGGCTCCGAGTGCTCTGAACCCGGGAAGCGGGACAGAGAAGGAGCGATTGGGGCAAAAAAGGGGGTCGAGCTCCCCCCCGGAGGGGGGGGGAGGCAAGAGCACTCCCATCTGCAGCTGGGCCTGGATGAACCTCCTCATCATCCGGTCCATGTCTGCATCTGACATACTAAATGTAGACCTCGAAGAGGCCACCGAGGTAGACCTAGAGTGACGCCTCGATGACCTCAACGGGGACCGGGTTGCCTCCTCCCCAGGGCCCGGTGAAAAACAAGGGGACCGGAGCTGAGGAGGAGGCAATCCAGAAACCCTGGATGGAGAAGCCTGCTTGGCGGGCGAGGCCGAGGAAGAGTCCTCGGCCCGCCGCTTATGGTGCTTCTCCTTCCTTTTGTTTTTTCCGGCCTCCCTATCCTCCAGAGCCAAAACGGGAGGTTGAGTCCCGACCGGAGGAAGGGAGGCAGGGGTGGTCGCTACCGAGGACTGGGTAGCGGCCACCGAAGAACCGGAGGTCAGAGCTGAGTCCGGGGGCAAAAGGCCCACCAGAATCAGCTTCGATCTCCAGTCCTTAAGTACCCTGGGGTTGAACGCTACACAAATCGTGCATCCCGAAGAAAGATGTTCAACCCCAAGGCACCTAATGCACCGGGTGTGGCCATCTGCTGGTGAGAGCTTATAGCCACACACGGTACATTTTGAAAAGATGGCTTTAGGGGCCTCCGACATATCGAACGTAAACCACACTCACTAGGCCCCTAACACACCACAAACACACACTACGAAACAGCGAGGGTAGGGAGGAAAAAATTTTAACAAAAATAGATATACAAGAGGGAGCCTACACAAACTCACTCAATCACACAAGAAAATACAAAATTTCTTAGCTTTTTTTCACAAAAAAACTTCCAAATGCCAGGAGCTCAAAATCCAGCTTGTTGGCTTGAAGCGCGGCAAACTAGATCTGGGGTCAGTTAGGGTTGGCAGGGGATTATGGGTAAAGGGAGGAGCTCGGAGCTCGGATCTATGCTGTGGTAAAAGTTGCCGGCTCGGATCCAAGATCGGATCAGTATCCCAAAGGTTGCTGACAAATGAAGTTCCTACTTCAGATGAGCTGTTTATGGGGATGATGAAGTCTACCTAGAAAGAAAGCATACAAGATACAAAACTGAAAACCAATACCATGCTGTATTTATCCTACATACTCTTTTATTAAATGATGATTAAATGCTTTTCAGAGAATGGGAGAATTTCTTGACTCTTATAATTCTATCCACTCTTTTAGAACATAGCATTTTCCATACATAAACAGACAATTTCTAGTTATCTACAAACACTTTGCATTTTATTTAATGTCAAACCTGCACATAACTGCCCTTTTACTTCTATTAATAAGTAATTCATCCAATTAATGCCCCTTGTTATTAATAATAAACAGTCTGCATAACATAACAATGGTATTTTAATTCTTCCCTAATTTTCCATCTTCCTAATTTTAATGATTTTATACTTCACTTCAGCAGCATTCATTACAGATGAGAAAATCACCCCACACATAGAGTAATCTAATGTCACCCTGTTTTGCCTGCACCTTACCTTCTATCCATCCATTATTATAATGTTTATCCATATTTTATCATTCAGCATTTTTAGACCATCAACATTATATTTCCAATACCATACACTATCATAATTTTCATGTACGATTATAGTTTACTCTATCAAAGACTTTAACCACATCATATAACAGGTCTATATTAGTTCACTGAAAACACTTTCCAGTGAACACGCATTCAGCAACCGTCATTCAGCAAAAATCACTTCCGCAATTCACTGAATACTCCCAGGACAAAGAAATAGTTGCCCCACAACACAACGAACCCACATCTAGCTAAATCAAACCCACCCAAGTGGGGGGTGCACACCTCCCTGACTATATATACCAACTCTAACATCGCACTACAGTGGAGAAAAGGGCAAAGTTGTGTACTTGGCCAACTAAGTCTTTGCCCTGAAAGTATTCATTGAATCATGGAAATAATTTTCCCTGAATGACCGTCGATGAATGCGTATTTGCTGGAAAGTGTTTTCAGTGAACTAATATAGACCCATATATAACACTGTTTTTCCTTTTTCTTTTTTCCATCAATATATTATCAATAGTCTCTTTAACCATTTTTAACATTTCTTTAACTTGTCTTCCTAGAACACAACTGATGCACTCTACCACAAACACTCTTTTACTCATCATAGGACAACATCTGGGTTTAGGGTACTACTATGTTCCACTTCTTTCAGAACTGAATTTAATTAAAAAATAATTATAACTCTTTTAAACATTCTTTTTTATCTATCTTATTTTTAAATTACAGTACTCAAGTTTCTTTCTTTTTTTTTGTTAAAATTCCTTATATACTAGATGACAGTACTCATTTTTCTTGTTTATATTGCATTTTAACTTTATCATTTAATACTTACATCATTCTTCCTGCTTCAGTTTTATTTCCTTACTAAAATGGCACTATACATTCCATTTTACTTTTAAATAAATGTATCTTTCTATATAACACAGTCTTAATTTTCATTCTGTTCAAGTGATACATTTCCTTTCTTTAATTATTCTAAGTTTTCTTTGTTAACATGCCTTCATAACAACTTAGTGATATTTTATATGATTTTTTGCTTTTTCATTGAATGTTCCTTCTCAACCTGAATACATACTTTTCACACTTCTCTTTTAATTATATCTGCCACTGTGGTTTTATAAGTATGAAATAATGTTTTTACTTTTTCATCTCACCACTGTGACATATACTCCTGTTAATCACTAAATCCCTTCATCTTCTACAGTAAGTAATCTCACTATCTCCAATTACTGCCCATACAGCCATATGACCTATAAGAATAGCCATTTTTTTTCTGCAAGCCTTCAGATATAAATAATAATCAGTCTCAGTCTCTGCATTCCCTCACGAGTACATATACTGTCTTTCCTTAAACTAACCTTCCATATGCAGTTAACTTTTACCCATTGTTTTTTTACAAATTACAATTAAAGTCACTTACCGTAACTATATCCACATTTATGGCCACATTTTTTTAATCATCAAAAATCTTACTTCATCTTATGGCCTCATATATGCATACTGAGTTAGTAAGCTAACTGACCTTCCCTTTATGCATAAATCACAGATGAATAGTCTACCTGCAACATGTACACTTAGACCTCACACCTTGTCATCTGCACTTTTAATTAACACAACAATTCTTAACAAGTATCCTGTCTAAAGGTCCATAGGGTTTATTTTCCCCACATAGTTCAAACTGTTCTCTTTTCTATCGAAACATTTTATATCTACCAAAAAATGCAGCTACCTCAACTTTTGTACACCCCTCATAGGCTATAAATCTGCAGGCATCTATCTTTATACTATTCACGTTTACTACCAAGATACTGAAATTAACATTTTTTGTTCTTTGTATCTTTATCTATCACACTTTTTTTTAACTTTTGTTCTCTATATCTCACTCTTTTCCCTATAAACCATCTTCTATCATTGTTTCTAAATTATCTTCAGATTTTAACACTACAAATCTATTTCATATTTAACAAAACTCATTTTTCAGCAGCCTGAATATTTGGGTATTTCCAGATTATTTTCTGTACATAACTTGTTTGCATCTTCCATGGTACATTTTGCTTGCAACGTTACCCATAGCAACATTTTCTCCAGATACATCAGTTTCAGTGCTTATAACTTTATTTTCACCTTGAATTACAACAGTAGAATCATGTAACAATGGGCATTCAAGCTATAAGTGCCCACTGGCATTAGATTTTCTAATATTAGTTTACAATTTTAGTTAGGATGCACATGTTCTCTTAATTGGGAGCACCTATGCTTTGAACAGTCTTGTATTAGGCTTGTTATGTCACCACAGCTGTTGGTGGGGGGGTGGACATGACTTTGGATAAATATGACTTTTTCCATTTTGTCCATTTAATAATATTACACTAGTATTTTACTATTAGTGAACTCATCCTTCCCAAGCCATGATCCATCATTTTCTTTCATCCAAGACCTGCTTTATATCAATTTATACTCTGACACATTTATGAAAAATACTGAAAACTCCATCTGCTCTAAGCTGTGCTATCAACTTTCTTATAGTTTGTGTATTCAAGTTCACAAATTCATACTCATTCCACATGGGGTACTGAAGCTTTTATCACATTCACAAATTTCTCAGATAATGCAGGTCTCACATGCTATCTCACAAAAAGTTTAATTCCTGAAATGAATCAGGTGTAACATGTTTTATACTGAAAGCTTGATGAAATTACTACATGTTCCTGATAACATGCCTACTTATAGCTTTGTTTATTTTACTCTTTATTCTCAGAAATGCCTCTTTTTCAACCACCATCTTTACACAGCACCTTTCTTCTTCCCCAACTCAACAAAAAGTAGGGGATTCTTCAAAACTTTATTTCAGAAAATCAGCAGCATTTTCAGTATCATCAACCACAAACTATATTAAATGCAATCGCTTGTTTTACATTATTTACTGTGTGTGTGTGCGTGCCTGCACTCGTGCACAGTTTTCTTATTGTACATTTGTTTTTTTAACCCCACATCCTTTACTCACTAACCAGAAGACTATCCTTCTAATCATTTCCTGACTCCATTTTTATTACACAATATATGGTGCAAACCTTGGCTCTAGATGATTGTCACTGTTGAACTGACACCCCGACCCCATGTGCAAAAATGGGAGAAGAGAGTTGTGGATGGATGGATAGATGGACGTGCCTGCATTTACAATCCTATATTACCCTAATAAACTGAACACTATTCCTGTCAAATGTTCTTCTTCTTCGGTGACTTTTTCAAAATACTTAAGTTGTATTATGTCTATATATTCCTCCTTTTTTATTTTTTTTACATTTTTTACAATAATCCAATATTTAAACTCCTCCTTGCTCATAAAATGGCATACAAATGCTCATCCTGCTCAACAACCATCATCATTTTTAACTATTACCTCCCGAATCGCCCTCTTCGCTCATCTGAGAAACACTTCCTTGAAATCTATAAACCAAAAAAATCTATCATCCACTGCCTATATTCTTACTCAGTAGCCAAGGTCTGGAACAGCATTCCTGCAGAAATTAGAGCAATGCCATGTAGTCACATATTCAAACAATCTCTAAAGAGATTTTTCCTTAACTCCTGGCTCTGCACCCATTTTACATCAGGCTAACACTACCCATTACTTCTTCCTTCTCTTCCTTCTCCCTGCTTTTTCCCTTGCTCTTCATTTTCCTCTTTCCTATCCTCCCTTCTCTTATTAGCCAAAGCATCAGTTACTTTTCCAGTACCTCCCGACATTAACTCCATTGCCTAATCTCCACCAACTGTAAAATCTCTTTCCTTTCTCTTAAGTCTTTTGCCCATATTTAAAATGCCTAACATCTTTACCATTTATCATTATTGATTGTACTTTACTAGGTGTTCAGTATCCTAGGATTGTTGTTTAATATTCATTGTATGATTTTCTGATCTGACTTTATTTATCCTGTATGTCGATTCTATTTGTTACTGCACTTCATGTGACAATACTAAGTAGTTTATTAATTGAACTATGTATTTGGAGCTTTTCTCCCTGGGTCTCTGCTGAAAATGGGACTGAAGCCAGCTGGACTTTCCTGGTAAACAATGCCAGATAAATAAATAAAAATAAATATTTGTTTATTTATGTTGCATGGAGCGTTTACCTCACAGTTATGCACCAGACATATTTGTTCTGGATTGTAATTTCTACATAATTTCAGTTCTTCCATACAGTTCCTCTAAAATGAAACTCCCAACATTCTCAGATTTTGTTACCTTTAATTCAGATTTTTCATTAATAAACCAAGGAATATTTATTCATAACTTATCTATGTATACCATGTACACATTTTCTCAATACCTTTCTCATTTTCTTTATGACACATTCAGCTATATCAACTTTTTCATACATTTTCTTTTTAATGTTTTATTTTGCCCCATAGCATTTTTAAATTTTCTTTTAATGTATTATCTAAATATTTTATTAATTGTATTGACTTCATTTACAACAAAAAGCAAATGTAAAACCTCCCCAGAAATACAGTTTGTAATAAACATAACCCTTCTGTTTATTTCTGTCATATACTACTGCCCCTTTTACAGGATTTATCCTTGATTCTTATAAAAATGTAAAAACCAATCCAAATTATTTTTTATTTTAAAATCTTCTGGCAGATTAACTTGCACATGTTCCATAATTATACTGGTTTAATATTAGAGAATTAACAACTAAGCCTTATTCTTAAATACTATTCTAAGAACCTTCCAAACTTTTTGTAACATCTCTTGCCTTTTTTCTATTTTTTCCAACAAAATCTGATATTGTTCCTTTCTACCAAACTATACTCCAGGCATTCTATGTCATTTTTCACAAACTGTACCCTCCCATCTTTACACAGTCTCCATATTTCCCACTTTTTCGTTGTTCAATTGTAAACCTATCTTTATCAGCTTTGTGTACCTCCATTAATGCTTCTTCTATCCATTTTCAATTTCTGTTATTAGAATCACATCATCTGTATAAAAATATATGAGAGATGTACATACTATACTTTTTTTTTATTTCCCATGTACTAAATAGCTTTTATTATCAGGGCAGATTATGTTCCACTTAAAGGACAACAAGGTTTGAGACCACTGCACACTTTTATTTTTCCCCCATAATATTCATTCACTAACAGATTCAAGTTAGTTATTTTCAAAAAATGCTGATATCTCCTCCAAAAACCATATACTTCAAGTATCACATTAATTCATATAAAATTCTCGTCTGATACTAACAAAAGTCTTATGGACGTCACACATACCACTATAGTCTCAATATCTCATTTAACTATTTAATCTATTACTTGTGTAATAATCAGCAACAATATGTTTCCTGTCACTCCACAGATTTCTTCCTCATTAATGTTTTTGCAAGTCTCAGATCTTTTACTTCCATCTGTACTTTATAACAGTTTTGGCATAACGCTATCATATTCAAATTCTATAAATTGCTTTTTCTTTTCCTCCAGCTATACATTATCAAAGATTAAATTACATTTCTCTTTTAACCCCTTTTCTTATACTATTTGTTTACAATTTCACAAAACATCTTTTTGTACTCTTGTTAAATCTTTCTGATAATCACATTATATTCCCCTTAACTCTTGTACTGTTTCTGGCATTATTATTTTTTTACAGCTGGCTTTTTGGTACAGAGAGGGAGAGTAAAAGTTCTATGACCCAGTCAGCCTGAGTCTGACTAGCAGCTGGGTATCTGTTGCAGTTGGTTGGGAGGAAGAAGAATGTTAAAGCATCAATTTGCTTGCCTAGTGCTTTATCTAATTTAAAAATAGTTCCTTCCATATCCACACTTTCTCCCTCCTTTAAAACTCTAACATGACACTCAGCCAACCTCTGACTCACTAATTTTATCCTTGTCATACATACTAATCTTATGATCACTATTATTATAATACTTTTCCTTCACAAGTCAATACATCACTGACTCATCTTTGCTGTTTTACTTAATGTTGAATTCATTTATTTTTTCTACTTTATACTATAAACTGTAGTTTCCATACAAATTCCTTAACTTTATCCATTTTTTTCTTTAACTCTTCCAACAATGCATTTGTCTTTCAACCTCATTCCTTTCTTCCCTCATTCCATTCATATTACAGATTTCTACACAACCCCTTTAACATCTGTTCATTTATTTCCAGCATTGTAAATTACACTGTATACATTTTTGTTTCCACCATTCACTCAAAGTGTTATAAAAATCAGTTATTTATGTTCTTTCTATGCATTTTTAACTTCCTTTTTGAACCACTATTTTCTTGTATTTTTCCATGTAACATTTTTATTAACCCCGTTGTCATACACTGCACTTTCCAAATTAACTTATAATTGTAACATGGTCTGAAAACACTACCTTAATACTTCTACTTTACTTATTTTATGCTGTCTAAAAATATTAAATAAAATCTGTTGCTGCTGTTTTTCTTTTACAAAACATTTTTTTCTCTACAATGTACATCTTTTCCCATTTTAATAAGTTCCCACATTTTTTCATATATATTTTTTCACTCTTATACTCATGCTAAAGTATCCTATCCATATGACTTTCACATTTACCATTAAATACTTTTCATTTTTCTAACAATTATTTTAATACAGCTGGCATACTGTATGCACAAATACAAACTACTCACAATGCTTCACAATTTTTTAATCAACATAATATTGTTATCTTCTTTTTTTTTTTTTCTATTCTTAAAACAATTCTGGAAAGTTATTATTCCCCATATGAACATACTGCTTTATTTCCCCAAATAGCTTTTAACTCTTTCAAATGATTTTGTTGTATAACTCTCACTCCCAATACATAGAATGCATCACATTTTAATATTTGCATTAAATGTGCCACTAATATTATTATTATTAACTTACAGCTAATATTATTTAAATTAGAAAACCTAAAACCAGGGTACCTAACACTAATGTTCTTCTTCTTTTTTGTTTGTTTTCTTTCTATCCAGTATTTTTTTTTTCTTTTGCTTACGGATATTAACCATTTTCACTATTGAAACTCTGTGTTCTTCATTTCCTACCACTCTACTTATCTGCATCTCATTCAGTTCTTCTACCAACACCTTTTCTCGACATCCTTCTCTACACACACACTTTTCTTCTACAAGTCTGACAGCTACATTGTATTAACACTTATTCCTAGAGTATCCACAATTTCAGTCTCACAATCAAGATCTTATTGCAAGTTTCTTATATTTCATGCAACTTTTCTCCTTTTTCTGCTTCACAATTAACACAAACATATTTACTATTTCCACATTGTATATGGCACATAAACAATTCTGTTTTGAATGACTGCTTTCTCTGAACTGATCACATCACCTTTTACCACATTCTTGAATGAAATGCCTAAATCATCAACAGAAGTAGCAAGACTTTGATTGCACTGAATATATTAATCCTTTCCTTTGAACAAAATACTTACACATTCTAGATGGAGAAGCTGATTTTCTCTAACATGTAAATGTGCACACATCTCCCACTCTCCAATCAAAATTCCCCCGGGTCCATTATTTTTTTATGTCTTTCACTCTCTCTGTTTTTTGTAAATACATTTGTATGTCCTTAATTAAAATGCTAGTTGTACAATGCAAAGATAAATAAAATAATTTAAAATTTTAAACAAACAGATTCAATATAGTATAGTGGGTAAATGGTTTTGGATGCCGCTTTATATTAAACAGAGTCACGAAGTTTATCTCCAGGTCTACTGATGTATCCATAAATGATTCTGACACTGGGTACAATATAAACATTAATTGTTCTGCTAAGAAAACCAGAGACTCAAATCTCGCTGTCTTATATAGTGAGAGCTGGGCACAACTTATCTACGCTGCTCATTTCATGGGATTTTTTCCATTGGTTAAATTGTCTCTTAAGTGACACTTAAATACTCAGTGAAATTCTAAGCCTCACTCTTTTGAAAAAAAATTGAAGGCTGTATGAACTAAAGCACTGCTAGTGATTCTCTGCTTGGTGAGAAAACCTACATTTTTGTCTGTGACCTTTCAGAGCTGCCTTCTGATACATGCTCCATTTTGATTTTGTTTTTGGTTTTAAGAAATCTGCTTGGCCTGGTATTTTTGTTCTACATGTCAGGTGGACTCAGATTATCTAGGCTGCTCATTTCACACTTTTTTTCATTAGTTAAATTGTCTCTTGAAGGATACTTAAGTACTCAGTGAAATTCTGGGCCTCTGTCTTTGAAAAAATCTGAAGCCTGCATAAACTAAAGCACTGCTGGTGATTCATTGCTGTATTTCACACTCACTCTTCTGTTCGCTGATTTGCTTTTTAAACCTGGTGACTTTAAGCTGCCTACCCCTACTGTAAATCAAGCTTAATAAACTCCTCCCTTTCTACACTGCTGTTGATATCCTGAATTATTTGCCTTTCCTTGTGCTTATATTGAAAAAGTGCATTTTGCATACTACTGTCTGTTCTTGATCTAGCTAGCTGTTGGATAAAGTAGTCGATTTCTACATTCTAGTACAAAATTGTTTTTACACAAGACAGGTCAGTGGATTTTCCATCTACTGCACTGGAAGGTAGCCTGGTCTGTTGAGGTTGAAGAAACACTTGAGATTTCTGAATGTAGTTTTAGTAGCTGGAGGACTTGACTTGGTTTATAAATTCTGTACAAATGAATGGTTCTTGGCTCATTTATTTAAAGCGAAGTACTTTTGATGAATAATCACACTTCTATAAGTTGTTTAAAGTACACTGCTGTATCTATATGTTTAAGTTTGTTTGTGGTAGCATTTCACTCTGGACACTCCTTTACTGTGCTTTTGCAGTGGGAGGGCTGGGATTGTTCACCTGGTGGCAGTAGGTGTTTACCTGTTCAATCTGAGCTGGAAAACACACAAAAGGGCTCTAAATATTTTTTTTGCACTTCTCTGTACTTGTTTTGCACTGTTTTGATACCTAGATAGCATAAACTAGGATTCAGGCCTGCTGAATCTAGCCTGTTATTGATACACTTGAGCATTAACCAGCCATCTTACATTAAGAAGGGCTCCTCTGCACTCTTGTGACAGAAGAGTTTGCATCCAGCCTTGTCTAAACTGGGGATTGCTGGAGGAAGGTTCATTTTGTGCTTTCCTATTGGCAGATTACCTTAAAAGTGTCTGAATTTCACCTGCATTTAAGCCTCATGTTTGCACATTGCAGCACACTACACAATAGGGGTTAGGGGTGCCCTGTATAGATGCAAACAGCTTGAAACTCATTTTTTCCCTAGACATCTGTCAGTGGAATCCTCCCAAGCTTCCCTACTTCACTATGGACACACAGAGTAGTGCTGACACACATATCATCCATAGCCTTCAACAGAACAAGCATCTTTCTTAGTCCTAGCACAAAAACTTTTCAAACTAGCCCAATCCCTTCCCTAATAGTACAAAAAAACCTGCTATAAAAGACGGGCAGTTGCCCATCATTTCACCAGCCAGCTTGATTGAAATGGGCATCCTGAGGCAATGCAGTAAATGCCTCATGTATACTGAGGACCACTAACTCTTAAAACAAATACCCTATGTGAGAGATGTAATTTCACTATGAAACTGGAATTAATTCTCTCATGTAACAACAAACCAGATATCAGACATGTTGTCAGCACATATGCTTCACCTCTCACACATAATGAGGTCATGACAGATAAACCCACATACGTGGAGGTACTCACTAGAAGCCAACCAAAAGATCCGAGACCTCCCAAATGTAAACCACACACTGCTATGCAAAGGGAAACTACTACATGTAACAACACATACAACAGTGTCTCAGCTATAAACCCTAAAAACACCTCAAAAGCTAGTATCTTGGTTATAAGCGACTCCATAGTGAGACACACAGATAACCCCTCATCAGGCTGGACAAGAAGAATGTCACGGTCAGCTGTCTGTCGGGTGACAGGATCTGTCAAATCACACATGCACTCAAGTCACTCAACAACAATTACCATTATAACTCTGTCATAGTCCATGTTGGGATGAATGAGTTGAGATGTACCTCTCTGAACTATATGAAGAGAGATATGACTGAACTCTCTGATTATGTCTCCCAGGCAGGTATGACTCTAGCCCTAAGCAGCATTCTACCTTCACCCAGGATAACACCGCAATATAAACAAAAAATGATTGACTTTGACAATTGGCTTAGCTTCTGGTGTCAGTCCAGGGGAATGCAGTATCTGTCAGCCTGGGAACACATGGTCGACAGGCCAAACTGCTTTGCCAGAGATGGTCTGCACCTGTCTCCTCTAGGCTTTTGGATACTGGAAAAGGCGCTTGCCTCTCCCATAGTGCCTTTTTTAGGCAATGTCAAAACAACAAAATTTCCAACGTTACACAGTCCACTCAAGACAAACTCAAGGTTCTGCTGCTTAATGCTAGGAGTCTAAACATGAAAATGCAATCCCTGGAAGCACTCCTTACCTTGGAAGATGCTGACATCAGTGCAGTTACTGAGACATGGTTCAAGGCCATGGTGAGCACCCCGGCTGTGCAAGGCTACAATGCCTTCCTATATGTTCAGACCTCAAAATGAGCATGAAAGAACCAAAGGTGGAGGTGTATCCATCTTTATTAAAGCCAAGTACACCTCTGTGGTCAAACAGTACAACTCTGTTAAACTACTCCATGTCCAATTAACTAACAGCAAAATACCCTACCACATCATTGTTAGCTATAGGTCTCCCACCATGAACAAGAAAAACACACCATCTACCTAGACTTACTGGAGCCACTCACCCTATAGCCCAACACCTTAGTCATACGAGATTTCAACTATCCTTCCATCGACTGGGTGACATACATGAGCACGAACATGCTCTCCCAGAGGTTCATGGACTCTGGCAATACAAATTCTCTGGAAAAGATAACCTGTACCTCTACAAGGAGCTCAAATGTCTTAGGCATAGTACTCACCAGCATGGGGGATCACCGCACTCCACCTTATTTGATGCCCTTCCTGGTAAGGTCGGACCATAACTCAGTCTTGTTCGAAGTAACTAAACTTGTTATTACCACAGGAGCAAAAAAAATAAAAAAACTTTTCCAAAGCAAACTACAGCCTACTAAGCGATAGTATAAAAAGTTTTATATCACCCACAATCACAGACAGCAAAGAACCCTATGCAGAGGTGTGAACAAATGCCCTGTGTAACACTTATGCAACTGTATAGACTTGGCTATGCCTGACTGGAGTAAAACCAGGTCCTCCTGAAAAAAAAACAAGCCACCCTGGTGGACCTCAAGTATAAACAGATTACATAACAAAAGGAAGAAACCGATGTCTAAGAGCAAGAGGGAACTGACTCAGCAGAGGAAGAATTCCCTGCACAGCTTGAGCAAGCAAATCAAAAACCTTGTAAAGTCCTCTAAAGTTAATTATAAAGTTAAAATGGCATCCCTAGCTAAGGATAAACACAAGGCATTCTTTAACTATGTCTGAAATCTAAAAAGGGAATGCCCAGCTATGTGCTGAACTGCTAGTAGATGGTAACACTCATATTATACTGGAGGAAATGGTAACCTGCTAGCTGACAGATGTGGTACAAACTTCACCCCCCCGTCCCCATCAGCCATACCTCATGCACTCTCCAAGGCCAAAAACACAGTCTCAGTGGGACCACATAACATTCCAGGTTGCTTATTAAGCAATCTAAAACAGGACATAGCGGACTCACTTGGAGTTCTCTTTAACCACATCCTGAGAATTGGATTTGTTCCAGCAGAGTGGAGAACAGCAACAGTAATTCACTCGCACAAAAGGGGGGGGGGTGCATCAACCAACCCTGGAAAATACAGACCCATAAGTCTAACCAGCCTCATTTGTAAGGTTATGGAAAGAATCATTATGGACCTTATCAACAAGGACATAGGTGACCTTCAAACTCTAAACCCAAACTAGTTTGGCTTTATTAAGAGTAGATCATGCTTATTAAACCTAGTAGACTTCTTTGAGAAAATCACCAAAGCCCAGGATGAAGGTAAGATAGTGTATACTGCCTATCTTGACCTAGCCAAGGCTTTTGACACAACCCCCCCCACTCAGGTATCATTGAGAATCTCGCCCAGCTGGGTATTAACCTTTACATCACTAGATCAGTAGTCAATTGGCTCACCGACAGGACACATACTGTCAAAGTTGGTGACTCTATCTCTACCAGTAGACCCATCACCAGTGATGCACCACAAGGATCTGTCCTGGGCCCTTTACTGTTTGAAATCTGTTTCTTGGAAGTCCAGGATAAAGCAAATGGCATTTGGCTTACCAATTTCGCTGATGAGTGCAAATTGGGTGCAATCACCGAGTCCCCAACAATGTTAATATAGTACAGCAAAGGCTTCCACAGACAAACGACTGGTGCCAAAGCCACGATCTAAAACTAAATGCAAAAAAGTGCATTATTATCCCCTTTGTCAAAGCAGAATTCCCTGGTAATTGCAATATATATACAGCACCCCCCTAAGTTCATACCCAGTAGTGTGAGATCTGGGAACACAGGTAGTCAGCAATCTGAACTTTAACCACTAAGTTTCCACAGTGGTAAGGAAAGCCTTCTGTGTTGGCATCTCATAAGTAAGGGGATCACATCTAGGTCTAAGGATGTTATAACACCACTGTACTTGACTCTCATCAGACCATTAATAGAGTACAAGGCTCCCTTCTATATATACCTCACCAGACATCTGCAGCAGCTGGACAGACACAGAGGTTTCCCACGAAGAAAATACAGGGCC
This sequence comes from Protopterus annectens, assembly GCF_019279795.1. NCBI lineage: Eukaryota > Metazoa > Chordata > Ceratodontiformes > Protopteridae > Protopterus > Protopterus annectens. The sequence continues at coordinate 603,051,069 of NC_056727.1, forward strand.
GCCAAACCATGACTTACATGGATAGAATGAAATCCCTGTCACCATACTCTATATCATATAGGTTGCTGAGAGACGACTTGTGCCTGGCCTAGAGGGCAGTCTCTGACCCTGCACTGCTGGATATGCTGCACATCTGCAAGTCAAATGGCATAAGACTCACTTGCTCTAGGGATCTTAACCTAGCCTGCAACACTAACAGAACATGCTGGAGAGAGAGAGATACATCTCCCAGAAATTGCTGCTAATCTGGAATAAACTTCCAGTTCACATGAAGCAGAGCTCCTCAATGACCCTATTCAAGCCCAACCTTGGCAAATGGATGGAAGACCACAAATTCACCCCAGGGGTGGCACCCATGTCCCTCATGGACAGGGATAGTCTGTGTTCATCACAGATGTGCTATGCAAATTACATCCATCTAACCAAAGACAACTGTGGCAACTCAAGATTAATATGGCTAGGCTTGTAATGGCTCTAGGCCTGCTAGCCTAGTAACCTCCTATTAACCTATGAACCTCAGGGATTGGTCCTGGAAATGCTTCTTTTTGGCATTTACTTCTCTGAAATCAAAGTCAACATCAGTGGCTTCTGTTTGACTAACTTTGTAGATGACTGCAAATTAGGAGCAGTTATTCAATCACCTATTGACACAAATGTTCTCCAGGAAGGGCTAACACAGACAAACAACTGATGCCAGAGCCATGGACAAACTAAATGCCAAAAAATGCATAACAGCATCTTTCAGGAAGTCATCCACCCTTGATAACTTATACTGACAACATACCCTAAGAGATAACCCAGTAGTCAGAGACCTGGGGGATACACATAGACAGTAATCTAGCCTTTGACCGTCATATGTTTTCAGTAGTGAGGAAATCATTCTATGTTGTGCAACTTATAAACAAAGGTATAGCATCTGGGTCCAAGTAAGTTATTGTTCCACTGTATTTATCTACCTGTTTTTTTTCTTTACATTATTCTATATATTATACTTGTATTTATGGCAAAATGTAATCTGTATATTCTCAAAAATCCTTTTAGCCTGCTAGCTAATTGCCTTATTCCAGTTGTATAATACCTGTCAATAATGACAAAATGTTATATCTATTTATTGGAGCTTTTCTCCCCGGGTCTCTGCTGAAAAAGGGCTTCGGCTCAATCAGACATTCCTGGTCAACAGATGTAAAATAAATAAATAATAAATATTTGGCATGCATCAGACCTTTCATTGAGTACAATTCCCCCTTTGGTATGTACCTAACCAGGCATATCCAACAAATGGAACATCCATAGAGGTTCCTCACTAAAATAATACACGGTGTAAGTAAAATGCCCAATCCTTGTAGTCTGTCTCCTACAGGCTGTGAGGGGGAGATCTATGCCTGGCACACAAGGCATTGTCAGACCCCACTCTGCTGGACCTCCTGCATATCCACAAAAAAACAGCACCAGAATCACCCATTCTAAAGACTTAAACATTGCCTGTGATATAAACAGGACCTTCTGGAGAGACAGGTATGTATCCCAGAGACGATTCCTTCTCTGGAACAGGTTCACCATTCATGTAAAGCAGAGTTCCTCCCCAAACCCAATTCAACTGCAACTTGAACAACTGGATGGGGAACAGGAAATTCACCCCTGGTTTGGCACCTATGTCTTTAATAGACACACGCAGACTGCAAATGGTTCATCACCCAGGCCTCTGCTTGTAACTGTTTTATCTTCAAAGCCCCTGCTTTCAATTATAAAGGGTACCAAAACTTGTCAGAGATTTAGGATGCATGGCTAGGCTTAAAGAGGCCCTTGTAGTTGCTAGCCTAGTAAAAACCTATGAACCTATGTTATACTGTTTTTAACAGAAAGACTTACTGGATATCTGTTGCTATTGCTCCATCTTCTTCAATCTTGTTGCAACCTCTGCATATGAATGAACTTCAGCCACTTGCACTTTCTGCTTTCTAGCATTTCTTATACTGATGCTGTTCCTTAACATCCATTCATGGTAACTCCTCTACTGTACTCTCCACCCTTCAATTTCCTTCTCTAAACATCTCCATGCTTAAAGGAGATAACAAAATTACTGCCTCATCCATGTTTTCCTGCTGTTCTGCCTGCTCCTGTTCTACTAAATTACTCCATTGTTTACTGCTGTCATTTTGGATATCAAATACCTTAAACATCTCTATCAATCCTGAACCTGGTCGTCCCTTACTGCTAAAAATTGTTACCTGCACAACATCTTTTTCACTTCTCCTAATACCATTATTAAGATACTTGTGAAATACTACACTTCCCCAGTATGGAAACACCAACTTCCATCTTCCTGCCTAAAAGCACCTCTCCAGTGCATCCTGAAGTCAAAGTAAGGAAAATTCCATACTGCCCTGGCCAAATTTCCCCAAGTAAATATGAATGTGACCCTGGGTCTACCTTGAAAACAGGCCTAGTGGGACTAACCTCTGTGTCTCACACACACACACACACACACACACACACACACACACACACACACACACACACACACACACACACACTACAATTCAAGAGACAGGAGCTCCAAACGGATCTAATCCTTTAGAAGTAGCCCCAATTAAAAAAAAAAATGTGTGTCTAATTGCCCCTGCATATTTTTCTGGTATTGGCTCTCTGGGCAGAAGTAGATATGTGGACTACCTAGGAGAATATGAGGAGTTCCTGGTTATTGCTGGGACTGCAGTAATCACAAAGTCAGCTGAAAGGAGTGAATATCTGGACAAGTGTTGTCAGATGGGGAGTCAGAAGGGTTCAGATGTAGTGACTTCTCCAAAAGATGAGACCAAAGCAGAGAAAACCACACTTTTTATGGGCAGAACTGAGCTATGACTATAACCTGGAATTTTTCTTCTGCATTTCTGTATGAACTTCAGAATAAAGGGGAAGTATAAAGGAGTCTATGGGCCATTTTTGAATAACATCATCCCTGGGACATTCTCCTGATGGAGGGATTAGGAAAAATAAGTTGCTAAATTTGGTGTTGGGGATACAGGGAGGTTGCAGCATGGCTTTCTTAATGACAGAAAAGAGTATGACATTCCAAGAGACTGACAGACCACTCCTACAGTATCACTAAGCAAAGACTGAGTCTCTCTGCTAGAGAACTGGCCTCTGCAGAAATGCAGTTCGATACTGAAAGCACCCTGCTGTCATATGCCATTCTTATACTGTCACTGCTTTTTGACAGAGGGTTAGGAGTGAGCTCCCTTCTGCTTGCTAATGTACCATGACCATGCTGTGCTATGAGTTTGAACAGGGTAGAGAGTCTTGGAACAACTGCAGAATGAGAGGGACTGTACTCACCCCCATAACATCAATGTTTAGAGAGTCCTCCATCTCTGGCTGTACACCTTGGACTACAACATCCTGATTATACCCCCTACTCTAGGGTACAGGCATCCATGTTGGCAGCCATTACAGGGATAGGAAGATGAAACAGGCTCCCCAGAGTTAAATTCAGAGTACAGCACCACTGCTGTAAATGCATCTTGCAAATTTTTCATCTGAAAAAGACAATGCATTTGTCTACGGTCTGTGACCATCATATTGTGAGAGCCCAGTAAAGTATCCTCATATGAAATCTGGCATGAGGGACTACATATAGCCCTGCTGCCATAAGGTCAAGTACGTGAAGCAAAGAGTTGTTGCCACAAGGCCTATGCCTGAGACAAAGAGCTGTTGAGACTATCTTTGAATGACGTAACTCAGACACATCAGATTGCTGAGGAGAAATCCTGTCTAGGGGAAGATAGGATAACTAGGCTGCATCCTATAAAAGATCAGTATCTACAAGGGCTTCATTTGGAGCTTTGTACTGGTCAGTCTAATTCACAAGGACTAAAAAAAGCTCAACAACTGACTCCCAAGGGACAACTAGTATTTTAGAGGTTAGGAAATGCTTTGACTCCTTGCAGCCTGTGGTTAGTAAAAATTATGGATACACATTTGGTAAAGACTTTGGAGCCTGAGTTGGATGGAAGAGTCTAAAAAGTATAATGGCTGGCTCCTACCCAGAAGTGTAGAGACCTTCTGAACTCCTTGGCAATCTTTATGTGAAGACAAGTGTCTTGGAGGTACAATAAGCACATCCTGTCTGCTTCTTGCACAGTAACTATTTGGAATGCTTCTTTGGAAATAAACTCTTTGAGATTGCTTGGGTCTACAACTGGCTTGAATTTGGAGTAAATAAATAAAAGAATGGCACTGGATGGGTTATGGAAGGTTATGGTAAGGCCGCAGGATATTACTCTCTGAAGTCACTTTTCATGTGTGATGCTCAACCATACAAACAAGTGAAAGTGCGGGTGACTTCAAATGCCTCTAGAGATGGGACAGTCAAGCAAAACCTCACAGATTCCGCTGTCATCCACTTGACAGGCAACTGCAGCATCCCTAGTCCTGCTGATCATTCTTGTGTCTGAGCTAGTATCCACATTGAAGGTTACCATGGCCATGCTGGTTCCTTCCAGAACTTTAGCTGCCTTATTGCTACTGGCCATATTAGTACCACAACTGGCATGGAATCACCTGTGTCTCTGAAAAGGGTTGTTGTGGAGTCTGGTACTTCATGCCAAGAACAGGGAGGGCTTTGCTCTGCTCTTCTGTGTTATCTAGCTTTTAATTAACAACTGGACTGTAAAAAAGGTATACATATTTATCAAAAGGGGTTTTAAGGAAGTATACCTTAGAATCTGCATCAAAATCTATATGGCACAAGCAGTCATGATGGCAGTTAGCTATGCTGCTCTCTACTACTATAGCAGTACTACTTGTTGAACTGGATACCAAACTCATGGTGAGCTGAATGGAGCAGGGAAGAAGAACGTCTGCCTGCCTTCCTCTTTCAATATGTGTGTGTGTGTGTGTGTGTCTGTGTGTGTGTGTGTGTGTGTGTGTGTGTGTGTGTGTGTGTGTGTGTGTGTGTGTGTGTGTATAAACTGATCCATTAGGAGCATTGCTGAGTTAAGTGACTCTGCTTAGAGTCAAACCCTGAACCTTAATTATTGTCAGGCAAGTGCCTTAAACCTACACACTAATTGTCAGGTCTCCTTTTTTTTGTAAATCACTGAGGATTACAGTCTGTCAATGTCAGTCATAGAGTTTCAAAGTTGTGCTGTTCAGTATCAGTGCAGCAACAGGTAGCGCACTTACTTTTGGTGCCGAAGTCTCTTCCCATACTGGGTAGACTGATTGATGACACTTCCATGCAGCATGGGGGGTGTCCTGCACTCCTGTGTGCGCCCTATGGATTAGATGCCTAGCAACTACGAACCTGTTGTTGGTTTGCCAGCTATACCTACAGCATATCACCAGCACACCAATTTTGTTTAATGCAACATGCAAAGGCAATTTATTCTTCAAGGGCAACGGCCACTAAGTTTGTAGACAAAGCACTGAAATGCAAAGTTGTTTGCCAGCAGCAACCTCTTCATTCGTTACATTTCTTTTAATGTAGAATTATTCACATGACTTTTACTTCAGCACATGTTGTGCCTATTGACTAATATTGGTGGGTCAGAATGACTGCAGTTTGAGGGGCCTATTATGGTTGAAATGTTCTGAAATAGGTAGTTTGGTCATTATTGGTTGATATGTTTTATTTCACTGCTGGTGCATTATTAAACAAGAACTATGACTTGATACAAAAAGGAAGTTCAATCAAAAAACAAGTGCATTTTTGCTTAGTCTTAGAAATGCGTGCAGGAGGCCCATAGTTTGTAAACAGCCCAAAAGTATACTTAATCTGTCATACCTTTCAAATGTCCAGATTTTCACAGTGTCTAGATTTTTGCCTTATATTTTCGGTCTGTTCCTCATAAAATGTGTGTTTTTTATGGAAAATCACTGACAACTGACGTCACTAAATAATGACAGATATTTGGATTTCTGACCTCATATCCTTCAGAAAAATGCATGCTAACACAAATCATGTTATTCTAGCAACTTTCTAAGTTTTTAAGAGTAATTTTTAAAATCTAGGGCAGCACAGTGGTGCAGCAGAAAGAATTCTCACCTCACAGCAAGAAATTCTCTGGTTCAATTCTCTACTGGGATGTCTTCTGTGCAGAATCTGCATGTCCTCCCTGGGTTTGTAAGAGTTTCCTCCAAGTTCTCTGGTTTCTTCCCACAGTCCAAAGATGTGCAAGTAGGTGGACTGGGCACTCTAAGCTGACCATATGTGTGAGAGTGCATGGAAGAACTACAGCGGCAAGGCTAGCCACTCAGTGGTGTAAACCTTGGCTCTAGATGATCGTCAGTGTTTAAGTGACACCCCGACCCCATGTGCAAAAATGGAAAAATGGGATTGTGGATGGATGGATTTAAAAACTGTCCTTATTTTTTGGCCTCTGTCCAGATTTCTTGCTCTAAGAAGTTGAGACATATGTTAAATTCATCACTGGTCAGATGCATTTTATATGAATGTTGGTTTCAGAGCAGATTCAGTGAATGTGAGTTTCAAGGGCAGAAAAGTTTAGCAAATTGTTTTCAATATGTGAGCTATAAAATGTGAAATAAAACTTTTAAATTAAATCCAAATATGTGTATAATTACTTCAGAAGTAAAGAAGAATATAATGAGTGTGTGTGTGTGACAGCGTTTATGAAAACTGGGGAGAGAAAGACACTGGAGTAGCTGTGGCGGGGGGGGGGGGCTTATACCATGCTTAGTTTACTTCTTAAAAACTTTCCTATCCATGACCAAGAAAAAAGACAACGATGGTACCCACAGTACTGAATGAAAATTGGCAAAGATGCACTAACAGTTTTATTGGTGAAACTTGCTAACTAAAGTCCAACTAAAAAGGAAACATCAAAAGACTCACAGCAGTAGCCAAAGCATGGTCTAAAAAGGAAGCTATGAAATAAAAGCAACCAACAGATTCAACAAATATGCAACTACATTTTGTTTTTTTTTTAACAACCACAGTACAGCAATGGCAATAACAATAGCTACTGCTAACAGCTGAAAGTTACCTGCAGAGCAATAACATGCCAAATGCTACTGTATGGTAAGCAATGTTAAGCCAAAGTAAAAATGACCACAAAGCTAAAGACTGGTCTGACCTCTTTGCAAGACTGACTGATAGGATATCACAAAAATGAGTTGAAATATACTGCAAAGGTATTGAAAAATTAGAAGTTATGTACCTACCATAACGTTGCATGTTAGTTGTCTTCTTCTCGCCTTCTTTCTTGCTGGATGGGTTCGGAGCCGATCCTCGGCTCCGACTCGGCCACTCTAAAAGCTCGAGAGCTAGTTCCACCGGCTCGAGGCTCCCCTATATCCCACAATGCTAGGCGGTAACTCCTCAGATCTCGTTTGAAAGCTAAGCCCAGCAAGGAAATTCCATAAAAGGAACAAAAGAAAACTCCTCTAGGTCTGTCCAGGCTAGGGGAAGGAGGGGGACAAGAAAGAAGGCGAGAAGAAGGCAACTAACATGGAACGTTATGGTAGGTACATAACTTCTAAATGTTAAGTTGTCTATCTCGCCTTCATTCTTGCTGGATGGGACTGCATCCCTAGCACCTTATCCCGGGTGGCCTATTGGAACAGACTCTTGAGTACAGTGGAACCAAAGTTGGCTCGGTCTCTAGAGGCCAAGTCCAACTTATAATGAGAAATAAAGGTATGGGGAGAAGCCCAAGTAGCTGCAGAACAAATTGAATCAATAGGCAGCCTATCTTGGAAAGCTATAGAAGTGGCTAAAGCTCTAGTTGAATGAGCCCTGGGTTTGGATGGCAATTGTTGATGTCTGAGCTCATACACAAGGGTAATCAACGAAGTAAGCCATCTAGAGAGAGATACTTTAGAAATTGGAAGGCCCATTCTACCTTCTGCATAAGAAACAAACAGTTGATCAGACTTCCTGAATTGTTTGGTCCTGTCTAAATAGTACCTAAGTTGGCGATGAACATCTAAAAAGTGTAACTTTTGTTCTGACCTATTGGAATAATTAGGGAAGAACACAGGAAGTTCAATGGTTTGATTCAAATTTGCCAGTGAAGCTACCTTGGGCAAAAAGGACGGGTTAGTACGTAAGGAGACCCTATCCTTATGAAACACAAGATAAGGGGGTCGACTACACAGAGCATGGAGTTCAGAGACTCTTCTAGCTGAAGTGATAGCTACTAAAAAGAGTGTTTTCCAAGATAGTAACTTTATTGAACATGAAGCTGCAGGTTCAAAGGGGGGAAGAATTAAGGACGCCAGAGCCAAGTTGAGATCCCATTGAGGAGGAGGATCCCTGATTGGTGGTTTGAGGAGAAAAACTCCCTTTAAAAAGGCTTTGCAGAGTTTGTGAGACATAATGGAGGACTCTGAGACTCCAACATGAAAGTTCGATATTGCTGCCAACTGAACTTTGATGGTAGACGGGGACGAACCTGAGTGGAAAAGTTCAGCTAGAAAGTCTAGAACTGATTGAATGGAAGCAGTGAAAGGATCTATATTCTTTGACTGCGCCCAATAGGAAAAACGTTTCCACTTGCTATGATAAATCTTCTGAGTGGAAGACTTATGAGAGGCTATCAAAATATCTCTAACTGAGCGAGATATCAGAGGAAGCCTGGCTAGAGTTGGAATTGGAGGAACCACGCTGTGAGGTTCAGAGAAGGGAGGGAGTGGTGCAACTGACCCGACTGATGGGTCAAGAGGTCTGGAACTGGGTCCAGATGCCAAGGTTGCTCCAACAGATAACGGTGAAGAAACGGGAACCAAACCTGTCGAGGCCAGTAAGGGGCAATAAGGATCATGGAAGCTTTCTGAGCGATGGCTTTCTGTATTAGCTGAGATATCAGTGGGAAGGGAGGAAAAGCATACAGAAGTCCCCGGGGCCAATCGTGTACTAGAGCGTCTCTGCTGGGGTGGCCTGGTTGGGGAAAGAGGGTGAAGAAATCGTCGCACTTGCTGTTTTGGGGAGTAGCGAAAAGGTCGCAGCAAGGCCGGCTCCACTTTCGAAAAACTTTCTCCAACACTGAATTCTTTAGAGACCACTCGTGAGGCATGAGAATAGCTCTGCTCAATTTGTCTGCAATCACATTGGACTTCCCGGGAATGTGCGTTGCTAAAAGAAACCGCTGAGAAGAAATCGCCCATTGCCACAGTCTGAGTGCCTCTCGACATAGGGGGTAAGATCTGGTTCCGCCTTGTTTGTTGATGTACCACACTACAGACATATTGTCTGTCTGAATTGCTATAGTTCCCATGGGAAGAGAGTCTTGTAAGGCTTGCAACGCTAGAAGCACTGCTCTCATCTCTAGGACATTTATGTGCAAGTGGCACTCGAAAGGTTGCCACATGCCTTGGACCGTCCTGCCCTGGTAATGCCCCCCCCCCCCCCAATCAGGGAGGCGTCCGTTGTCACTGTAGCAACTGGAGGGGAAGGGACGAAAGGTCTCCCTAGGTGGAGCTGGGGAGATGTGATCCACCAAGAGAGATGATTCTTGCACGATTGAGTTATCCGAATAGGATGGGACATTGGAAGTCGTTGGAAAGACCATTGTGTGAAGAGCATCCATTGTAAAATTCTCATATGGAAGCGAGCTAATGGTAGAAGAGGGATGGCCGCCGCCATAATCCCTAAAACCTTCAGGATCAATCTGGCTTTGACTTTGTTGCTCTGCAAGATAAGAGAGACCTGTCTGTGTATGTCTGCTATTCTCTGCTCTGTGAGTCTGGCTGACATGTTGACTGTGTCTAGATTTGCGCCTATAAAGGTAATAACACGACAAGGCGACAAGACAGACTTTTCATAATTTATTGAAATGCCTAGTGTCTGACATGTGTGAAAGGTGTAGTCTCTGGCAAGAAGCAAAAGATGCTTGGTGGGGGCTGTAAGGAGTCAGTCGTCTAAACATGGAAACACTTGGAATCCTTGTCGTCTCAGATGAGAGGCGACCACTGCCATGCATTTGGTAAACACTCGGGGGGCTGTAGTGAGACCAAAGGGCAGGGCTCTGAATTGGAAATGACTGGTTCCCAGCCTGAAGCGGAGGAATCTCCTGGAGCGTCGACTCATTCTGATGTGATAGTACGCATCCTGGAGATCTATCGAGCACATCCAGTTGTCCCGCCCCAAAAGGGGTAGAATGGATTGCAGCGTGACCATCCGGAACTTTGTTTTCTTGACAAACTTGTTCAAGTTGCTGAGATCCAAAATGCGTCTCCAGTCCCCTGTTTTCTTTGGAACCAAAAAGAATTTGGAGTAGATTCCGGATCCTATTTGGTCTGCTGGAACTGGTTGAATGGCTCTTTTTGTGAGCAGCTTTGAAATTTCTAATGCTGCTTGCTCCCTTTGACTGGGTGGAACATCTGGAAGGGATTTTTTGGATTGCTTCGGAATGAAAAGGAATGGGATTCTGTAGCCTTCGGAAATGATAGACTGTACCCACTTGTCTTGAGTTAGGGATAGCCAGGCTTCTGGGTACAGCGATAATCTTCCCCTGACTGCCTCCGAAGCTGGACAGTCGGGCAACACCTCAGGGATGCTGAAAGGGCTTGTCGGAAAAGGATTCTCGACTGCCCTGATTCTGCGGGCCCCCTCTGCCTCTAGGACGGTGTCTACCATTATTGTTCCCCCTCTGCCTCTAGAGGGGAATCGACTCTATGCGTCAGGCAAATCTCCCTGAGATTGTTTGCGGAACCACATCTTTCCCCCTTTCTGGCCTTTGGGGTAAGGCCTAGAAGGAGCAGAAAAACGGACTCTGACGGAAGAGAGAGTTTTGCCATCAGTCTCGCATCTAGTCAAGGTTTCCTTCACTTGAGGACCAAAAAGGGATGATCCATCAAAGGGGGAATTAGTGAAGGACGCCTTGAAAGGGTCCGCAAAGTTACATAGCCGCATCCAGGCGTGCCGACGCAAGGCTACACCTGTACCTGCCGCTCTACTTGCTCCATCTGCCGCATATGAAAGGAGGCGCATGGAGGAGTTAGTTATAGAATTAAGGGTCGCCAGCTGAGAGTTCATCCTATCCTGAAAACCCGCAGCTGTTGGGTCCTTTAACATTTCGCTCACTTCCTTGTGTAAATCCCTCTGAAGACGAGTGAAATGACACAGGTAATTCAACGAGCGCATAGTAAAGGTCGCTGACGAGAACATCCGCTTCCCATACCTGTCCATCGACCTAGACTCCTTGTTAGGAGGATGAACAGGCACTGAAGGATCAGCTAACTCCTTCTTGGTAGCCGCAGCCACCACAATAGCATCAACAGAGACGCCTTTGGTTAAAAATTCCTTGTCCTTGGGGGCAGTGATAAATTTTGATGGTCTCCTGGGGGTGGGTTCCACTGAGTCAGGAGCCGCCCAGGCCTTCTTTGCCACCACTTGCATAAGGGGGTCAAAGTGAGGGGACACCCAGGAGGTGGAAGGGCGAGAGCCAAACGCCTCAAGATACACCGATTCATCCTCTGAAGGGTTAAGGGCTGGCCAATTCCCCCTCTGTTTTAAGATTTCGAGGATGTCTGCAAAGGAGACATCTTCAGAGGGGGAACGAGGGGAACCTTCAGAATCCTCTAAATCAGTGTCAGAGGTGACAGACTCAGGGGAGTCAATGTGCTTCCTCTTGCACTGCCTCTTCCTAGGGGGCTCTCCTGCCGGGTCAGGAGAGGCATTGGAAGAGGAGGAGATCCCCATTGGGGAAACTTGAGAAGCTGGCTCTCTACGGTCGGGGATGAGAGAGTGAGTAGAAATCACCAGAGGCACCGTGGAGAGAGGGGCGGAAGGACTCGACTGTGGAGTTGAACCTGGTTCTAACACGCTCCTCATGATCTTGAAGGCATCCCTGTCAGGCAGAGCCGGAGGTCTCCGCTCCAAAAAGCTGAAGACCTCCCCCGGCACCGACAGTGATGGCTCCGAGGCCGATGTCGGAGCCGAACTCACCAGCGCCGAAGCACCGAGAGGGAGAGCGGGGTCGGACAAGGGTCCGATGCCACTCGCCCCCTCGGAGCCGACGAGGGAAGTCCGGCACCGAGATTCTTCCAAGGAAGACATCGGAGCAGACGACGGCACCGAAGACAAAGGTATCGGTTCCGACGCCACCACAGTCTCAGGTCCGAGCCGCCCCGGCTCTGAACTCAGAAGAGTCAGAGGAGGAACATTTTGAGTAATGGGAATAGTTCTCAACTGTTGAGTCGGACTTTGAAGCATCTGGGTCAGTGCCTCGGACTTAAGAAGTCGACTCACTACTCTCTGAAGGTCATGATCCGATAGTCTGGAAGACCTGGAGGAGTGAGATCTATGGCTCCGTTCAGACAGCAAAGGTAATGCTGGAGCCGAATGAACAGAGCCGATAGATGGAGATCGGGACCTTTTTCTGGATGTTGGTTCCGACAATTTGATCGGAGCCGACTCAGTTATGTCTTCCTCGGCTCCGGCCGGAGCCGAGGAGATAGTAGGGGCATGCGTTCGAGATTCATCGGCTCCGGCCGGAGCCGATGTTCGAACAGCCTTTGGACCCCCAGAAGACGGCTCAGAGACTGGAGCCGAAGGTCTGGAAGGCTTAGAGGGTTTCCCAGAGGATTGATTCGAGGGACCCTCAGGCTTCAATATACCCCTTAAAATGAGTTTATTTTTGTGCTCCTGCAGGACTCTAGGGTTGAAGCCATGGCAAACAGCACATGAGTCCTGCAGGTGCAAAGGCCCCAGGCAGTAAACACAAGAAGTGTGACCGTCTGTCAGAGACATCTTCTGACAGCACGAGTCACACTTCTTGAAGCCTGAGACCTTTGATTCTTTGGACATGTCCAAAAAAGAAGTCAAAGTGTAACCACAAACACACACACACACACCGATTACACTTGTAATATTTTTAAATTAAAATTAGTAATTAACTTAAAATTAAGACCCTACAAAACACAGCCACTCCAACTACTAAGGTAGGGAGGGAATGGGCCTAAAGCCCAAGGGAATAAAATTAGCAAATTTAGGAAAAAAAACTGGGGAAACTTGACTATAAAGGGGAGTAAACTACTTAACTTTGAAAACTATGAGGAAAGCTAACTTAAAAAGGGGGTCTATCTAAGATACAACTCAATATTTCAACTAACCTGATGAGCCGGTTGAAAAAGCACCTCGATCGCTGTAGCGGCAAACGAGATCTGAGGAGTTACCGCCTAGCATTGTGGGATATAGGGGAGCCTCGAGCCAGTGGAACTAGCTCTCGAGCTTTTAGAGTGGCCGAGTCAAGAGCCGAGGATCGGCTCCGAACCCATCCAGCAAGAATGAAGGCGAGATAGACAACTTAACATCAAAACTTTTTCTCACAAAAAGCAGCTTTCCAAAATAATATAGCCTTATGTCACTTCTCTCTGATGCAGGCATGACAAGCAGCAAAAGAGATTGTGAGATGAGAGGATGTACTTTGCACTGCATTTTGGGTAAAGAGAGGGGCTGGTAGCCTTGGAAAGTTTTAGATAATATGCTTATTAATGTCTCTGATTTCAGTCTTACTGGTTGATGACAATGGACTTCCTCATGCCAGATCTACTTTTATTCAACATAATTGTAGATGCTAAGTAATCATAAACATGTCAAGACAAGTGATTCTAATAATATAACAACTGCTATCAAAGCTACTCAAAAAAACAAAATCATTAGTCTTTTCTTTAAGATACAGTTCTGAGTGGACTAAATAAGTACAATAAGATAGGTTCTCTTGGTAAGAAGCCCCAGATGGTTGAAGCTGTAACGTAAAAAGAGTTGCTAGACCATGTTAATGAATAAAGAGGCAGATCAAATTGTGATAACAGAAGTCTAGGAAGACCTCACATTTTGCTAAAAGGATTTGAGTGGTAAGATACGACATAAGGCGGTAAAATAATTTAGATTTATAATTTAAAAAAGTAGGATGCAGATGAGAAGTGAAAAATTAAAGTTGATGGGCAGTCATCTGGCTTCTAGAATATTCAGGTAGTGGCGGTGCCTTATAAGCACTCCATAAGTGAATTTATATATTTTATTCTGCATGGATTGAAGTTTATGTAGACTATGGCTAGAAGTACTACCCGTTATTGGTAACCCATGCTCGAGAGCAGAGAGTAAAATTCCTTTTCCTACTGAATGCTTTGCACTGTTGGCTGGTATACTGAAGGTTCCATAGCATAAATTAAGCAAAGCAGAAATTCTGTTTCAAGTTAGTTTCTGCACACAGGTGTATTAGTAAGGGAGGGGGTCAAATAAAATTTCAAATATCTCTAGGAACAGAAAGTTTTTTTAAGTCTGATGGCAATAAAGATGTTATAATCATTATTTACCATGGTGAGGTACTTCGGAGTACCAAACAGCTTGTTTTAATTAGATTAACTGCTAGTCGCAGCTTCTGCAGTCCAATGAATAGGTATGTCAATGTATTACTTTGGTGATCAGTAACTTCCTTCAAGAGACATTCTGAGGACTAAGGATGTTATCAGCACATAGGAGAAGCTCTTTCATTTGACTGACCCATAGTACAATAATTATGCAGAATGAGCAGAAAACAACAGCCATTATAGAACTTTGAAGGACATCAGAACCGAATGGACAAAGGTAAGATTGTTCTTGGTCAACTGTACTAAAAAGTATCCGTTTTAGAGGGTAGACAGACTGAAGTCAAAGAAGGAAAGCTCTTTAGACAGCAAAATGTGACTGATGCAATCAAAGGATTTGGAAAGTTCAACAAAAATAGCAGATGTAAGATGACCATACTCCATCGTTATACATTAGTACATATATAATACAGCAGGAGTGCTGTGGTCTTTCCAAAAACCATATTGCTAGCTAGACAGCTGGCTAAAATTATCACTGTAACAAAAGGAGATACTGCCACCTATCTGGAATTTTGTAAATAATTACATGGCATTTGTGAATACTGACATGATTTATACAGACGTGTAACAAAAGGGAGACACTGACAGCACAGCTGTCTGGAATTTTGTAAATGGTTATGTGTCATTTGTGAATGTCAACATGCTTCATGTAAGATGCTTATGTTACAGATCTGTTAGAACTGTATGTCATATTGTACAGACATGCTGATGAGATATTTTGTAAAATACTGAACAGAAATGTATATTTACTATTGTAACTGTTTAGATGCATGTATTTTAACAATGGGAACTGTAACACAAGAAGTTAACTTCACAATAATAGTTAAGATTGAATTATTTTATGGCTGGGACATAAAAGATTATCTTTCAGTTTCAGTGCAACAGGAGACAATGTCTAGAACTAGAAGTTTTTGGCATTGTTTTTAAATGTGGAGGAATGTAAATTATTGTATGACTTCCACCATTTGCCAAAAGATCTGAGGTCTATGTATTTTCACAGGTAGATGCTGAATGCTACCAGCTGCATCAGTGGAGGTTTTCACCTGGGATACAGTCAGATGACAGGAAGTGATGTCATTCTGCAAGCTATCCCAGCAGTAATATTTGGGATATTAATTTAAGAACTCTCTAAGAGAGAGACTGGGCACTTTGTATTTTGCCTTTGACCTGACAAGAACATCCACTCACCACATCTGCCTTGTTGGTCTGTAAATAAGTTAGCTAGAGTGCAGCAATTTCTCTTAGATACATTTAGGAATATAGTGAAATATAGCTTAGATATTTTCTTTATTTATTTGAGGTTGTCCTGCAATGTTGTTTTGGATATTTCCCGTGATTTCAAACACTGATGTAACTGTGTATATTTACTGTGTATTTTCTTGTTCTTTTATTATTTGTTATTAAATATATTTAAACCTTTCATTGAGGCTAATCTGTGTAGAGATATTTAAGTTTAGAGAGTACTTGCATATTTATTTGGTGGCACTGTGTGGGCCACTCCTAATAGCTTTGCTCTTGGCCAAACTACCATTTGTATTGATAGCAACATTACACAGTAAGATTGAATACCCTTTGTTAAGAGCCTTAAAGTAGCTGATAAGGACATGGCTGGTGGCAGTGACAACTACCTTATAATCTGGGCAGAAGGGAGCATAGATAGTAAACCTGTGCCAGCCTTTCCCGGTGTGTGTGTGTGTATGTGTGTATAAATCAAACCTCAAAATGTTTGGGTGTCAGCTACTTGGGCAGAGACACGAAGCACTGGATGGACAGACAGGGTGCTGGAGGTCTTGACCTGGCCATTCAGCTGGGATCTCAACTCTATAGCTGTGCCATTGGGGAGTCTTATTGGGGATCTGGAGAAATCAGCCCCAGAGTGACTGTGGTCTCTGTGCACTCTTAACGGAAATTGCACTTGGTGCAGAGAGCTGCATCTGGAAATGCTGTCTGTGTACTTGTTATCCTCCCAGTGTAACTCTCTCCCACTGTTGCCAGTGGTGAGGATTGAGGTTCCTTGATTACTGGACCAGTGGTGGGGCGTCACAATCACTATGGGATTTTACTTTTATGGATGCTTCTTTTTCAATAACGTTGCTAGTTTGGCAGTACAGAAACCAGGCTAAACAAATCAAGTTTCTTCTGAACATCAGTCAAAGGAATAGGAAAAAATGCTTGCTATCTTCCACACCTGTAAGAATGTACTATTACAGAACTGTACATGCAAGAGTCATTTATTCAATACAGAACAATGTGTGCATATATTCTGTACATGGCTGAATATTTCAACTATTTTATATGCTATATTTCTTAAATTACACTATACTTCGACAGGCCTCAGTTGTGCTGAGTTTTAAAGTCTAGACGACCTGTGTTAAATTAGCAGCACAGGTGCTGGATGGGAGTAAGTGGGGAGGAGGGAGTCATTCTTCACTGCAATATACAGCACATGGGCCTGGCCAGCTCCATGCAGCATGAGTAGTGAGCCACTCTTTTGGGAGACTGCTCATACACAGAAGCATGCATGCATGAACATTCTGGAGGCAATGATTACCAAGTCTGCCATGAGATACAACATACTCATGCAACATGTCACTCTACCAGAGTCCTTGAGTTCCTCACTGGTCACAGACTCGAGGCAGGTTTTACCCAGGGAAGTCTAAGGTGGCTCCACTGTCAAGGTGAATGAGAAGAGAAGCTGAGGGCAGCTGATGATCAGCTGCAGAGGAGAAAAAAAAGTGCTAGATCATACTCAGGGGTCCAGATATTACTATCTTGGTAAATGAATACAGAACAAATCCAGACTGATATTGTGTGGTTTGCACAGAAGACTATTACCAGTGCATTAAATATATATATATATATATAGCGTAATAGCCTAGCAGGATATAGTAAAGTAGTAGTGGCACATAACAATAAATTATAGTAATTGCAATCACTGTGTACTACATGCAGTAATGTACCAAACATGGTTAAAGTGGGGGTGAGGAAGGATTGCAAAAAATTAGAGCAAAGACCTGAGGATAAGGGAATAGTAGAACAGTGCTACAGCAGACCCCATGATGATGTACCAGTTTCAGTGGGAGACTATTTCCAAAACTAGCTGCACCTGCACAAAAGTCCCACAAATCTGTAGTCTCTGAAAAGTAGAACAAGAGAGCTCCAACCATGTGCCTTAAGTTACAAAAGCCTCCCTCAATGAAGGAAGGCTTGAACAAAACTCTCACCCTTCAGGATTTGTCAGCAGTGCAGTTTTGAAAAAATCCAGTAAGACTCTTGAAACTGGCCCTTGCTCTGAATCTTACTCAACCTGTAACACAAATCAATTCCTACCTACTAGTGCTAAGGAACATTAACTTTGATATGAAAATCAGTTATTCACATATGACTATCCCTTGTACTGTGGATTGACAAAAATGCCCATGCTTAATAATGAGCTTCAGTTTTACTGGTAAGGCTGTACTTATTTCTCCTTTTCAGTAAATGTAATCAGAAGGCATAATATTTCTTAGAAAGAAATGGGGCTGATGATGTAGAATTTCTTTGTACCTGCTAAGAAAATGGAGCTGCTTATCTGCTACAAAATACTGATACAGGTTCTGCAGCAACACTGGATCTTCATCTCTGTTATTGTTGTATATTGCTTGATTTTTTTATGTAACCACACACACACACACACACACACACACACACACACACACACACACACACACACACACACACACACACACACACTCACTAACACACAAAGAAAACTGTGATCTGGTGAGTGGCTTTGTGGCTATCTGTGAGTAACATGAAGTTACAGTAGGTAACTGCTGGCTGTGGCAGTTTTCCAAAGTAACCTTTTTTTATTTCAGAAAGTCACATGAAACAACGAATGGTGTTCAAAAGGTTCCTTGTTTTCTTTATGTTTTATTAAATAAAGGATGTTACACTGGATGATACAGTTGTTGTGTTCCCTTGTTTTAATGTTTGGGAAACTCAGAAAGGTTTTCAGCACCCTGTTTAGAAGAACTCTTGTTTTTAGTTGCCCATTTGTGCATGATGGTCTTCCCAGTAAACCCTTTTTACTGATGAATGTTGAATGAATGCAAACTGCTACAAAATGCCTTTCACTAAGATCTCTGCAATATCGCTTTCTGCAAATCCTTATGAAATTGTGTCTTTGTTGTTGGGTGCTCAATGGTGTGCACTTTTTAAAGCTCATTCCTGTTTGTAAAACACTGACACCGTCTTTGGCCTCTGTTAGTAACATATGGCTTGCAGGCAATGGGGATTGAGCAGGAGCTCCTTCCAGGTCCCACAGACATGGGCCGTGAATCGTTAATAAAATTATCCCACAAGCATTTCTACTGCTTCTCAAAGTAGTATAGCTTACCCTTTTCTGGCATTAGTGCTGCTTATTAAGTGTAATAAAACTCCACGAAATGGGGGTACCTGCTAATCCTACAGACACACCAGGGTTCGTACTGGCCAAATAATCAACAGAAGAAATGGTAAACAGTACAACAGCTTATCTCTGAGAACCAACTTATGATATTTATTATTTAAAGAACACACTAAGGTCAACCTTTGTACCTAGCTGTACTTAATGGATTACTTCTGAAAGCGTTCTTTGAAAGGCTAAGATACTTAATGTTGTATTTTTTCAGTAGTTCATATACAATGCACTGCAATTTGAAACATTAATACCAATGTAACATGTAGGGCAATAAGCTCTCTTTCATAAGAGGAACCCTTTTGGTTAAAAAGCTTATACAACTACAAAATTGTAAGCTGCAATATAGAAAATGTATGCATGCACCTTATGTAAACTTACTTCATTGTACTAACTCAATTTCTGAGATAATTCCTACAAATTGAAATGTAACGGCAACAAATATGTGTCTGTTTCAGGGCATGAATTGCAAACACATTACGTATAACTCCTTCTCAGTGCCTCTGCTTAGTGTAATTATGAAATACGAGTAAATGTTTGGTATTCGTCTTTATAATGGCAAGATAACTGCAATCAGAAAAATGTGCCGAAACCTACTCAGATCAGCAATTATCTCTGTTTGATACAGAAATGCCACTGATTGTTGCTAAAAAGAGTTAATTTTGGACAATTACATTTACCTGGATAATAAAATGTCAAGGGTTACATGTGCAGTGTTCAAAAGGAGAACACCCATTTCACACATGAAAATAATCATTACTGCTAATGAAGAAAATCTAAGACTTTTTGAATCTGTGTTTTTGTGTGTGCTTTTTTAATTTTGCTATCAGAGGCCATACTTTACACTCTTTTGCTGTAACAGTATTTTGCAGAACTTCTGTACTGTAAATACAATGCTTCACAGTTTTGTTCATAACTTTATTCTCTTTGTCTAGTTTGCTATGCAGTTTAACCATTGTGGTCTTGTGTACTCCAGAGCAGCACCTAACTAACTTATAGGATATAAAGTTGCATGGGCACAGGTTCTTACTTATGTCTACAGTCTTCCTGCTTTTCAACTACAACACAGCCCTGGAGAAGACCTGTTCATGTATAAGGTCTGTGCTTAATCTAGTCAAATGCAAGTGTATAGCACATGGAATCAGCATGGCTATAAAGTAGGATGAGTGAAAAAGGCTTTGCATCAGATGTCAGTCAAATAACAGCAAGCCTTGAAAATACCAAAAGAAAATCTCTTCACAACAGAGTGTATCCACCATACCACCAATGATGCCATGAACTTTACAGCAGCAAAAATGAATACAGTCTATCCTAGAGTGAAACACAGTCTCTCCTGCTTATGATAGACAGTAATTTCAGGCTAACAAACAAGATCGATTCTGATTCCCCAACTGCATCTAAACTCGTATATGGTAATATTAAAAGCTGAGTAAAATTTTCAGCTGTATTCTGGTGCCATATGCTAAAGATTTGCTTCTGAAAGACACAGAAACATTTAGCTTTTCAGATAACAATCAAGAAACTGTTCCCAGTGGTGCTTCAATATTTCCATGAAAAGCACGGATACAGCACAATCTTATTTTATGAAGACCAGAATAAGACAATCAAAAAAAAAAAAAAAAACAAGACACCAGCAAAAAGGACTTCTTTGAAAAATACAAGAATATGCAACAGACAATGCTTCTGTAAATTAGAGGAAGTATAGTAAAGATGAGTATAATACTTGCAACAACAGTAGATCTTTGAGGAGACGTCACATTAACAGTATATCATAAGATTTCAGTTTACCTACCTTCTCTGTTTCATCTATAGCCAGATTTTCAACATGTTATGGCAGTCTTTTTGTGAGGAGATAATGTAGGTCTTGTACCAAGCAAGGTACTGGCAATGGTGTCAAGCAGCTCCCTTATATGTCCCACACTGTTTTTTTACTTTGTTCGGGTCTTTAAGCCTGCAGACCTGCAGGTAGGAGTGCTTGTGGTAGGCAAATTCTAGTGCTAACCAACATTTGTAACACAGTGAATATGCACCAAGAAGAAATACAAAAAGGCTGCATAGCAGATTTCTATAATAAAAATACAGATCTGAAGTTGTTGATCTTCAACCTGTGGGTTACTGAATCCAACTCAGCTGCATATCCAGCATCTGATCCGAGCTCAAAGCTCTTCCCCTACCCATAATGCTCCTGTCTCCTTTATGCTCTCTGCTGTTTTTTGTGGGTAAATGACTTTTCTATACTGTTAAATTCTTCTTTCTTATACCTTTTTTACTCTTTTCTGCTTTCTACCTCCCCTCGCGCTTTTGTGTCTGCTTGCAAAAAAAAAAAAAAATGTTTTTCTCTAATTTTCTACCTGTCACGTCTGTTGTTTCTGAGTGAGTGTGTGTGTGCTGGGCCATAGGTTGGGAGAATGTCAGATTTTCTCAAACCAGGCTTCAGAAAATGTACAGAGTGTGGCCACAAGCTCTCTCCAGCTGATGGACACGCTCTGTGCGGTTTGTCTTGGGGCAGCCAATCTGCAGACCTCCTGTTCTATCTGTGCTGGGTTTAGTCCCTGGGCACTGATGGACAGGAGGAACAAGTTTATTCTCAAGGGCCTCCTTCCCTCTTCTTCTTCCAGGACTCAGGACCCTTCTGCACTGGCTCTTACCTCAGTTTCCGTCCCAGCCTCTGGGACTCAAACTCCCACCAAGAGGTCCGGGGACAGAGACAAGTCAGCTAAATCAAGGGGTAGGCCCTTGAAGTGATCCCCAGATCGCTCGGCTTCAGTTGGCCCTCCAACCAAAGTTAGGACGGCTCCTATGCCAGAATCTCCCCGGCTCCGTCCCCCTCGGTTTTCTCTGGATCCGGAGGAGCCCTGGACCTAGTTGCCAGCTCAGGCCTCCCCTCACTGCCCCTCTAGGCTGGTGTCAGTGGCCTCCTCTTCCTGGTCCACCCGTAGTCTTTCCGAAGCAGAGGTGGATAAGATGATGTGGAAGTTCTCCGCACCCAGATACAGATGTGAGTCTTGCCTGCCCCTCTCCTTCTGGAGCAGGGAACATGCAGTCTGTATTCATCCCTATTACTCCTTCTCCGATCCGACCCCCAGTTTTGGAGCCCTTGGATCTGAGGACACTCAGCATTGAGGGGCCAGCTCCAACGGTACCTTGTTCCTCGATGCTGGCCATGGCCTTCAGCAGGTCAGATCCAACTAGTTCAGATCCGACAGGTTCTTGGAGGTGTAGCCTCGGCGTTGGATCCAAGGGGGGTGGTGTCGGTTCAGAGTTTGTCAGAGCAGAGCTCTCCCCTTGGTATCCTGGCACCTGGAGGTTCGGCTCTGACTCCCCCATCAGGTCAGAGGGTGACGGCTCCTTCTCTGTTCCTTTCTCTGGAGGTCCGTTCCCCTCTGGCTTTCGACGTGTGGAGAGGGTACTCTAGATTCCTTTGAGACCCTTAACAATCTCGTCTTCAGATTCTGCCCCGGCTCCGTCTGTTTCTGGCAGGGATCCAGCCATTCTACCATCTCATTGACAGCCTGCAGCCTCTTTGCTTCAGGGTGCAAGACACTGGTGAGTCCTCCCCACAGGCCTCCACTGAGGAGGTCCCTCACAAATGTAAGAGCGAAAGGAAGCACTTAAGACTCCCCACTGGAGTCCCTTACCAAAGACACCAATTTGGAGGAAGGGGAAGGCTCCCCCCAGTCACCCCCCTGAGGATGTCTCCTTTGGAGACATCATGGAACTCCTTCACCAGCATGGGGGGGGGTGGTCTGCCCAAAAACTGACCACAGACAAATTGGTGTTTCTGGAGGCATTTGGTGCAGGACCCTCTACTTCCTGGGTGTCTCCTCCCGTGGATCCTTTAGTGGATCTTATTACATCTCGGGCGTGGAAGGAACCGGACATGGTGGAGCCCGGACAAAGTTGAGCATACCATCAGACAGGTCACATTGGAAAAAAAGTTCCCTGGTTGATGCCATGGTGGTGGCAGCTGCCAGTAAGAAGGAGCTTGCTCAGGACAGCTCTACAGTCCACCCTCCTGACCGAGAGTCAAGGATGGTGGACTGTTTCGGGAAGTGGGTGTACACTTCAGCTACCTTCTCTGTACTGGTGCTGAATTACATGTCACATGTAATTCGAATACATCAAGACCTGGTGAAGGAGATCACTGAGTCGACACCTGGGTCCATGTTGGTGGAGGACAAGAAGGTGCTTTCTGCTTGTATGGCTACCCTGACATCAGTTGCCAACACCTCTATGTGTCTCCTCTCTTATGGGACCGAAGCTGCCGCTAGAGCTGCCAGTACCGGCACTGCCATCAGGCTACATGCCTAGCTCCAGCTCTGTGCATTTTCGGAACCCTTTAAGGTGTCTTGTACGAATGCCTCATATGACAGTTCCTCCGTTTTTGGGAAGTCGGTGACACCTTGGTTCAGAGTGACAAGGATGGGAAGACTCTGTCTGCCGTCGGGATCTGCTTTTTGGCTCCTCAACGATCCTTTTCTAGGAATCAGTGAGGGACCAAGAAGATGTGGTTCCGGAAATCTCACAGTTTTCTCCAGGACACTCAGGACTCACCTTCCCTCAAGGGCAGAGGGGGATTTTACAGATGCCGCCTTAGAGCAGAGGGGGTTGAGAAATCATGGGTCTCAAGAGCTTTCCTCAGACAGACCTGCGCAGTGACCATGAAAGGTTTCCTGGCTGCTCATCTCAGGAGGTAGTCAGGGGTTGTCGCTCGCTACACCTAACGGCGTGGGAGTCCATCACGGAAGATCTTTGGGTGTTGCAAATTATAACCAGAGGCTATTCAATCCCCTTTATCATGCCACCCCATCCACTCAAACACCTCCCATTCTACCTGGGCAAAGGGAGGATGCAGCACTGGAAATTGCAAAGCTGCTAGAAAAGCAAGTCATCCAACCTGTCCCCCAAGGCCAGTCTGGGTTGGGCATTTATTCCAGGTTCTTTTTGGTGCCAAAGAAGATGGGAGACTTGAGACCCATACTGGAGCTCTCCATCTTGAACCTGTCTGTAACCAGGACAAAATTTCGGATGGTCACACTTCTATATATCCTGCCCTTCCTGCAGGAGTATGATTGGATGTGCTCGATTGACCTCTAGGATGCATACTAACATATCAAAATAGACAGGCACTCTCGGAGGTTCCTCCACTTCTGGCTGGGAGCCAATCATTATCAGTTCAGAGCTCTCCCCTTTGATCTCAAAACAGCCCCCAGGGTGTTCACCAAAATGATGACAGTGGTAGCAGCTCACCTGAGAGTCCAGGGCATACAGGTCCTCCCCTACCTGGACGACTGGCTCCTCACTGTCCCTTCCAGGCAGCAGCTCAATCAAGTGAGGGATTATTTTCTTCTCTTAGCCCAGTGGTTGGGCATTACCATCAATCTCAACAAGTCATCTCTGGCCCTAGTTCAAGTGTTAGATTTCATTGGGGCTCAAATGGACACAATTTAAACCAAAGTCTTTCTTACTGCAGACAGGATTCAGTCTCTGAAGGTACATGTCCTTTGCATTCTCCAAGCTCAGTAATAAACAGCGGAAATGGTATTAAGGGTATTGGGGTCCATGGCGGCCACAGTCAATCTCTTGCCCATGGCATGTTTTCACATGCGGGTTCTTCAATGGACTCTCGGGTTCCAATGGTTCATGCTAGATTTCCACTTGTGTCATCCTGTTCGAATCTATCCAGTATGCAGGGACTCTCTTCTGTGGTGGATTCATTCCCCAGATCTGCCTCAGGGTTGCTTCTTTCTTCCCCCTATCGCCTTGACCACAGTGACCACGGACGCCTCCCTGCTAGGGTGTGGGGGGGCACTGCTCGTGAAGGACAGTCCAACGCAAGTGCTCCCCCTACAAGATCAGATTGCATATCAACATCTTGGAGATGAGGGCAGTGCTTCTAGTGTTGCAGGCTCTCCATGCCCATCTTCCCCCAGGGACGATTGCTATCCAGATGGACAATATGTCTGTGGTCTGGTACATCAACAAACAGGGAGGAACCAGGTCTTATCCTCTACATGGTGAAGCCATGAGCCTGTGGGATTGGGCAATCTCTACCGTCCATTTTCTGGTGGCAATGCACATTCTGGGGAGGTCCAACATTGTAGCAGACATGCTCAGCAGGTCTATTCTGATGCCTTATAAGTGGTCTCTGAATCTTTCAGTAGCAAAACAGATCTTTCTAAAGTGGGGTCAGCCTTGCTGCTATCTCTTCTCCTCGCCTTACAAAGAGAACTGCAGCAAGTTCTTCGCTCTGAACCCTACCCCGAGGGAAGCCCCCAGAGAGGCTTCACCCCCCGGTCTTCTATATATTTATCCTCCTCTTCCTATGACTCCAGAATTCCTTCAAAAAGCTTGCAGGTTGGGGAGCGTAGTTATCCTCATTGCCCCATTCTGGCCTCGTCAAGTCTGGTTCCCCACTTTGTGGTCTCATCTGGTGGCTCCACCATGACCGTTGGATCCAATTCTGGATCTTATTTCTTATCCATCAGAGATTCCCCATCCAGACCTTAGCAGTCTGAAGCTCACTGCTTGGCTGCTCCAGTTCTTTTGATAGTCAGGACTCCCAGCTTATCTTCACCTGTCAAAACGATCCTGGTGGCAGCTCATAAGTCTTCCACTAGAAAGGTGAACTCCAGCAAATGGAAACGTTTTTCGATATGTGCTTTACAGCATGTCCTAGATCCCTTCACTGCCCCGGTCACAGCAGTTTTGGAATTTCTGGCAGGGATTTTTCAGCAAGGTGCCAGTTCTTCTACAGTTAAGGTCCAACTTGCAACAATTTCCAATTTTCATGTAGGTGATAATATGGCTTCCTTAGAATCATCTAAGCTTTGCAAAGCCTTCCTAAAAGGCACCTTTCTCCTTCGGCCCCTGGTGAAGGACCCGACGCTGCCATAGGATCTTATGTTTGTTCTGCAAGCTCTAGTTTTGTCCCCTTTTCAGCCTGCAACCTCCGTGGATCTGCAATTTCTGTCCTGGAAGACGGCCTTCTTGGTAGCTATTACTTTTGCCAGGAGGGTTTTGGAGCTTCAAGCATTGTCACTAAAGCCCCTTATATGATTTTTCATAAGGACAGGCTTTCTTTGCGTACTAACCCATCTTTCCTCCCTAAGGTAGCTTCAGAGTCAAATATTAATCAAGTGATTAATCTCCTGGTCTTTTTCCCAAATTTTCAAAATAAGGGAGAATAGACACTGCACTTGTTGGAAGTGCACAGACAGTTATGCTTTTATCTGCACAGGACTAAATACTTTTGCAAGTCTGATCAGCTTTTCATTTCCTACTCTAAACCCTTTTTGGGGAAACCAATATCTAAAGTCACCATCGCCCGTTGCATTTCCCAGTATATTATTCTAGCATACTCTGTTAGGGAGTTATCCCCACCAGGTCATGTGAAAGCACATTCCACCAGATCTATGGCTACTTCAGCAGGCTTTTGGTCCAGAGTGTTGTTGGGTGATATTTGCTCTGCGGCCACTTGGGCTTCATCTCATACCTTCACTTCGCATTATAACTTGGACAGTATATCCATGAACAGGGCATCTTCTGGCTCTGCTGTGCTTCGGAATATCCTTCCATGAGGGCCTCACAGGTGTGTAGTAGCTGGGGACTCTGTCCCCCAGATTGAAGATCAAACAAAGACATCAACTTCAGACAAAGAAGTTATGTACTCACCATAACGTTCCATCTGAGTTGTTGTTCTTCATTTGTTTTCAACTGTCCCTCCCTCCTTCCCCCTGCGTTGCATAGATTGCGTGGTGGTTTAATGAGTAGAGGATGTGGTCACCTCTTGCATGCCTCTTATTCTCTACCTGTTTTGCTTATGCAGATGTCTAGTTTGAAATAAAGTGTTGGGTCGTTTGAAGAAGTTAGTTGGGCAGCAAACTCGACCTGAAGGGAGGAAGGAGACAGGGGCCTTATGGGGAGGGGAGGAACTCTGAGCTCAGATCAGATGCTGGATATGTAGCTGAGTCAGATCCGTGCTAGATCCAGTACTCCACAGGTTGAAGACAAATGAAGAACAACTCAGATGGAATGTCATGGTGAGGACATAACTTCTTTTTTCCCCCACACATAAGAAAATGAAGCATAACAAGAACATACATTAGATATACTACAAGCAGTAATAGTGATGGTAAACTCTTATCCTGTTTTATTGCTGTTTAGTAATTCAGTCAAGTCTAACACTTCATGACCAGGTCTGTAATTTAGTTTCACTGTTTCAGTAATGCTGCCTATTCATCTTTATCTCTGCTGCTCCTTCTCCTTTTACCTTTGACCTTTCCCCTGCACCAGTACCTTCTCTAACTAATTACACCTTTGTATTATCTCAACAAAGGATCAGAGTTTTAATTTTGCTGTCAGAATTCTGTTTGATGATTTGATCTTCCTGGATTCCACAGAATTCTCAAAAATTTTCTCCAACACTACATTTCAAAAGTATTGATTTTCCAGTCCATAGCTTTACTTATAGTCTATCACAGCCATGTTAAAAATTGGGAAAAGCATAGTTTTGACTATATGTACATTTCTTGATGGCAATGGGATGTCTTATTCTGATTTGTAATAACTTTCTTTCTAAGAAGCAAGCATTTTTAATGTCATGGCTACAGTCACCATGTGTAGAGATCTTTGAGCTCTAGATGTTAAATTTATTTTTATGTTGTTTTGAAAGTTCTACTTTTACCTTAACGACTTAACTTTTCCTTAGTTTCAGTCCAGTGTGGCATAATCTGCAAATCAGAGGTTGTTACTATTTCTTCCTGCAGTTTTAACTAAGCCTCTGCTACACCTCACAGCATTTTGCAAAATAAACATGACAAATATGATAAAAAGTGAATAGCACAAGTTTAACAATAAATAGGTAGCACATTCCAGTAAGAGGGATAACAAACATCTGAAAATATATCGTGGCCAACATAGTCAGAAGTTTCTGCAATGCTATTATCCAAGCAACATTAACTATTTACCAGTTACTACCACAGGAAAGGAGGGCTAGAGCTGTACTGTTACAGTGTCCACTCATCAATGAACTGCAATAATTTTAAGTACTTTACACAACTGTACCTTTGGGGACTATCACTGCAAAAATAAGCAATCGCATTTGGCTAGATTACCAAGCAATACTAGGCTAAGAGATGAAGAGTAAGTTACCATAACAAATACAACAGCTCAGTAACATGCCTCTTATAAGACTAATCTATTAGAGGAAACTGCTAATTCAGAGTACAATAATTTATCACATTTAAGATGCAATAAGAGATGGGATAACTGTTTAAAGTGCTAACACATGGTATAAAGTGTAGTAGCAAAGATCTATGGCATCATGATTACTTGTAAAGCAAAGCATGCAGTGTAATCGCCATGCTAGATATGATATCCAATAATGAACCACTTTATCGTCATGTCTTCATCTGATAATATTAATGTAACTTTGAACATTCGTAAATAATATAAATAACTGGCAATGAACACAGAGTCAGAAAGAAAGCATAAATACACTAATCTGGTACATTAGAAAAAAGTTGACATCATAAAGGACTTCCCAGACATGTGGAATGACGTATAGGAAAAATAAATCCTAACTGAAACAGAAGACTCTGTTTAACAACAGCACTAATGCCACTTTAAAGCAAGCTGTTAAAGTGCTAAAAAGTTATGTCCTCCTCAGAATATCTTAGAGTATAACTCAGTTTTAAGGTATGAAAAATAAATCCTAACTGAAACAATCTGATCTCTGCCGAACGTATGTGTATCTAGTTTATCAGAAACAAGCAAACCATGGTAGACCTTCCCTGTTTTTTTTCACCTAAGCAATATATATCTATATCTAATAAAAGTGAAAAAAAAAATCAGAACTAGACTGGCACCATAATTAGATATTTTCCATGAAACTGTAGTCATTTTCTAAAATACCACAGGGGATTTTTTTTAGTTTTACAGTACAGTTCCATTACATTTCCACATTTAGTATAAAACTTTCTTGATGGCAATGGGATGTCTTATTCTACATGACATGATTTTTAAAATGAGAAGCAGAGCTATTGTTGCCAAGTTGGATGAACAAAGTATGGCACTTACGAGAAAGGAAAGTAACTGATAGTAATCATGAAGGACAGTGAAGAAAGGCATTATGGAACTGTGCTTGTGTCATTGTGTGTCGCTATGTATATGGGTAAATTTTATTTGATGCAATCAAATTTCTTCAAAAAGAAAAAAAAAACATGACATAATTGATTGAAAATGTATTCCATCAAAAACACAAACCACACTGAATTACATCTGAGAGAAAAACCATGTAAAGCTACAGAAAGTTACAGGAAGTACAATGCAAATTAGTGCTGATCAGTGTATTTTTACCTTGCTAATGTCTACTGCTATGTAGTATCCATCCCTCTACAACTTTGTGTTTGCGTGCCAGCAGAGATTTATTGTGTGAGGAGCTTTGTCTTTTCTCCACAGCTGTGTGACTTAGTATATTTAAGCAAGGAGGTTGTGGAGGGGAAAGCCTACCCCCCAT
The DNA here is from genome assembly GCF_019279795.1 of Protopterus annectens. Taxonomy (NCBI): domain Eukaryota; kingdom Metazoa; phylum Chordata; order Ceratodontiformes; family Protopteridae; genus Protopterus; species Protopterus annectens. The sequence continues at coordinate 603,080,360 of NC_056727.1, forward strand.
GGGGGATGCAGGGGAGCTTGTCTCCCTGAAAAAAAAGCTTTGGGAGGTATAGTTAGTGCACATGAAGTTTTCTATGAAATGTTCATAGGTTCATAGATTAGTACTAAGTTAACTGCCCTCGCGAGCCATTTTAAGCTTAGCCAATTATCCCTTGTGAGTCTCAAACCGTGCAGCTTGTGTTTGTAAGGCAAACACCTTAACCATTAGGCCACCCGCCCAACACAAACACAGTGACTATCAGTTGTCAGTGTTTTATTTTTTCATTTCAATGAAATGTGATCATATCAGATGAAATATAATTTTGTGTGTGTGTGTGTGTGTGTGTGTGTGTGTGTGTGTGTGTGTGTGTGTGTGTGTGTGTGTGTGTGTGTATATATATATATATATATATATATATATATATATATATATATATATATATATATATGGATCTAGGACTATTCACTGAAAGCACATTTCACTGAATCACATTTCACTGAAAGCACATCTCATTGAAAGAAATACATATGCCCTTCTCCCCACTGTGGTGCGACCCTGGAGTTAGTATAATTAGTTAGGGGGGGTGGGGGGCATAGCCTCCCACTCTGGGGGGGGGTGAAGCCCCCTCACTAATTTACTATTTATTTAGGAATCTAATTTCTTTCAGTGAAATGTGCGTTCACTTAAATGTGATTCAGTGAAATATGCTTTCAGTGAATAGTCCTAGATCCACACACACACACACACATATATATATGTATGGGGTCTACTGTACTTCATCGAAAAAAACACTTCTTAGAAAAAGAACAGTAGACCCACACTTACGCGAAAGTGCACTTAACAGAAAAGTGCACTTTCCTGAAGAATGGTTCAACGAACCGTTAAGGAACACCAAAACAATGTTTTTGCAGGGGGGCAAGCCTCCCCCTGCAGCCTCCCACACCCCCCTACTTAAATATACCAACTCTGAGATCACACTACAGTGAGGAAACAGGTAAATTCCCTTTTCCCCACTGTAGTGTGCTTCGGTGCCTCCGAGTTCCTTAACAGTTCGTTGAACCGTTCTTCGTGGACGTGCACTTTCAGTTAAGTGCACTTTCGCATAAGTGTGGGTCTACTTCTCTTTTTCGAAGCGATGTACTTTCGATGAAGAGAAGTAGACCATATAAATATATATATATATATATATATATATATATATATATATATATATGTGCGTGTGTGTATAAAAACATATATTTGTGTGTGTGCGGGTCCACTTCTAAATCTTGAAAGCTCATAATCTTGAAATTCAAAATACCGAGTCCAAAATCTTGAAAGTTCAAAATACTGAAAACTCAAGATGCTAATTTCATAATATAGAAAAACACTACAGGATACCAAAACTTACTATACTCCACCAGAAGTACATAGAGAGACAAATAAAAGACAAGCTGTATTAGTTTACTCCAACTATTAGCAGGGGAGCAAGCCCCCTGTGCCCCCCCCACACACACCCTGATACTTAAATATATCAACTCCGACATCACACTTTACTACACTAAGATGAGTTATGTTGTACTATAACAAGTTAAAAAGGGAACATGACTAAGGTTACAACAGACAGTCATGAAGCAAATAATGGTATGTTTGCCACTTTCTTCTGTGGAGTGCGATCTTGGAGTTGATATATTTATGTAGCAGGGGGTGTGGGGAGCGCACACATACAGCTCGACATGAGTAATATGTTATGTTATATAGCTGTGCTAAAATACTGTACATGTTGGTGTACTCTGTTTTTTCAATATTATGAAATTCAGTATTTTGAGTTTTCAGTATTTTGAACTTTCAAGATTTTGGACTCAGTATTTTGAATTTCGAGATTCTGAGCTTTCAAGATTTAGAAGTGGACCCGTGTCTACATGTAAACCACAGGGAAAACTGCTGACTAATGACTTTTAATACTTCTTCTGGTAAGTGACAAGATTTGTATATTTATTTTGGTAGTAACTCAGTTCACAGGTTAAATTTGATAGCTGAAGTACTTTGTTTTCTGTTTCTCAAGATAAACAATTGACTGCTTTTGGCGAATGCATGTTGTCAGTGGAAAAAAAACACAGCTGTCTACTGGTATTCTAAACTATGCAACTTTCTTTCTTTCTTTTAACCACCATCTCTAGATTCTTTCCAGTTTTGTAATTAGACAAATTAGATTTAATACACAAAGAACCGCTATATCTTTCTGTATACCGGATGAGTATTCATGCAGCCAGTGCCGGCATCACCATGAACATTCAATCATTATTTGTTCATGTCACCAAGTGTGTGTAATGGGTGGGGTTTAGGAGGAACTTGCCAATGCACATCTGGGGGTTACTTCAATACATCACCCATTTTTTACTTCTAGCTCTTGTAATGAGTTAGACATAGCATATCATAAAATTGATATGGGTTTAAATGACCTGTTTTGGGAGTTTTCTTTTCAGCCCAAGGAAATGAATTATCTCCGAGTTAAAAAGCCCTACATATCATCTATTTTTGGTATCTCTAAGGTCCACAAAAATTTAGCTGACCCCCTGCTGAGAGCCATACTGGTTACTTGGGGGTTGAAGACATAGCCTTTTGCCAAATTTGTGGACCACAAACTTATGGGCTTTTTTGGTGACAAACCACATGTTGCAGTTGACTAATGGTATTTCTTGAAATAATTGTTTGTGTGAATTTTTTTGCGGATATTATTTTTTTATGTATTGATGTTAAAGATTTATTCTTAGTAATTTCAAATGGAGAAGGGTTAAACATATTTTTAGAAGCCCTGACCATGGCTACTTCCCTGGATTATTCATTTGTATAGGTTATTCACTCACTTATGAAATTGGTACTTAAAAATAATTTTATGTTTGACGATGAAATTTTAAACAGATAAGGGGTGTAGCAATGGGGGCTTCTGCTGCACCGATTCTTGCCAATATTGTACTCTGATGGTGGGAAAGGAACTATATTTTTCCTTCACTGTTTAAAGATCATATTATTAAACATTTCAGATACCTGGATGACATTCTGAATTTGCGGAAAGGTAGTTTTTAATCTATTAGTTCATTCATTGAGTATATTAACTCTGCCACCACTCTATTATCATTCATCCACCAGGCTGAGGTCGACACATGTAATTTTTGGATGTTAAGTATATGAAAATTACCGTAAGTGTGCATATGAATCTACTATCTATAAGAAGCCTACACACTCTAACAGTTACTCACATTTTAACAGCTCCCACCCTTATTAGAAAAAGAAAAATCTTGTTAAAGGGCAAATGATTCATCTATCTAGGCTCATTACGGATGACAGCGTCTTCAATAGTGAGCTGATACAGGTCAAGAAAATGTTCCTTGATGGTGAATCCTATGTTAATATGACAGATGAACTGATTACCCTTATACAGGAGCACAGGCATACCCACTACAGGCCACTTCTACATGGTTCAGAACTACCTAACAAGAATAAGGGGTGAGATAATAAACATTTTAACACCATCGTATTGTCTTATCACCATAACAACAGGGCTATTAGAGCCATGCTTGATGACAACTGAACCCATGTTTTCAATGTGATTGGATTAACTGAAAAAAACTGGAGAACCCAAAAATTGTGCACAAAAAGGGCAGGTATATTAAACATATACTTGAGTGCCATAAGTACAAACCCCTTATACAACCCTGTGACAAAGGCTTGAAAAAGTGTGGGTCCTGTAAACAGTGTCTGTTTAACAATGAGACACCAAATATTGTGGTGGATAATTATTCTGAAGTAATTAGTATAGACGCCTTCTATGATTGATGGTCTAGTGGCATGGTTTACTTGGCAACATGCTTATTCTGCCTGGGCTTTTACATTGGAAAAACTGAGAAAAGCTTGAAATCCAGGATATATCAGTATTGTTATGCTATTAAAACTAAGAACATTTCTAATTCCTTAGCGAAACATGCTGGTATGTGCACTAGTTTCAACAAATTTATTTTTTGTGTGCTGGAAAAAGTTCATTTTAACCCACAAGGAGGTAAATAGTCACCCTTTTAGGAGTCCAGGGAAGTTTACTGGCAGGTATTATTGAATGCAACACAAGCCCCTAAGTTAAATAACAGGCTTTCTCTGTCTAGTTTATTGCATATTAGAGCAGATGTACTTTGAATGCTGCACTGTGTTATTTGGTTTCATTTTTATTTCAGCAGTGAGCAAAGTGCTAACATTTGTGGCCATGGTGGTGCAGCGGTTAGCATTGTCGCCTTACAGCAAGAGGTTCTCCTGTTCGATTCTTGGCTGGAGGTCCTTCTGTGTGGAGTCTGCATGTCCTCCCCACGGTCGGGTGACGTTTAAAGACATGCAGGTAGGTGCGTGGGTAAATGGGTGTGCCATCTTTGAAGGTTGGGCATCGGGCTGGCACCTCAGAACCGTAAAATTCCACTGCCAATCATTAGTGGACCAGAGTTTTGCTGTGGTGACCCCTAACCAGGAAAAGTCGAAAGACATTACTTTTTTATTTATTGTTGATACGGTTACTTTTTTTAAGAGAAACTGTTATTATTTAATATATTTTGGTGAAGTAAGTTGAATATGAGGTTCTGTTCCTTTAAATATTTAGCCTTCACTGCACCAAGCATTGTGATTGGTTTAGTCACATTTTAATAAGCTAAATATAAATATAGCTGAAGATGTAAACATCTATCACCACATAGCACGGCTAAGTTCATCTGGTGTTATGAAAATATAAGACTTATTTCTTTGGTACCAGAAACATTCTGGAATAAAAACCTTTCCCTTTCACAGAAACAACAGCTTCTTTTACCCCACCCCCCATGTCAGTAGATGCTGACTGACAGTAAGGAAAAGGGAATTCTGATCTGGTGGATGAGAAGAAATCCCCTGAAAAGGAGGCATGGACTCTCACTGTAATCTGTATCGCTGATATATTCTTTTCAGAATTTATTGATCTGCGATTATCTCATCAAAGACAGCACTGAGAGCCAGATTTATGGGAGATTTAAAGGATTGCCAGGATGAGAAGAGAAGGGGAGCAATCTACAAACAGTAATTCAGATTTGTTGGACTGGTCTTGTTTCTGGGGCACTCCTCCTTTCTTTTTGGAGCTTTCATGCCATTGTTTTTTTGAATGCCTGCTTGCTGTGGTTGCTTGTTTTGCTTTTTATACAAAACAGGCATAGTCGAGTGTTAAACCTTTAATAAATTTAGTGAAAGAAGGCTAAAAAATCTGAGTACCCCCCCCCCCCAATTAGTTTCTCCCTCCCATCATACTTTTTAGGACCTCAGTAGCAGACACTTCAAATATCACCTTCTCATAATAGTTCCAATAGCAGCTGCTCTGGATGAGGCATCAGCTGACTCATAAGCCCACTTCAAAGTGTGTTTAGTCACCTGAGACACACAGCCAATAACATCATTCACTGAAGACTTTTCTTCAGAAGATATGAAGTGGCTACAGTGTTACTCATTGTTTCAAATGATGCAAGTATAAACTTTAAAAAATGAGCATGACAATTTAACAATTCTAAAAATAAGTGTGGCCGAAGTATATACTTTTTCGCCCAAATCTATCAAAAGCGTTTCCCAGGGCCAGTGCAAATGTCAGGTTTGAGGCCCCCCTGGACACTTCCAGTATAAGTATCCCTCTGACACTGACACCCCTCCTAAAGAGCCTTTTAGTTCATGCTGTCAGGACTAGTTTGCACAGATTGAATTGCTGCTGCAATGCTCTAACACTGCCTCAGGCCTTTGCACCACTCTGTGTTTACCCATCTAACAAAGGGACATTCACAGTTACTGGCATTAGTTACAGTGATGATACAGTACAACAACAACTCTGTGTACAGGAATGGACTTCAGTGAAATGGTGCCCTTAGCACTGCCTACCATTTCACCCCCCGCCCCACACACACAAAGTCATACATACACATCCTTTAGTGCTCTTCTCTGTTTCCCCCATTCCGAGATTCCATTTCTCACATTTCACCTTACTCAATAGCTTTTTCAAGAAGCCATGACTTTCTACACTCTGAAGTGCATTTTAGAGTTTTCCCCCTTTTTACACACCTTTTCTTTCAGTAACGGCTAGAAAAGAAATTATAATTAAGGGAATGTTCATCTTTTCAGCTTTAGTTTTCCTTGTATCATTTCAGTATACCTTTCCTGACAAAGGCAGCACTACAGTAATATTCATTTAGAAAATAACTCACTTAAGCCAGGGCCCTCAGAAGCCACAGGGTTATAGATGCCTGGGGTGCATTTTAGAACATTTTCCTAACATTTTAATCCAATGACTAGCCTTAACTAAAAACATCAGGATTTCAAGGAAGTCATAAGTTATGTCCAATGCTTAATGTTCAAAGCTGACAAATTAGAAGCTCACAATAACCTAACGAGACAACTACTGCAAGGATAGACAAATCCAATCTGGGAATACTGCCTGCCTCCCTAACCCTCACGAAGAATTCAGTCACTGCCTGTGCATCCCTCTGGTGTTAGAATGGGAAGAAAGCAAAGGTTTAAATAGCCACAGACATGTACTTCAAGTGACTGCTGTCAAATATAGAGATAGCATTCCTCTTCACTTCTCACCCCCTCCAAAAGCAGACACCTGTATATGTGCCTGATGTGTGGTTGTGAGGAAAGTGAAAAAATGATTACAGTAATATATTCCACGTTATTGTTCCTAAAGAGTACACTGCCCATACACATGCTATAGCAGCCTTTGTTGTAAACCTCCAAGTTCTGTCAGAAAAGTAAAGGAAACAATGAAGACACTGACCCTAGCCCCAGCACAAGCTATAATGACCTTCTGTACAGACCTCTAAGGTTTGAGTCTGATGAAAATTAAAGAAGCAATGACCTTGCCATCCCCAGCCCCCCCCACACAACCCTTAGCAACCTTTGATGCACACCTCTGCGCAGGGCTGCTTTTAGAATGGGTGAGACTTAGAGCAGAGGCACCACTAAATCCATGTCAAAATCCATTTACACAGTCTGGAGTGTATGTGACTCACATAAGCTTGAAATGTCTGAATGTTCCCTGATATATTTTGTGGCTTACTTTTAAAATGTACTTGCTTGTCAACTCCATTTTTTACTGTTACCCGAAGAGTTAAGTATGGACAAAGCATTACTGTGTGTATGTGCACAGATAAAATTGAGAGATACATTTTACACACAGACACACACACACACACACACACACACACACACACACACACACACACAGAGCACATTCATGGAAACTGGAGGACTTCCAGTTTACCTGCTGCTTGTGTTTGTAGTGGTGGAGCTAACCAGAGTACACGGACAGATGCACACAAAGACAGAAAGGGTATGTAGACACCATACAGAAAAAAACACAGCCAAGAACTCGGAGTAAATCAATGCGAAATGGCAGTAATACCCACTGTACCACAGTGGCACTGAACAGGTGCTTTCACACACATCCTCCTCTCCTGGCAAATCACAAATGATAGCTGCCTATCATATGTAAGGTATGTGTTTGTGACTGTAAGGGAAAGAAAACATGGCCAGCTTGTTACTCTTAAATATACTGCAACCAAAGCACCCCTGCAAGCATAACAGTAATGCTTGTGCTAGAAAGTAAAATAAATTATAGCCAGCTTGTTACTCTTACACTGCAACACACAACAGAGACACATACACATGCAAACACAGAGACTCACACAAATTTTACACTGATTTCAGCAAGCAGCAATACACTGTGTGACACTGATACTGCCACACCAGATCAGTGACAGTTGTTTAGCAGTTGTCAAACAACAGTAGTGGTAAGTCACATTTATTTAACTCACTAAACAGTAATTTATACCTGTCACTGTCCTGGATTTAACAGAACATCCCATTATTTTCACCTCATATTTTTTTTCTGTTCCTTGAAAAAAACATTTAGATGCTGGTAAATCATTTGGGGTTACAGACAGTCAATAAATCCAGCCATCAGAGTTTCATACTTTATATTGTCCAAAAAAGTGCATGTTGATGAAAAATATCTTATTCTATTAACTTCTAAAGTGAACTAGAGTAATATTTTAAAAATGTTCTGGATTTTAAGCCTTTATTTTATTATTATTTTTGGCTTTGCCCAGAATTTTTGAGCAAAGAAGTTGAGTTATAGTATCTGGTGTTCTGCCAGTATTTATAAAACTCCCTGAAAGAGAACACCATCCCTGAAGATCAGAAGCATCAACTGTTGTTAAATCTAAGGTATGCATTGAGATTGATCAATCTGGGTTGCTGATCTCAAGTGCTTACCCTTTGCATTGTCATTAACTTTTTACTGGCTTTATCTTAACAGGGTCATATCATAACCCTGTTCTTGATAAAGAGCGTAATCAGAAAGTTAATAACCTTTTTTCACTGCATTTTTCCCAAACCAGCAATAGCTTTTGTGGGGCCCCAACACAGTCAATGATGACTAAGGGGGGGGGGGGCTACAGCCACAGGTATTGCAGGTGACTAAAACCAGCTACAATGATAGTTTTAGTGTTGAGAATACCCGCATATTATGTCAGAGGTAAAACAATTTTTTTGCGAAGCCTGTTAACTGACAAAACACAGTTACTATAACCAATGACATCTTTGAATTTAAAGTTGATATAAATAGGGATTATTATTACCCGTCTGGTTTATTAAGTACACAAGACTGCTGTGCTACCTTTTGCTAGTTTAACAAATATGTTAAAATATATCAAAATAAGAACTTGCCGTGGTTGGGGGGACCCCAGCGACTGCAGGGTTCACTGGTGCATAAAGCTGTCTATGGCATTTTCATTCATATCAGATGACGAACGATTAGCATTTACCTGATGTTTTGCAGCAAAAGGGTTACCAAAGAAATGACAATTGGAGAAAAATATATTCCGGTTTATTAAAACATATCACTCCCTACAGCTTTAGTGATAGACATTCAAAGGGAATAAAATCTAAGAAAACAGTCAGAACATAAATAGAAGAATAATTAAAAAAGAACCAACAAATAACACGAAAAAAAATGAATCAATTAAATAACCGATTTAACAATTAATATAACAAAACTTTCCAAATCTTATCCATATTTAACCCTTTAGGTGTGAGAGTTTGAAACTTAAATATAAAAATAGCTTCTTTATGTTGCAATAATTGTTTAATATTTTTGCCTACCCTGACATTTACTTGACAATTCTGCAAAATACATACATACATTCAACAGTCAATTCTCTAATGTAAATTTGCACTTCTAAATTAAGAACAAGCCTCATTATAAACACTATTTTTTTATCTCAGGAAAGCACAAGAGCCCTTTTCTTTGATGTTAGACAAAATAAAACATTGTGGCCAGAGTTGTGTGAACTGTGAAATCAACTACAATATTTTTGTCAGGCAGAATATTTATTAACCAATAATGCACAGCTAAAAAATATATCATATGCCATGAATACAGAGTACATTATTTTTTGCAGTTGAATAATCCAAGCAAACCATGCTTTCTCAAACCTTTGCTGCCTTTTAAATGCAGAAACCCCCTATGATTTATAATTGATAATCAGATACTAAGCTTCTGGGCGGCCACGGTGGTGCAGCGGTTAGCGTTGCCGCCTCACAGCAAGACGTTCTCCGGTTCGATTCTCGGCTGAGGTGCCTACTGTGCGGAGTCTGCATGTCCTTCCTGTGGTCTTTCCTGGGTTTCCTCCGGGTGCTCCGGTTTCCTCCCACATCCCAAAGACATGCAGTAGGTGGATTGGACACTCTAAATTGGCCCTAGGTGTGAATGTGTGTGCCTTCTGTGGAAGGTTGGGCGCCAGGCTGGCAACTCAACACCGTAAAACTCCACTGCCAATCATGAGCAGACAGATGATCCGCTGTGGCAACCCCTAACCAGGAAAAGCCGAAAGAAGAAGAAGAAGATACTAAGCGTCTGCTTTTGTGGTAATTAAGATTATGAAATATTCTGCTTCTCATGTACTGCAGCTTGATACAGAGCAAAGATAAATACTCATTTCCAGCTGAGTGGAGGACAGCCACTGTCATCCCTTTGCACAAAGGTGGAGCGTCCAGCGATCCAGGAAATCATAGACCCATCAGCCTAACTAGCCTGATCTGCAAAGCCATGGAATGGATTATCATGGACCTCATTAACAAGGACATTAGCAACCTCCAAACACTCAATCCCATATAGTTTAGTTTCATCAAGGGGTGGTCATGCCTGTTAAACTTGGTTGACTTCTATGACACAGTCACCAAAGCCATGGACAAGAAGAAGATGGTGCACACTGCTTACCTTGACCTGGCCAAAGCCTTTGATACTATTCCCCACTCAGGTATAATAGATAAACTCTCTTAACTAGGCATCAATCCGTATGTTACTAGATGGGTAGCAAACTGACTCATTGACAGAACCTGGTTAGTCAAAAAAGGGGACGCCACCTCAAGTAGTAGACCCGTAACGAGTGGTGTACCCCAGGGATCAGTCTTGGTGCCGCTGTTCTTTGGAATGTACTTTTCTGAGGTGTAGGCCAAAATCAGTGGGCTATGGCTAACCAAGTTTGCAGATGACTGCACAGTGGGCACTGTCATCAATTCCGCTAGTGATGTGGACATCCTCCAAGAGGATCTCACCCAAGCAAATGACTGGTGCCAGAAACATGGCCTCAAACTGAATGCCAAAAAATGCATCATCATCCCCTTTGGGAAGAGTGACTTCCCCACAAATTATCACATTAATAACAAGGTCCTAAGCATGCAATCAGTTGTGAGGGACTTGGGAAGCCAGGTTGATGGCAAACTGACTTTCAACCACCATACTGCCTCCATTGTATGGAAAGCTTTCTACATGGCCCACCTTATTAGGAAGGGTATCTCATCCAGAGACAAGTAAGTCATAACATCCCTGTATTCTTCCCTTATAAGACCCATTATTGAGTACAATGCCCCTTTCAGTATGTACCTCACAAAGCACATGCAGCAGCTGGAGAGACCACAGATGTTCCTCACCAGGTGAATTCAGGGCCTCAAACATTTACCCTACACAGATAGGTTAAAAGCCGTGTCTCTCTACTCACCTTCATACAAACTCCTCAGAGGTGATCTCAGTCTGGCATACAAAGCAATCTCAGACTCCATCTTGATGGGACTGCTGCATATCCGCAAGTCAAGCTCCACTCAAGTAACCTGCACGCGCAACCTAAACCTGGTCTGCGACATCAATAGGACTTGTTGTCGGGACAGATTTGTCTCCCAGAGCCTCCCCCTTCTGTGGAATAGGCTCCCTTTACACATCAAGCAGATTGCCTCATTAACCCTTTTAAGCGCAACCTGGATAACTGGATGGGGAACAGAAAATACACCACTGGGAGTCCACCTATGTCCCTGCTGGACAGGGGCATCGGGTGCTGACTTGTCAGAACATGGGCAAAATTCTTGGCTAGGCTTGTAAAGTCCTCAGGGCCAATAGCCTAGTAACTTCCTATGATGACCTTAACATATGTGTGCACTGACTTCTAGCAGACAAAAAAAAAAAAGTATCTTTCTGCTTTTCCCGGTTAGGGGTCGCCATAGCGGAACTCTGGTCCGCTAATGATTGGCAGTGGATTTTTACGGTGCCGAGTTGCCAGCCCTACACTCAACCTTCAAAGAAAGCACACCCATTCACGCACGCACCTACCTGCATGTCTAACGTCACTTGACCATGGGGAGGACATGCAGACTCCACACACAAGGCGCTCCTGCTGAGAATCGAATGGGAGAACCAGTCAACTGTGGCTATTTAGGTATGCATTTCTCATTGCAAACGAAACTGAGCAAAAATTATATTATCACAATAATTTCAACCTTATTTAGGATGATATAGATAACATTCTGCATTTGTAAAACATTTTTAATTCAACATAGGGTTTTTTAAATTAGTTTTAACTGATCACTTTACTTTTTATATGATTTGGACATCTGGAATCGTTTCTTTGTTGTGCAGCTACTAAAAAATGGGCAGTAATTAAAGCAGGAAAACAATTACATTCAAGTGCTCATTGCCCTTAGAGCGTTATAAGTCTTAAATCCAAATACAGAATATCACTGCAAGGAAAAAAAATAGCAATGATTGGCTACCAACAGCACTTACTGTTTGTACCTGAACAGAAACATAAAACTATACTAACAAATGACTGAAAAGCTAATGGAAAAATAGCCCCCAAATTTGGAAAGGCTAGCTAAAGTAAAAGGGAGAGTTTTTTTATACTGAAGATAAAGCCTGAATATTGTGAAGTTCAGGAAAAAAAGAAAAGTGTGCATGACCGACTTAAAAAAGACACACACAAATGTATATTATGTATCAACTGTTTGAAAAAATATAACAACTTTGGAGAAGGTTGATCAATGGATATTGAAAGAATGAAGGAGCAATTAGCTTTTAGCTGAAGATCCACTCAACTGCTAATGACAAAAAAAATGAGATATGTGAGCAGTGAGTGCACAGAGGAATTATGGGAGAATTTTTTTTAAGTAGTTTGAGGCGAGGAACACCAGTAGAAGGCTAAATTTCAAAAACAAATCGAAAAAAGAGAACTTATCAGTACTTTGGAATTTCTGAATAGCAGAGTCCTGCAACTTTCATTTAATACTTTGCAGTAGTATTTCTTACATTTTTTTTACTTCAAACTATATAAGTACACGTCTGAAACAAGCTACCCCCCAAAGTTTTGTTTAGGCACTGTGACTCTCAAATTCAGTAGTTCATAATGAAATTAACACTAATGAAGACTTTTACCAAAGGCTACACACAAAGCCTATGATTAAAGGCATACAAGCATGCATTCATCAATGAAGAAAGGTATACAAACAAAACACTTTCATATTAAAAATACAACTATACAGGTTCATAACCATTTAGGGAAAAGGGGACAGAAGGATTCACACAGGTGTAACCACCTTTAGAAATCTGTACAATAACACAGGGAAGGTTGTATTTTATGAGGTGCAAAAACATCTCAAATGCATAGCAAAATTTTATCAGTAATCCTATCAACCTGAGAGAGATTAACTTTGTAACACACTTTTACAATCAGCACCAATTCAATTAAAACTTGCATATTATCATTCTTACCTTGTTCTGTCAGGACTCCCACATAGGGAGTAATCTTTTGACACGTGTATCAAAGCTCATTCAAAGGTATTTGCACTGAACACCAGTTAACCTCAGTGCAACTTTGCTTGCTTGAGAGAGAACTCCACTAGTATCTGCTAACTAGCTTATTTAGGCATCTATTTTCTTTTCCCGACCATTACCAGGCCTTACTTTACATACGTATCTTAAATATTTATATATGTATGTATTTATTTATATTGATTTTTAAGCTTTACTTTGCAGTTAACAGGAAAACCATGAAACAGAGCCATCACAAATAGATTTAAATATTACTTCAGAAGACAAGACTACATACAGAAACTTGAAAACAATGCTTGTTTTGGAAAAATAAATAAATCCATTAGCCACCTATAATCAGGCTTCCCAAAGCAGCTCCTTTGATCTCTGAATGGGCCATCAAAATGTGAACTACGGCTCCTCAAAATTAACTGACATGGAATCCTGTTAACAGAAAACTTGTCATGTTCCATATTTATGAAATATAAACAATATTTCAAAAGGAATGCATCATTTCACAAAAGCAATTCAATTCAGAGTCCAGAGGTCTTTTGCAAAGTTACTGCAATCCTTTAAACGTTACTTCATTTTACTATAAAACACAGACGGCTGTTTAAGTAAGATGATACATTTTCCATTCAGCTACAACCCTTTCCCCATTTTTACACATGGGGTCAGGGTGTCACTTCAACAGTGGAAATCATCTAGAGCCAAGGTTTACACCACCAGGTGGTACATTTTCCATCAGTCAAAAATATTTAATTTCTTCTCAACACACTAGTGAATATGGAGAAAAAACATGAGTTCACAATTTCAGTCCTTCAACAGTTCTCACAGACCCCCATAAGCAGATTAAACCAAAAAGTGGTATTTCAGCAGCAGACACTGCAAACAAAAATATTTTATTGGGGGGTTACTAATGTATTTTCCATATAGGGACTACATAGGGGGATTATGCTTCCACGTTCCTTTAATTAAACATGCCAGAACCAAAGTCATCACTGCCAATGTGGTAGGGGCAGAATGACACACAATTTGTCTCATGCAGGTGGAATGTCAGCTATCAGTAGATCTATTACTAATAACAGTATTATAGGAACATTAACACTGTGATCTGTTGTCATCAATATTGTTTGCTTTAAAGGATTTTTATACATTATATATGATCAACGCATAATTGTGTGCTGTAATGAGAGGACTTTGAGGGTTGTTAATTCAGGTAATCGGGCTTTAATAGTATTGTAACCAAACACACTGGGTACCCTCAGTTTACTGATTTGTTAGAAAAGGGCTGGGGACATTCCTGAAGTTAAGTAGATTGCGAATTTTGCTTATTGCTATTACCTCATTGTATCCAGTAGGAGGTCAAATTACAGAGTAGTTGAGTTTTTACACTTTTTTGAAATATTACATAAAGCACACAATCAAATTCATCATGATATTCATCAAACCATTTTTTTCACTATCGCCCTAAGTACTAAGGCTGAATTAATCCAAGTTTTAATTTTGTCTTGTATTACTAGTGAGATTTTTGTCTCGTTTGTACTGTTATTTTATACATTATTTATTTAAATTATCTAGCACTGAGCTGGGAGTATACATCAGTGTGTAATAATCATTGTATACTTACATAGAAACTCATTAAAACACACAATATAACTGTAAATAACAAGTGTACAGTTGTGTTTTTGTTTTCTTACACAAAGTCTGACTTAAGTACAGAGTTTAATTCCCATTATTCTACTGTGCTAACAATGGATACATTTAATTCATATGGCTTTGATGCTTTAAAAAAAAAACAAATTCCTTTTAAAATGCTTTAAGGTGTCTGTATAAAAAAATCAATCTGATCATGACTGTTCAGTCTGGTTAACTGCCCCAAATTAACTCAACTAAGTAACATTTTAGAAGGAAAAATATTAGACAACTTAGTGCATATCCACAGGAAACTTGACAGTTCTAGCCACAGGAAACTTGAAACTTCTTTTCACCCTTATATTTGTTAAGTTATGGAAAGAAGACTTGAATAAAATCATCATCAAAAACTCAGGAAGAGAACATTTTGCCTCTAGTAACAAGGAGACTTTAGTTGTGAATACTTTGCTTTACAAGTAAAATAAAAATAAACAAGAAAATCAGGACTAATAAATCCAATTCTGTACTTGTTCATAACATTAATTAGGTGTCTACAAGCAAATCCCGCCCCCCTAAAAATAAATAAATAAAAATAGATGCATCTCACTACTAAGAATATTAAGGAAGATTTTGGCTAATGAGACTAACATTCTCAAAACTACATTAGTCCCGGATAGTACTGATTTAGAAGTATCACATCAAACTTTAGTGTGTGACAATGATTTATCAAGTTATAATAATCAACACCAACTTTCAGATAATGACAAGAGTAAATCTACTCCAATTACTCCTCCTTCAGTGCTATATCATTAATTTTTTGCTGCCTGTGTTTGTCTTTCGGCTTTTCTTGGTAAGGGGTCGCCACAGCGGAACTCTTGTCCGCTAATGATTGGCAGTAGATTTTTACGAAATGCCAAGGTGCCAGCTCAATGCCCAACCTTCAACGAAGGCACACCCATTTACGCACGCATGTCTTTCGAATGCTACCCAACCGCAGGGAGGACATGCAGACTCCACACAGAAGGCACTCCCAAGCCAAGCCGAGAATCGAATGGGAGAACCTCTCTCTGTGAGGTAACAATGCTACCGCCGTACCACCGCAGCAGAAAAAAACAACATCACATTTTAGGAATTTTTTTAGAGTACACTCCACAATAACTGTCTTTTCTGGAAGCAACAGACCTAAATCATATTATAGCAGTATTCTACTGTAATTAGGAATAAATACCACACACTGATTTACATTCTAAAACACAAAAAGGTCAATATTGCATCCATCATAGATGTCTGTGGCTCACATAACCTGTTTTTCCCCAATTACGCTATGTGTTTAATGACCAGTAGAAATGGCAATAGTGACCGCCAGCAATCCGTTGTATGGAAAATGACATATCTCCCCAACTATCTGTCTCTATTGCTGTTCCCCAAGGATCCATCCTTGGACCCCTACTCTTCTCTATTTTCACCAATAATCTAGCCTCTGCCACCAAACATGGCACACTCATACTATATGCAGATGACTCAACCATCATCTGCTCAGCCCGGTCCCTACCTGAACTGCAAAAGATTGCACAGGATGCCTTTTCCTCTGTTGAAACTTGGCTATCCGATGCCCAGTTGATACTCAACCCAAGCAAAACTAAACTCCTCATCTTCCAACCCACCAAACATACTCAAAACAACTCTCACTTTAACATCACAGCAAAAGACAAAACCACTATCCACCCAACAGATCACACCAAATTACTAGGAGTTGAAATAGACAACAATCTCAAATTTGACATTCACTTATCCATGACCATAAAAAAGTCCACAAAAAACTAGGAGCCTTATACTGAAATAAGCAACTCCTCACCAAAGCATCTAAGATTTCAGTTGCAAATTCGCACCTTATCTCCACCCTACTTTATGCCTCTCCAATATACACCAACCTAAGGCAATGCGATCTAAATAAACTCAAGACCTGCTACAACAAAATCGCCAAATTCGACACCGGGGCATCCTACCGTGGTCACCACTGTCTCTCTCTTACTGAACTAGGCTGGCTAGAACTCCCTCACCTCCTTCAATGGTATCAACTCGCACTCGCCCACAATCTAGTAAACCATCCTCTAAAGGTCCCATCCCTCCAGAATCTACTCCATTCCTATCTCACCACCAGACCACTACAATCTAGCAACAAAAATCAATTACAGGTTACTAGAGCCAATAATGCTGCTGGAGAAGCACTATTCTCCAGCGCTATAGCCAAATTATGGAACACCCTCCCTCCACAATAACCTGTGTACCATCATGCACCCACTTCAAAGCTGTACTTAAAGCGCACCTAAAAATATGTTGGCTATAACCTTGTAACTCTCCCCTCTAACTTCTCCCACTCCATCCACCCTCTACCTCTCTTTCACCCCACAAACTACCTTTGATTACAGCAAGCTCTGATACTTCCATGCCTAAGCATATACAGCAGTACCTTCTTATTGTAACAATTGTTGATATCTGTTATGACTACGTGGATGGAACAGATGCTAGTTATCTACTGAATGTATTATGTTCTTCATCTGTAACTATGTTTGTAATATTTTAATTTCTAGGACTCTTCATCTGTAACTATGTCTGTAATATTTTAATTGTGGAGCTTTTCTCCCCGGGCTTCTACTGAAAATGGACCTGTGTCCAGTCGGACTTTCTCGGTCAACAAATGTAAATAAATAAATAAATTTCTGACTTGTGACTCTTTAATATTTAATTCAATTTCTGTTAACACCTCAAGTCATAATACTGAGCTGGACTTCTTAGATATAGTTTTATTATACAATTTCATTCAGCTGATGAAGGAACCAACCAGAAATAACTACAATGACATCATCATTCAAATTATGCAAATAAAGTAACACACGTGAACACAGGCCCCCCCCCCCCCCCCCCAGTAGTTCAGATTATTGTTTCTTATTCAACATTTTACTGGATCATATCAAAATACCATCAGCTAAGGAAAGAAATTACTTTAATGCAATCAAGTACTCAGGCATAGGTTCATAGGTGTGTACTAGGCTAACAGCCCTGGAGCCTATATAAGCCTAGCCCAAGAAGATTCCCTGGCATCATGCTTCCCAAAGTTAGTTCCTAGTGCCCCTGTCAAGCAAGACCACTGAAGTGATCCCCGGGATGTACTTCCTATTGCCCGCCCACTCAACAGGATTTCTCTTAAAGACGGCCAAGTGAAGTGCTCTGCTTGATGTGAATGGGAAGCCTGTTCCAGAGTATGGGAAGTCTCTGGGTTAGGAACCTGTCCCTCCAGCATGTTCTGTTTATTGTGGTAGTGAGATTTAGGTCCCTGGAGCATGTGGCATGGAGGGATTGGGATTTCTTTAAGTGTAGCATATCTAGCAGCTCTGGGTCAGACATGGCTTTGTAGGTCAAGCAGAGATCGCCTCTAAGTAGGCGATAAGAGACAGAGTATAGCTGGAGTTTGTTGAGTCTGTCCATATAGGGCATGTATCTAAGGCCTAAGATCCTCTTAGTGAGGTATTTTTGTGGCCTTTCCAGTTGTTGTAGGTGTCTAATGAGGTACATACCAAATGGGATGTTGCATTCTATAATAGGTCTAATGAGAGACGAGTAGAGAGGGATTATGAACTCTTTCTTCCTGGATGAGAAACCTTTTGCAATGAGGTGTGCCACATAGAAAGACTTTCTACCTACAGTGGCAATGTGGTTATCAAAGGAGAGGCTGCTGTCAACCTGTTTCCCCAGGTCTTTTATCTCACCTTCGGTGTTTAGTGGACTACCGCCTATGTGGTAGTTCATGGGCACTAAATTTTTCCCAAAGGGAATAACAATGCATTTTTTTTAAATTTAGCTTAAGGCCATGGATCTGCACCAGTCATTGGTGTCAGTGAGGCTTTCTTGTAGAATGTCTACATCAGTTGGAGAATCAATAATGGCTCCCAGTTTGCAATCATCTGCGAACTTGGTCATCCAGAGTCCCTTTGTGTTGACTTGAACTTCAGAGAAGTAGATGCCAAACAGGAGAGGACCTAGGACCGATCCCTGTGGGACGCCACTTGTAACTGGTCGGTAGTCAGATTTGGAGTCCACTAGTTTCACAGTGTGGGTTCCATCAGTGAGCCAGTTGGCAACCCATCTTATGACATAGGGGTTTATGCCTAGTTTAGTGAGTCTATCTATGATTCCTGAGTGAGGGATGGTGTTGAAGGCCTTAGCAAGATCTAGGTAGGCTGTGTGAACTACCTTGCCCTCATCCACAGCTCTGGTGACAGACTTGAAGAAGTCTATCAGGTTGAGCAGGCATGAGCTACCTTTCACAAACCCAAACTGTGTGGGGTCCAGAGTTTGGAGATTCCCTATGTCCTTATTTATAAGGTCCATGATGATGTGCTCCACAGCCTTACATATCAGACTCGTCAGCCAAATGGGGCGGTAGTTCCCAGGGTCTGTAGTCGCTCCCCCTTTGTGGAGTGGGATGACCATAGCAGTGCACTAGAACAAAGCCTGAAATGAGGCTGTGATTGAACAGGGTACTCAGGTGTGGTGCCAGTTCACTTTGTAATTCATGTAGAACACAGCCAGGGATATTATCAGGTCCCATGGAAGCTGTATTCTTGGCTTTGGACAGCGCAGTTTTTAACCTGTGTAGCTGCGATAATAGGGACTTGGCATTCCTCAGGTGTTGTGATAGGCCCTTTAGGGGGTGAAAGGGGGGGGGGGTAAAGTTCGCACTGAACCTGTCGGCCAATATGTTGGCAATATCAGTTGGTTCTGTATATGCATTGCCATTGTGCTGTAACTCAGAGCAGATCTGAGTACTGCCATATAGATTCTTGACATAACGATAAAATGCATTGTGGTTGTCTTTAGAATCTGCAGCAATTTTGTTTTCATAGCTAGCTTTAGAAGATTTGATGATGGATCTCAGTTTTTTGCTGAAGCTAACAAAGGAGTTTTTTCTTTCTTGGGAATTCACCCTTTTCTGCAACAGTTTTTTCCTTCTGTTGTAGAGTTTGTTTATGGTGGGAGACCACCAGATTGGCTACCTTTTTTTGGAGGAGAGTATCTTGGTTCTATTTGGTATGGCTGGTTCCATGCACTTGTGTATCTGCTCATACAGTGCACTAGTGTATGATTCAGCAGTCATACACCTATTTTCCATTTGCATGGGTGTCGTGAAGTTAGCCACCTCTGTTTTTAGAAGCCCCAAATTGGCTTTGGAGAAGTTTTTTTATGGTGGTTTCCTTTAGGGGGGTGAGGGTGGGATGTGTATATCCATGGTGATTAGCTTGTGGTCAGATCTGACAAGGGAGGAGTTGATTACTGGTGTAGAGCAATGGTCACCCATGTTAGCAATGACCATGTCAAGGATGTTTCTACCCCTGGTGGGGGTAAAAATGAGTTGGACCAGGGCACTGGAATTAATGAATTCCAGGAAACGTTGAGCAAGTGTGTAGGAACAGGAGTAATTTTCCCAGTTAATGGAGGGATAGTTAAAGTCTCTCAGTATAAGGGTATTGGGTTGTACCATAATATTTTTCAGTGTGTGTTTAGGAATGTGGAGTGGGAGTCTTGGGACATGGTGGGGGATCTATAGCAGGCTACAACCTGGATTGCAGTTTTATCCAGTGTTAGTTGTACCTGAAGTATATCTGATGGATTCTCTTAACACTGCTTGGTCTAACCAAATATCACAAACACTGACTCAGCAGAAGCTGATACCTTTTCAGTTTCTTGATTTAACACCAGTAAACTTTCTTATTGGTGGGGTAAAAAGTTATGCAACTTATACAGTAAGCAATAAATATGTTATGAGAAAAACAAGATAAATCCTATAAGGGAAAATTATACTAAGTTCAACAAAATAAATAGAAAATAAAGTTTAATCTCAGACAAAAAACTATGAAATTATGTTGGCTGCAAGCTCTTACAATAAGAAATTATTTTACAAATATATTAATTCCCAACTCAATCTTAAGTTACCCACTGTCATCAATATAATTTAAAGGGAGGCCGGCAACTGATTCAAAACTGATAGCCAATGAATTTAATATTTACATCTCAGATTTGATAACTTCCAATCCTAGAAATAATATTTCTTTTTTAAACATCTTTATTAACATCACATATGACAAGTATACATTAAATTATAACACAGAAAATAACTCATTCCAAAGATTTTTTCATGCATTATACAAATATGATTTCTATCTTAGCACTTATTATTTAGTTTAACATTACATTGACTGCACAAGTACTACCTTCCCTGAAATATTAACCCGCTCCTGAACATTATTCTGTACATATTGTCCTAGACAGACTCCATTTATTTCTATGTAGTTTGTCGCTTCCCTTTTTCTAAAGATCTCACCTCTAATTCTTTTATGTCCTTTATGTCACTCAGTATTTATCCTACATTTGTTTTAGTTTTTGATTTCCATTTTTTACTAATGGCTTTTTTAGCAGGCAACAGCAACAAACGCAGTAGGACCTCAGTATATCTAGGCAATTCAGTTTCTATATCCTAGTTCAAAAAAAAATTTCTTTAGTTAAACCAATTCTCTCCCCTAACATTAATGACTACATACCCTGTAGGGAACGTCTAAAATCGATCAGCATGTAGCATTCGCCCCCCCTCCCCCCAAAAAAAATCATGTTCCCAGGTATCCCTCTCTTTCCCACTGTACCTCCAGCAATTACTGTTTACCTGTGGGAAAAAAATTCAAAGTCTACTTGGGCTATAAAATATCTATGCAAATACTTCCATGCAAAAGTCCCAAATCGTCTAGATTTTGTTGCATACTTGGAAGACATACACATATCCTTCCATTGTTTCTTTGCATACCGCCTTACAATTTTCATTTTCCAGTCTTTTCTAACGTCTTTTGACTGATTCTCAGATATATCATGCATTAGTTTATATTGTTCTATTAATTATTCCCTTTTTACTGCAGTTTCTGTTCTAGACTAAACTATAAACTCAACCAAAGCTGCACTTTCGTTTAACACTCCCCAGTTCCATTCTTTATTACCACACTCTGTTATCAATCCCAATACATTGAATCCTTTGCTAATCTTCTCCCACAAATTCCACCTATCTTCTTTGTTTTCTGTAGCCCTACTTATAGGCATGCCTACTGGTAAAGTCTCCTTTCTCCAGTCCCATGTTGGCTTAGTTCTCAAAATACTTTCACTACTTTGTAAATAAAATATTCTGTATAATTGTTAGTACGCTCCTTTAGTGCTTGCACCCTAAATCCTACTTCCCCTAACCCATTTAAATGTCATTTCCTTCCACTTTGATTTGTAGACTTGTGCTTGTGTTAAGTATATGAGCCTTAACCACATAACTCTAAATTATTCCTTCTGTGGCAAGAAGCAACTTATCCCACTTAATTCTTGCTTCTTTCCCTCCCAAATAAATTCCTTCAGTTCTTTATTAATTGTAATCTAGAGCTTCTCCTTTGGTTGATAAAAATATACCTGACCTATATACAATATTAAAGGGACTAGAAACATTTTCACTGCTTGTACCTTACTGTCGATATCCACAGTCAAGAGTTTCCAGTTTTCCAGTGTTTTGTATTAGCTTTTGTTTAGTCTCTTCCCACTTATCCTTATCTGACATAATAAAACCCTTTTTACTTCACTGTACTGTGCCACCACAAATATGGGTATTGCTGAACCAGTTCATGTGTGGGAACACCAGAAATAATATTTCTTCCACTTGAACTCTTACCAGCTGACAATAACTTGTGCTCTTTAATATCACAAAATCTAATTTCAGACTCTTTTAAAAAGAACAGGAACTAAAATATCAGTGGGTCTGGATAAAATGTCTGCTATTCTCTTATCGGGTATTCAATAGGGGGTGCCTGTTGTGTAATCTACTGCACTTTATTGAGTGCTGAGTGACTGAACATAAATGAATGAAACAACTTTCACCAAAACTTTTCACTGTTGTGTGGCCTAGCCTCCTGGGGAACAAAAAGGTTACCACTGAGGTTTGGTGAAAACTGATTCCTTCATTTGTGTTTGATCACTCAGCATTCATTGAAAGTGCAGTTGATTGATCACCATGCATCTTTCATGAGGTATTAAATCCAATTTTATATGAAATATTGTTCCAACACAATGGAAGAAATAAATTATCTTGTTAATTTTCAAAAAGGGCAAACAGACTTGAAATATCAGTTATATCTAGTTCTAATGCTACATTCAGCAATACCATTGTAAAGTTTAACTTGGAAAACCACAAACATACCTATTCTGGACAAAAGGAGGAGTAAGCAGAAAGCAGGTTCGATTACAGTGGCAATTCGATATAGAGGGGGTATAGCAATGACTAGGTGGCCCAAGTAGCCCTCAGATGTTTTAATTTTCTGTTTCTAACAATAAGAAACTCTTACAGTTATTAACCACTTCTGATCAGCATCTGCTTCACAATAGAAAGCGGGGGAGAAGAGCTAAAGCTAGTCTTTGCAAAGTTGGCTTGCTCATGTACTTAAAACAGCTCACACAGTACATCAAACTTTAAAAACAAAAAAATAAAAAAAAAAAAAAAAACACAGTGTTAAAATTAACATTCTGTGTTGTTTTTGTTGCGTAAGATGGTGGTGCCTGTGCAGCAGCAGCCTCTTTGGCTCCCGTTGTTTGTTTCTGTTTCTGTAGTTCCCTAAAGTCGGATCATTTTTCTTGGTTACTGGTGGTTGAGATTAGAGAGGAGGTGGTCGTGGTGTTGGTCGATCGGTGGGACAGTGAAATTGTTGGATTCACTCAGGTGGAGTGGAGTGGTTGGAGTGGTGGAATGGTTGGCCTGGTCATGGATAGCCTGTGTGAGGAGAGATGAGCCTGGAAGACTAAATGGCAGAGACTGAGTGCTGGATGTTGTTGGAGGGTATTGTGTCAGATCCGAGTGGTTTGTGGAAGTGGAACTGGACTGTTGCTGGCGAAGACAAGGTTGGTGTAGGAGACGATGGTGGATGGTGACTGTGATCGTGGAGACTGTGGTTGTTGGGTTGGATGAGGCCAGATGGTGGACACCTGACTGTCAGCTTGGATGTGTGCTGATCTGGACTTTGTTCTCTTGGATCAGTGGAACTGGACTGGTCTTGGTGTGGAGATGGAGTTTTGGTTATTTGGGACTTTGTGTTATGTGTGTATGTATGTTGTTTATGTGTTTTATGTGCTTGTCTTTTTTTTTTTTTTTTTTTGTAAATAGTCTGTACTGTGTATAAATGAGCTAGAAGAAACGTAATTTTGTGCAGCTGTTCATGTTTTGGTTATACAGTCTGAATGACAATAAAGGTTTGCTTTGCGAAACTGGGATGCAGATGCCACGGCTTTCAACCTGTCACCCCCAAAACTCCAAAAAGTAAGCATGGTCAAAGGCATATATCATGAATGTCTTTATAAACTGGTGCGATCCATTTACCACACAGATAGAATAACAGGACTTGCATAAGCATGCATTTTATTGAAGAAAAAGAAATATTTAGTGTTTGGCATGATTCACTTAATGTAACGACCACTGTTTGGTCATAAAATCTAACAATTTTGAAGGATGGAGAAAAAATCTGAGCTACAACTACGGACAGCTGAGAGGTACGGCAGATGTAGCAGTACAATGACTTGCTGATTCCTGTTTATAAGCATTTATCCATTTGCCACAACTTTATTTATCAGATTCCTGAGCAATACAAAGATTGCAATGTCACAAATACATGGGATATTATGATTATAACACACTGTGTGAAGCATTACAACTAATTATTTATATAGAAAGTGTAGTTACTATACATATAGCTTAAAAGAGGAATGTACAGTTAACCACCAAGAACGACTCCACAGCTCTGACAGTATTTGCTTTTTGCGTTGACCTGCTGTGAAAAGTATAAATCCTTGACGAGCCAGATAACTGCCATTCTTCCTCCATTACAAAAAATCAGTTAAATGACTATTAGTTGTACTACTGTTCCCACCCCTTCACTTATCTACTTATCTGCAAATATCTGGGTCTTGTGATGGTGAGAACAAACCAACCAGAATGCTGGGAGCATGCATAGGTAACTAAAATAAATTTAGAAAAATATTTTTACCACAAAGTAACTGAGCTCCTCTTTTTCAAGAGATTATCAAAAAAAGTGTTTTTACAGGACAGAGAGAGAAAAAACTGTAAGAATGGCACACAGTAAAGTATCTGCTTAGAACAAGACAAAATCAGCTTAGCAGAGCATAAACTTAACATGTTATATTAAATGACAGACTGTCACCTGCAGGGTCATTAACAGTGTCTGCTAGATCATTAAAAAAGAAAGGGAAAATGAGTGCACTGGCCAAGTGTATACAGAGGCTTTAATTAGATTTAATTATAGGCCACAAAGACTGAAACTAGATATTACTTTCAATAAACTTTCTGTTTAGTAAACAGATGTGAGCACCTCACTGAAAGAAATACAAGGCTACACTGAAACCTGGTAACAACACAGGAATAAAAAACATAACAAGGAAACTTAAAGGGATTCTGAGAAAGGAAATAAAAAAGCACCAAAGGCAACCAATTAGAACCTTGCATGGGTAGCAGTACTCTGTAACTTCAAAACGTTAGATATTATTGTGACCCAGTTTAGAAGCTGGCTGTATTCCGTTCCTCTCTAGCGCTGATGTAATTTGCAAATAAATAAGCACAGTGAATTTATTCTAATACTTACGGTAATGTAGTAGTTACCCACTCAACACAGAAACAGCAAACTCAGTGTAGGATATAAAGATCAAAAGAGGATATGGACTTTGTGGTAGTTGGTCTATATATTAAAGCATGGTTTACAGGTTCAAATGTTATTACTAGGCAAGTAATCTAGGTGACCACTGAGAAGCCTAGCTAGTGAATCTCAGCAAACCTGTAAATGAATTAGATGTCTTGATTCAGAACAACCATACTACATGACCCAAGTGTGAATTTGTCAATATCCATCCAGTCATCGAGACTGGTTTTAAAGGTACCACTGTATTGCTTTGTTTGATATGCAAGAAAGACTATTCCTGATCAATGCACCAGGTAAAGGCATGGTCAATCCCTTCCTGAAGGCTCTAAGTGTCAGCAAGTAAGTTAGTAATGGCGCCCAGTTTAGTCATTACAAACGTGATTAGAGCTTGGCATGTAATGCCTACCCTAAAATCAGAAAAGCAGATGCCAAAAAGGACGGGCCAAGGACTGATCCCTGTGGGGCACTATTACTGACATTCTATTGTGTGAAAGTGGCACCATCAACACTCACTTATGTATTCTACCAGTAAGCCACTTATGTATGTAGGGGTTAATGCTTAAGTCGGTGAGGGTACCAAAAAATATCAACATGGGGATATGTATAAAAAGGCATTTGTTAGGTCCACATAGGTAGTGTGGACAGACTGGCCCCTGTCCTTGGCTTCAGTAACTCTTTCAAAGAGTTTGATTATACTGAGTAAACAGGCTCTACCTTTTTCAATATCAAACTGATTAGGTGAAGGGATTGCAGGTCACTTATTTCATTCTTTGTACATTCAGCAATGATGCAATTCCAAGACCTTGCAAATGTTATCGGTGAGACTAATAGGCATGCAGTTCCCAGAGTCTGTGTCGGGCCAGTCCTGTGCAGTGATACTATTATGGCAGTTCTCCAGACTTCTGATACAGAGCCAGTGAAAAGGCATGGGCTGAAAATGTTCACGAGGTGTTGACAAAAGCTGTGTTCTACACTAAGAGACAGTAGGGTGTGTTTTCAGGGCATTCAGAGCTGGCGTTTTTGGTTTTGGATAATGCTGATTGGACCAGCTCTAAGATGATTACGGAGGAAAGGCAGTTTGAAGAAAAATGGGAGAGTGCAGGAATAAACAGGAAGAGTTAAATTAGAACTGAATTTGTCAGCTAGGATACTGCTGATGGCCTATGCATCACAAAATTTGGTACCGCTTGATAGTAAGTCATTTCATTAGCAGTGTCCTAGTCCAGCTAAACAAGACTTTGCGATTGTCCTTAGAAGAAGTGGTGACTTTCAGTTCACAGTCTTCTTTACACTTTGTGTGGCTCACAAGATTTTTACTGACCAGGTTTTGATACATTTAATGGCAAGAAGAATTGAATTTATTAGGCACAGCAAGCATTTTTTCCCAATATTATAAAGTTTCTTTACACAAGAATTCCAACAAAGGGTTTGTTTTTGAATTTCCCACTATAGACATGACAGACTGGGACAGATGCCTTGACACAGCAGTTTAAATAGACAAAAATGCAAATGTGAGCACACCAACACAGCCGGCCAAAAAACAAATAGTCCACAGAGTCGAAAAGGTGTTTTTATTCCAAGGATTAACACTTTTGCGGGGTTACCGCTTCATCAGATCCAAAACAGGAATGATAAAATCCCAAGACACATTCTATACAAAAGGAGAAAAAAGGGAATGCAACCAATCAACAATTTGCATTACTAAAACAATTAGCAAAGATCACTGCCTCTTAATTAAGGCTGGTCTGAGAGGAATACCAGAGTTTAAGCCTGGAGGCCTACAGCCTGTGTACACGAAGAGGGAGTTCCATGGGAAGGTCAAGGTATCTACCTTCCATGCCATGTGGCGATACTCCCTGGTGCAGAATTTCTTTAGCTGATGGTTGAGGTGCGAAGCAAAGAGATCCACCTCCAGATTTCCCCACACTTGAGTGACTTGCACAAAGATCTTTTTGAGGAGCTGCCATTTGTGAGGGTCCATTAAGTGTCTGCTTAAGTGGTCTGCCAGGGTGTTGTTGATCCCTAGTAAGTATTGGGCTATTAGGTGTAATCCCATGGAGGAGGCAGTCAGCCAGATGTTCATGGCTAGACAGCACAGAGGGTAAGACTGTGTCCCTCCCTGTTTGCTGATGTACCACATTACTGTGGTTGTTTTGATAAGGAGAACTCCTGGCCTGAGATGGGGTTGGAAGGATGTCAGAGCCTTTTGCACTGCAATCATTTTCTTCTGGTTGATATGCAAGGGAAGGTGCTGGGCATCCCAAAGACCTTGAGTGCACCTACCTGCTAGGTGGGTGCCCCAAGTGATGTCTGAGCCGTCGGTGGTGATGGCCTGCTCAGTGAGGCGGTGGATGAAGGGGATACCCTGGTTCTTGGCACAGGCCCCTGCCCACCAGAGAAACACGGCCCTTACACAGGAGATCAGAGAAAGAGAGGTCTCTAGAGGCTGTGGGTGTTGACACCAAAGGTTCCTTAGATACCACTGAAGTTTCCTCATGCAAAGCCTGGTCATAGGAATTAGAAGGATGCAAGAAGCCATGTACCTCAAGGCTTGCAGGAACTTCCTCACTGTGAGGTAACTTTTGGACGCCAGCTGGGTAAAGTAGAGAGGCAGGAAGCTCTGCTTTTCTGGGGATGGGAAGGCCATTTGCGATGCTGTGTCCAGCAGTGCTCCCAGGAAAATGATCCTCCTGGAGGGAGTTTGCTTTGCTTTCTTCTCGTTGATGGTGAACCCCAAGGAAGTCAGGAGGGTTTTGACAAAGTGTAGGTCTTGCAGCAGCTTTTCTTTGCTCTCTGCCTGAATGACTCAGTCATCCAAATAAGGGTAAATCTGTATATTTTTCTGTCTGCAAAATGCTACGGCCGGGGCCAAACATTTGGTGAAAACCCTGAGAGCAGTAGATAAGTAAAAGGGAAGAGCACAGAACTGAAAACGCTGTGAGCCTGCTCTGAAAGACAGGAATTTCCTGCAGGACTCCCTTATGGGGATATGGAGGTATGCATCTTCTAGGTCCAGGTCACTAACCAGGCATTTTTTTTCAGCATAGGCAGCAGCTGCTGCAGGGTTAGCATTTTGAATTTGGGGATCACCAGGGATGTGTTCAGAATTGACAGATCCAGGATGGGGAGCCAACTGCCCTCCTTTCTGGGAACAAGGAAAAGCCTGGAATAAAAACCTTTGTCTACTTGATCTGTGGGGACAGGTACTACTGTCTCCTGGGCTATGAGAGTTTGGACTTGCTTTAATGCCTCTGCCCACTGATTGGGAGGTAAGTCTGGGTACCCTCTGGGAATTGGGAATTCATTGACAGTGAATTTGTATCCCTGAAAAATTCTCTTTAAAATTCAATGGTCCTTGGTTACAGACAGCCAATTTTCTTTGCAGAGGGACAGCCTTCCTCTGAGCTTTTGGGTGAAAGGAAGGTGGGGCTGGAGGTGGGGGCATTGAGAGTATTTGCCATAGAGGGATGGCTTAGAACTCCCTGCCTTAGAGTCAGACGTGGTCCACTGTTTGGTTCTTTGTTGTCCCTGCTGTAGGGACCTGGCTGGCCTGTCCTTGTGGGGCTTAGCTTGCCCCTGTCTGCTAGGAGCAGGAAAGGACCAGTGCTTAGAGGGAAAACTCCTGCTGAATCTAGGAGGTTGAACATGAAGGAAATCTTTTACTGTCTGCATAGATTTTGCTCTGTCTTCCATCTTTTTAAGCATCTCTTCTGCTTTTTCTCCAAACAAGCGGTCTTTATCCAAAGGTGCATCAATTAATTTAGACTTGACATGATCATGCAGAGGTTGTTCCTTCAACCATGCATGTCTTCTAATGACAGATCCAGACACTGCTGGCCTTTGCCACTTGACAAGTAGAGTGCAATAAATCTGCTATCTCCTTACAATTGGCACAGCCAGAAAACGTAGAAATCTTTTGCTTTAACAGTTTCAAAGTGTGCTGTTGATATTTTAACATATGGAACTGACAGTTGAGAGCTCTGATAGCTAAGGTTGCAGAGGTGTAAACTTTTTTTTACCACATCTGTCCAGAGCTCTGGCACCCTTATCAGAAGGAGTAGAGCTCTTTGTAGAACTAGCCCTGGCTCCCTTGGGGCCCTGTGTAATGACCTCTGGGTCTGCAGCAGGATTTCTGTACAGGTATTTGTGAGTGTCTGGTACTTTGTAATACCTGTCTGGCTTACTGGGAGCAGGAGGTAGGACGTCCGAGGCTAAACTGCATTCGTGGAATTCATCATCCACCACTTCTAAAATAGGGGGGGGTGGCAAGGGGTCTGTGCTGGGGTAGGTCTAGAAATACTCTTAGCCTTTATTTAGACTGAGGGAAATCCTGAGATTCCCATTGGAAATGTTCCCTGAGGGTGTGGAGGGTTTCCCCAAAGGAGAGGTCTTCTGGTGGGGAGGCAGAAGGGATGGATTCCTCTGCATCTGAATTCTCACAAGCAGTAAGAGGTTGTTGTTCCTCTTCAAATTCTGAATAATCTGATTCCTCAGACTCTTGCTCTGTCAATAGTTCAGGAGAAGGGTGTATTTTCCTTTTAGAAGTTGTAGCTTGACTGCCCCTGATAAGGAAAATAAGATCCTCCACCATCTTAAGCATCTGGGCCTGGGGTGGAGGGGTGGGAGTAAGATGGTGGCTAGAGGTAGATTTTCTAGAGTGGCCTGGCTTCTAGGCCTAAGAGTATCCATCAGTCTGAGAGAAACGTTAGTCGCATGTCAAGACGTTGGTTTCTGATTGGAATCGGTAGTGCGAAAGACCTCTTTGGAAGCCGGTGCTTGCGTCATGGCTCCAGACCCAACTGAGGCAGAGGCAGCCAAAGGCTCTGAAGACGAAGAAGATTTCTGTGGCATACCGGACTCCGAAAGGGTCTCGATGGAGGCCTGTGTAGCAATCGCATCGGGTATCAGGGGCCGTGAAAACGCCTCACTAAATTCCGGAGAACTGATGACCTGCTTAGCGGAGGAGTTGTCAGAAGGCTTAGCCTTGTGAGGTCTGTCTCTGTCTTTAGCCCTATGCTTTTTGGGAGGCTCTATGAATTGTTGGCTGACCAACGCCATTTGTGAAGACGGAGGACAAAAATACAGCTGTGATCCGAACTCTAGTAGCGATCGACTGCACACTTGCGAACTGCTTCTGCTACAGGCTCCATGGCAAGAAAGACTGGGGTAATGGCATCAGTTGCCTTGCTTTATAGCACTGACGTCAGTTTACAGGCAACAGCAGCTGATGGAGAAAAACATTGACTCTGGTATTCGGGCCGGTCAAGGGCTACCACAGCAGGGATAACCCACAGGTGATGACTGCAACAGTGAAACACGAAGAGCATCAGTCATTACTCAGCATCTCCCTCACCTCTGGAAGAAACACCACCTGCAGATAAAGCAGTGTGATACACTATCTCCCTTCAAACGGACCTGGATAACTACATGGGTATTCATAAATTCACCCCAGGCATGACTGGACTGGCCCTCTAGAGAAGGGGATGGATACAGTCTGGGGTGGGAATCAGCAAGGCATAATGCTGACAAGATTCAGTAGACTTCAACTTCCTACAATTCCTAATACCTCATCAACTGGATTCATGTAACCTATGTCAAGGAGAAGTACTCTATACACCCTAGGGCTTTTCTGAGACTATACTTATGCATCAACAATAAACTGGCCCACATCTGTGTTATTTCTGCTGAGGAACAGTGCTGAGATAGTCTTTCCTTTAATTCTGACTTACCTAACTGATAAAAATGTCCTTGTACAAATCTGTGAAATGTCACGTGTACACAGAAAGCAGGTCTATACACATCAATATGAGACATGCTCATACATTTACTGTTTAGAATTTTGGCTGGTAAAGAATGAGGGAAAATCTAGAAATGTCAGCAACATACTTAATCTAAGTTTTCTTTATTGAATCCTTCTGAATGCATATTTCTGGAACATGATCTTTCACCTATAGCGTCATTATTCAGGTGTTCAGGATTTTGTCATATGTCCTGCACTGTCAACACTTTTTAGTTTGAACAAAATTAAGTAATAAGTGGTAAAAACATTTTGTATATAAATATCTTTATGCAGTTCATAGGAGGATGCAATGCATTTACCTAAGATTTTGCCACACATTGACTACTGATCTCCCATGCATAAATGTTGCAGTTATGAAATATCTGCTTTCCTATATTTTTTTTTGGAGGAAGAAGAATGAAATTCTAAGTGATATAACTGGAAAAAAAATCTCATCAGTAAAACTCTAGCTTTTCAATGCAAGACGCCAACACATTGTCACACAGTACATTAACTTCTGTACTGCATACATAGGATGTACCTAGCTGAATAACTATGGAAACTTTGTTTAGCTGAAACAACTGCAATTTCTAACATACTAAATTGTAAGGCTTTTACTGCTCAGGAAAAGGTATGAGAGTTGAGGAGTCTCACATTTTGTTTCTGGTCCTTTTCACTCTTCGCTATTATCTAAACCAATTAAATTCAGCGTAGCAGAAATCATAACATACTATGGTTACTTAAATGGTAAGTTTTGGTTGTTAAAGTTATCTTTTCTTTACATGGATAAATTATGAAAGCTTTGAACATTATGCCACTGGACATTTGACCAAGTACATTAGCAGTCGGTATGCTATAAATACCTGAAAACCTCTTAATTAGTTTTGTTTGTAAAAGCAGCAGGATACACTTAATTTCTTGTTTCTTTAAGGGCCATAATACGCCACATTTCGGATTGTCAGGTATCCATTAATTATGGACAGGAATTATATTTTTATCTTCACTTAGAAGAATATGCCTTCATATGGTAGATTTTGCCATACAACTAAAAAATAACAACTCTTAACATACCAAGAACTACAAAAAAAAACAGATATTTTAGGTATTATTTCACAGCTAAACAGCTGTAACTGGAGGAAAACATATTGGAACATTCAGAGACTGATAAAAAAGTTAATTCTGACATAGAATTTTTACTGTGGTATTTTCCATTCAATACAGAACTGATCTAGTATTTCTAGGCAAGTATGCCTTTCATTTTGCAACTACAAGTCAGTAAGCTATACAAGTAAAGAAGCAGAAACACAGATGTTTACGATGCAGCATATGAGGTCTAACAAGAGGAAGCCACCACTGACTTCAAAGGACTGTACTACTTTAGTAGAATGACAAAAGATCTCTGTCATCAAAATTATTCCTCAAAATTCTTAATACTGTTTAGTTAAGTAAGGTTAAGTCAAACTTGTCAGTTGCTATCCTAGGCTTTTCTTAGTTAGGTATTTTATAAACGCCTAAATATGAACAAGCTGGAGAACTTAGTATGGGGAATGCACAAAACTCAGACTTACACATTGCAGTTGATTTATTTGGTTAGCATTTCAGTTCTTTTCTGTTTTAATCTACTGCAGACTCTTATATACATTTCATTAGTTTGAACAACTTTGGTCTACCAATTTATACCATAGGAACAAACTGTATTTCATGTGTTTTCGGCAATATTAATAAAATATTCCTTATATCTCCTTCATATATTTTATTTTGTACAACACTGGGTAGCAGTTACAGTCTATACCTATGAAAGTTATCCAATAGGATGCCCACATACTAAGAAGGACAGACATTTTGAGAACAGAATTACAGGCCCTTTGCAGGCCATGTACTTTATGCAGTTTGTTTTAATGAATCTTAGTAAATGAAATTCTGATAACAGAACAGATGTGTTACAAACAGACATTAACAAACACTAATGTATAAAGGGGAATCCCATTTCTGTAATTTAAGGGAATTACTGATGTGATATATTTATTTAAGGTAAAATCTTTTAACACTTTCATTTGACAAGAATTTTTCCTCAGGTAGACTGCAAATGTCAGAGGTGTGATGAGGAAGTGTGAACATGTTTTTTGTGAATGTAATGAATTGTCAGACTTTAAAAATTGCCTGCAGGCTGTGTGTGTGTGTCTTTCGGCTTTTCCCGGTTAGGGGTCGCCACAGCGGAACTCCAGTCCGCTAATGATTGGCAGTAGATTTTTACGTGCCGAGTTGCCAGCTCTGACGCACAACCTTCAATGAAGGTACGCCCATTCACGCATGTCTCCACGCAGAAGACGCTCTAGCTGAGAATCGAACAGGACAATGTCATACTGTAAGGCGACAATGCTACCGCAGCACCGCCACCGCAGTAGCCTGCAGGCTACTCTGTCAGAAATACTGGGTGAACAAATGGGTGTTAACTAAGGAAATTATTATTTTTTTGAGCTGGATATACAACTGGAATGGCCTAAAGATACTAAGGTCTTGCAGAGTTTAATTATTGTGGCTGCAAAAAAAGCAATTACTAGAAAATGGAAAACAAAGTCTAAACCAACCGTACGAGAAATAGTGACTATAGTACCAGAGATAAAAAAAAAATGGAAGTGGCATCTTTAGAAAAGGGTAGGAGCAAATTACATAGAAAAAAAGGAAATTGTGGGAACAATACATGCAGAATAATGTTTTGTAGGACGAATGAGGTTTAAGGCAAAGCAGGAATTGAAGAAGCTATGTAATGCCTGACTGACAATGTCTGTATAGAAAATTATATGTGATGTACAATGTTTGCAACTGAAAATATGTCAGTATGGTTTGTTTTCATTTATGATTGCCTGTATCATAAGTGATAATTCAATGCTTCTTATTTAAAAAAATAATTTGACTGAATTATTAAATCACATATTTATTTACAAGTAAACTGGTGAAAATGTGTTAAATATTAAAAAGGACAGGCTACCATTAAAAGGCAAAATGGTCTCAGCAAAACTGACTAGAGGATTCTGTTAGGATCATGTTTGCTGTTTAACACTGCTATGTCTTCAACTGTATTTTTATGAATTTATCACCTCATCATAAATGCTAGTTGCCACATCAGTTATGTTGTTAAACTGTTTCATAAAAAGCAATCCAGCTTGTTGCTTTATGGTTTTAAAACACTGGTAGTACCTAAACTCTTAAAGATGATTATGAACCCAAAGTCCTTCTCCCAAAGATTACCCCCTCATACATGTCAGCCTAAGCCTTAGCTTTAAACACATGCTTATTCATGTCATTCTGTATACATACAAACCATTATATTACTGCCTATTTTGATGACACTGCCATTATCTACAGATTTTCTGCATTCACTGTCAATATTATATAGCAACTGTTCTGCAGATAGCTTCTGAGATATGTATATGTTAAAAAATGTATTTCCTCCCACATCCCAAACACCTGCTAATAAATGTATCTGTAATCCTCCAAACTGACTACAGGAATATTTACAGTATGAATGTATGTGTGTCTCTTGTGTGAGAATGGCATCACATCCAAGACTGATTCTATGCCTGACACTCAATGCTTTCCAAGTGAGACTCTGACTCCTCAGGAAGCCTGAATAAGATAAAGTGCATATCAGAAAATTAATGAATAATCCTCAATAAGAATCCAGTATGTTCATAACATGCAATGTACTTGCACTGTCAAAAGGAAAGCAATTTTTCTAAGTGCTTTTCTCCCCACTCTCCCTAGCAAACAACAGTTTTCACATAATTAACTTGACCATTCATTCATATGCATAAATGGGCGTTCCTTCGTTGAAGGTTGTGTGTTAGGCAAGCCAGCACGTAAAGATCTACTGCCAATCATTAGCGGACCGGAGTTCCGCTGTGGCGACCCCTAACCGGGAAAAGCCGAAAGACACAAACAAACAAACTTGACCCTTCATTCCTCCATAGGGTGGGGACAGGTAGATGAAGGTGGATATCCAGGAAGCCATCAAAGTTTTTCTACTTTCTGGCCTCAACCCCTCCCTTGTGGCTGATAAGCATGCCACAGATGCAAGGGCCTGCAGTGTGTGTTCCTATAGATGTACACATTCCCGTACATGCTCCACAAGGGCTACCAGACAAATGTGGCATGTCCCTGTCCCATATTCTGCATGCCATGCTCCACTATTTCTCTCTCTCTTTCTCCAGAATAGGTCCAGCATTGCAGCAGGGCAGGCTGCCTTTTTTCTCCAAAAATTGGCTAACCTGATACTGGCCACTCACACCCAATCTATGCATCTAGCTGTTCCAGTGCTCAAGCCATTAATCGATATTGGATTTTCTGGGTCACAGTCAAGGCATCATCTGTCTATGTCATGGTGCCAGGCACAATTTTCCAGTCAAATTTCAAAATATGATATGATATGATTTTATTAAACTATCTACTCAATTTACTTGCTAAACAGCTTATCTTACAAGCTCACTACTGGGTCACTTTGTACTCTTATGAAAAATCAAACATAATTTCCAATCACAGGCAGAGATAGAACTTGCTGGACAGACAGATATGTCTCCCAGAAGTTGGACTCTCCTCTGGAATAAACTTTCAATACAGGTTAAACAGAGCCCCTCTTTAACGCTTTTTAAGCATAACTTGGATGATTGGATGGGAAACCACAAATTCACCTGAGGGTTTCACCTGTGCACCTCTCAGATGGGGGCAGTCAGTGCTGATTTAGATCTGCTTACAACATAGACCATATCTCTAGACCCTTAAGAGAACAAGGGTTGAACTTGGCTAGGCTTGTAAGGGCCCTAGGGCCATTAGCCTAGTAACCTCCTGTGAACCTATGAACCTATAAACACGTGTCAAAGAATTATATAATTTGGCAAAGAAAAACTGCAGACATATTTTTAAATATAATTTATTCAGAGATAACATTATATGTTGCGGTTATATCCAAATACAAAGTCAAAATTTCAGACCATTCTCCTTATGATACCTCAGTCTCATGTGATCATCAAAACCTGCTAATCCTCTGACACTGATAATTTCTTACTAAACTATGCCCCACAACTTTGTTACCCGTAGTACAAAAATCAAGTTATAGTGCTCCCTCAGATCACTGCATGAATTCATTTAATGCAATGACATCTTTGCCTACGTGGTTCATCTTATTAAAGTAATCTAAAGATTTATTATGTGATTCATTGTGTTGCATTAGATGTCATCAACATATCTAACCTACATGACTGCCCTGCCCTCTACAAGGACAATAACAATGGAGTATAAAGCAAAATCATACTTGTGCTTGCAACTATCATACTGTTTGGGATTCTTAATGTTCTACTACTCTCCAAAATAAATCACAAAGCAGCATCATGGTAACTATTTATGACTGCACTCTTTAGTTGTGTACTTGGAATAGAAAACAGTTGTAATGTTGCACATAGAACCTCCAAAAGGACTTTTGTTGTACTACTCATTTATATAATCTGTACATATATATGATCAGACTAATAAATGCAAACTATATCTCCGGATGAGGCATACCAGACCTAAGCTAAAACGTAATACAGGGGGTTTTAGCTTTATTAACTACATAAGTTTTTCAAACTGCGTACCTTAAGGAAGTTATGCAGAGCTTCCTGTATTGTGGCTGATGGTGGATTTCCAAACAGAGCAGCAGCAACTTTCCTTTCAATCCATGACAACTGAGCAACCTATCAAAAAACAAAGGAGGATGACATGATTTTCCAAAAGCAGGTCTCACAAACACACATTATTTGGCAATGAGT
This sequence comes from Protopterus annectens, assembly GCF_019279795.1. Taxonomy (NCBI): domain Eukaryota; kingdom Metazoa; phylum Chordata; order Ceratodontiformes; family Protopteridae; genus Protopterus; species Protopterus annectens. Next base: position 603,117,485 of record NC_056727.1, read on the forward strand.
ACAGTTTATATATTTTAATGAATTTATGGCTAAATGTAATAAACACTGCACTTATTTTTTAGGAAATCAGCTTTTGAATATTAATGTCAAAGGATACTAGACACACAGCAATGAACATATCAACCCAGCATATGAATGTGTTCAACTACAATCATCCTATTTTAATGTTAAAAAAAAAGTGTCAAAAGCTAAACATACATGCCAATGATAATAAAAGGTGTAAGCCGAAAAAACTTTTAAGAGTCATCAGTGCATCTAATGGTAATCTTAATTTAATATCCTTATTGGTTATAAGTTCCCATAGAAACCAGATATTAATGTAAGATAAGAAAAACTGTCTTATCTAATTTAACTATTTCAGTGATAAATGAAAAAAAAAAAACTACTGAACCACGTTAACTGGCAGCTTCTTTTATTTTTTAAACCATCATTCCTAAGACTTAATGTCTACCAAAGGCATTCTTGACTCAAACTGCATAACTGCTTTGAAAATACAACCTCCTGAAGAGTGCTGCTGCATTCCCTTACCACCCCTTCAGTGAAACAGTACTTCTCTGTGTTTATCAAGCATTTGCATACAAGGTTTGAAATAATCTTCTTCAAAGATACAGCAGTGCAGCATAAGGGGACTCCTGAAGTGGCATCGTTCAGATAGGGTGTTAAACTGATGTCTCATCTGCCTGAACTAATGGTAGCTCAGGCAGAGGTAAAAGATCCCATGGCACTTATCAAAAAGAGTAGGGAAATTCTTCTAATTGTCTGTCTGGACTATTCATGATCAATATCAACACCACTCTAGGTGTTCCCTGGAAAAAGGTTATGCCTACTGCAACTGAGGCATTCAACAAGTAAATAATAATCAGTATCTTTAAATTTGGCCCACCTGTTCTCCAGTATCACAAGGCACAAGGTATAACCTTCTATATTCTGTTATGGTACCTGAAAATTTTATCACATCCTCTCTGTTTCACCTTTTCAAGTCTTACACGTGAAGCTCTTTCAGTCTTTCCTTATTTGATTTCCGATAATGTTCTGCATCTTTTAATTTAAATTTTAATATACACATTTGACATTACACAATGAAACAGTCCACAAACCTCTTTTTAGGAAAACCGTGCTGATACTCACCTTCACCAACAAACTGCTCCAAAATCACACCGCCACCCAACACAAGCTGTGTTTTGTTACTCCCCCTATACAGTAACAGGCATTACTCTAACTTCTTATTACTTTAACACTTCCTCCTTGCAGTCCTCCATATTATAGTACAAAATAAGTGATGTGCCATGCTACACAGCTGCTTACACTATTACCACATTGTTTCTTCCTATCCCTGCAACAAACGCTGTTCTAATATTCCTCATTCACCTAAAATAGGTACATGGTAAGACAGAAACATACTTACAACTGTGGCTCTAAATATAAAGAATATTATCTATTTACTTATTTATTGACATTTAATCACCAGGAAAGTCCGAATGGTAGGAGCCCATTTTCAGTGGAGGCCTAGGAAGAAAAGCTCCAAAGTATTACAAAATGGTCTACACTCTATCCTTCCCAAAGCCACCTGCATTCAATATGCGGATGACTCCACCCTAATCTGCTCCGACGACTCTCTCACCAAACTCCAAGTTACAACCCAAAACTGTTTTTCTTTAGTCGAAAAATGGTTCTCAGATTTAAAACTCCTACTTAATCCAACCAAAACCAAACTGCTTCTATTCTTCCCCACTCCAGCTACTACGCACGGAATAGAACCTCCTTACACCCACATCCCAACCTTCGCTGTGTCCTCTAATAATGGTACCAAAATCTATCCTGTCACCCACACCAAACTACTCGGGGTGACAATAGACCACAAACTTAGATTTGATATGCATGTCAACCAGACCATTAAATCACTCAACAAGAAACTTGGGTCCATGTATAGAATAAAGAAATTCTTAACCCCGCACCAAACTAACCATCGCCCGTGCCACCTCCTCTCCACACTCCTCTATGCCTCCCCGATATTCTCCTTCCTTCACAAGAAAGAGCTCAATAAATTATCCACTACCTATAACCACAAAGCCAGATTCATTACCAGAATGCCCTACCGCACCCATCACTGCCTAAATCTAAGGACACTGGGATGGCTAGAACTGCCCAACATCCTTAAACTCAACCAACTTACTGAGGCATTCAAAATTATTAAACATCCTGATAAAACCCCCTTACTGAACAATATACTTACCCCCTACTCCAATCTTTCGTCCCTTAGGTCATCCAAAAGTATACAAGTGTTGACCATTAAATCTAACAACTCGGGTGGTGAAGCTCTTTATGCCAATTCCATTGGCAAAGCCTGGAATGCCCTCCCAAGCAACCTAAGACTAATGACCACTCTGCACCAATTTAAAATTCACCTCGAGCTCTACTAAAATCCCAATGGCTATGCCCATGCTCTAATCGACTAATAGTTCACGGCTCAACCTGGCCTACCCAAGCCTCCACCCAACCCAAAACCTTAAGGGTCCACTCTGTAGCCCTGACAATCCATCTTTACTAACTTGTATCTCTTTTGAATTATATATACTATTACTTGCTGTTTTATTTTGCATACTAATGTTAGTTTACTAACTTGCTCTAGTTTTGTTATTATATGTGTTTATGTACCTCTGTTCTTTGGAGCTTTTCTCCCCGGGCCTCCACTGAAAATGGATATGTATCCAGTTGGACTAACCCGGTCAACAAATGTAAAATAAAATAAAATAAATAAATAAATTTTAAGAATAATAATTTTACAGTCTTTTAAAATAATACAAAAAATCAGCTGCAGTTAAATAATTATACCAAATTATACATAATATAAACACTTTGTTTACGAATACATACAAGTTACATGACAATAATTTAATAGTTAGAGAAACTGTATCCAAGTTAGTATAATACAAAACAGAATTGCAATATGAAGTGAGAGAGAGTCAGGCTTATGGTATATTTAGAGAGAAAACAAGGGGAGAGAAAATGATAGAGGTGAGGAAGTGAGTGAAGAAGGGAGAGTAAGGAGATGTAAGGTACGAACAGGTATTTGTTCACACTTAGGGATATATCTATTAACAATTATTAAAGCAACAATTGAACATGGGTTACTGGATCAAATAAAGGAAAGCTAATTTTTTTTTTTTTATGATAAAGCTAATAAAACTTTACAACTTTTCAAGTATCTGTTCAACTAATAAGTTTTACAAGTTTGTGGATGACTATTATGAAATGGCATGTAGTATCAATACCACAGTTTTTATTAACAGTAAATTACAGACAGGCAGACTGTCCAAAAGGCATAGCCATGAGTTTTGTAATTGCACTATTTTATATATATATATATATATATATATATATATATATATATATATATACACACATAGGTCTAGGACACATGCTCGACTAGCATATGTCCAAATCACAAAGCATCGAACACACATACACGAAAGTGCTTAATATCGAAAAGCGCTTCTGTGTATGTGTATTTAAAAAAAATAATAATCTACGTTTCTGCAGGGGGGCTTTGCCTCCCAGCACCCCCACCCCCCTACTTTATTATTCTCACTTCGAGATCGCACTACAGTGGGGAAAAGGGAATTTTCCCTTACCCGCACTGTAGTCCAATCTATGAAACAGCACACATACACGGAAGCGATTGTCGATGTTAAGCGCTTTCGGGTATGTGTGTTCAATGTTTTGTGATTCGGACATATGCTAGTCGAGCATGTGTCTGGATCCCATATATATATATATATATATATATATATATATATATATATTTTTTTTTTAAATAAAACTGATTTACCCATGAGTCATAATTAACATACGTGTGCAGTCCTCATCCACGATGCACTTACCTTCACCAGCAGTCAGTTGTTTTTGCCCCACTATTCTCCTAGTCCTTTCCTTTCTCTGTTCTTCTCTTATAACCTCCTCCTCCCGTTGCCCCCTTCTATACATATTATTGTACTTAAGATCCTCTTTTCATTCTTTTGTCATCCTTTCCTTCCCTACTTTTTCCCATTTTCACAGTTTCAGACCTCTTCTTGTCAGAAAAAGGAACTTTTTGTTAGCTCCTGTACTGGTATCCCTTGCCCTCTCCTTCAGTTTCTCACTACTACTGTTTTACCTTCTATGGCATGCAGCCTTTGTAGTCTCAGCTCCTTTTCTTCCCATGTCCCTCTCTGATAAGAACTTCCCCATATACAGAAGGTCCATGTGTTTTCTCCTTCCTTCCTGTACATTTATTCCCATATGCTTATTGCCTTTTTCCAGAATTCCTGTGCCCAAAGTATTCCCCCCAATACATGTGACTCATTCCTGTCTCCATTTCCCTGTACCCCCAACATTTTCCTCCATTCTCCTCTCCTTTTCAAATCTTCTTGGAGTAAGGCACCAGCTATCTAAAATTTGTACTGTATGACTTACTACTCTGTGTAGCAGCTACATTTGTGTGTTTATTTGGAGTAAAAACCCTCAGTCTTTCTTTGTATTCCATCATTCTCCCCCCCCACACTTTTTCCTTATTTCCCTTAATTGTGCCTTTGCTTCTTTTCTTCTTACGTCCACATATATCATTTCTCTCTCTCACTGTCCTCACATCTTTTTCACAGATCGTCCTTTTTGCTTTTTCCCCTTGCCTTTAAACGTTCTCTTTTTTTTCAGCTCAAATGTCACTCAGTGTCATATAGATTCCCCACTCTTGCTTTGGTAGCCCATACCTTTCCTCTAGCTCATTTAAGGTTTTAAATGTTATGCCCCCTTCTCTATCTCATCTTACTAGACTGTTGACTCAAAACTGCATACCTTTCCATGGCTCTTTTTCCCCTTCATATCCTTTTTCCCCACCTTTCCTATCCTTTCCTCACAGTGTCTCTCTCCCCCCACCCTCATAATGTTTCTCAGTTCCTTTAACACTTTCTCATTTTTGCTCCTGATTTTCTCCTTCCAGTCTTCTATCCTAACTCCATTGCTTGTGCTCTGTCTTTTCTGACTGTTTCCATGTAGTAAATGACATCACTTGTTAAGGCATGTTCAGACACAAGTGGCAGAATTCATCCACCCTTCTTTCTAGTCGGCCTGAGCTTTTCTCTTGCACCTTATTGTTTTTCAGGTCAATAAACAAATTTCTTCAGGTAGTGTCATTATTCTTACTCTGTTTACATCACTGGTATTGTGTACGTCCTCTTACTGCCCTTTTTAAATCTACTTATCTTTCCTCTGATCAGTTCCATGCTCTTAGGCTCTGTCTTTACAAATGTAATGCCTAAATGCATTCCTAATAAATTAAGGAGTTCTATCTCTGTTAATTCCCCTCTCCATCTTTCTCGCTTCCCTTTCATACTCCAACCATTATCATTTTCTTCTAGTTGTATTTAAGTCTAGATACTCTTTTGAATTTCTTGAATATTGGTAGTTATTTCTTACTGGCTGTGTCTACATCCTGTAATATTAGCATCCAGTCACCTGCATATAATTGAAGTTGTGATTTTATAAATCCTCTCTTGTCTAGATCTCTCAGCATCTTTCACAATTTCATTGTTAGCTCCTCTGTCATTACAATAAACAGTCCTATGAAAATGGGCACCCCTGACTAGTCCCCCTTCCTACTTCCACCTCCCTCCCCATTTACTACTATTTCTGTTTCCAGCTTGTTATATATTGCCTTGGTTCATCTGCTTAATTCTTCCTCTACCTTTCTTCACTTTAGCACTCCCACAGGAATATCTACCTAACCTCGCTGAAGGTCTTGTGTAAGACAAAAAAATGAATCCATCTTTTTCTCCCTCCTTACTTTCTTCCTCATACATGAATTGCATTAATCTCTACCAATTTGCTTCATCCATTCTCTGATTAACAAGCTAGAGTTTTACTGATGATAACAAATCTGTTCTGCCCATCTAGTACTACTTGTGGTGATATTCCATCTTATCTATCTTAATGTTTATCATTGACACTGTGATCTGTAGTGAGAGTAGGGAACACGTGGAGGAGACCCTGGAGAGGTGGAGATATGCTCTAGAGAGAAGAGGAAAGAAGGTCAGCAGGACTAAGACAGAATATATGTGTGTGAATGACGGAGGATAGAGGAATGGTGAGGATGCAGGGAGTAGAGGTGGCGAAGGTGGATGAGTTTAAATACTTGGGATCAATAGCTCAGAGTAATGGTGAGTGTGGAACAGAGGTGAAGAAGAGAGTACAGGCAGGATGGAGTGGGTGGAGAAGAGTGTCAGGAGTGATTTGCGAAGAGTGAAAGAGAAGGTCTACAAGAGGGTAGTGAGACCAGCTATGCTATATGGATTGGAGACAGTGGCATTGACAAAATGGCAGGGGTCAGAGCTTGACATGGCAGAGTTGAAGATGTTAAGATTTGCACTGGATGTGACGAGGATGGACAGGATTATCCAGTGCAGAGGATGGACAGGATTAGGAATAAGTATATTAGAGGGTCAGCCCAGGTTGGAAGGTTTGGAGACAAAGCAAGAGAGGCAAGATTACGTTGGTTTGGACATGTGCTGAGGAGGGATGCAGAGTATACTGGGAAAAAGATGCTAAGGATGAAGCTGCCAGGTAACAGGAAAAGAGGAAGGCCTAAGATAAGGTTTATGGATGTGGTGAGAGAGGACATGCAGTTGGTTGGTATGACAGAGCAAGATGCAGAGGACAGGAAGAAATGGAAACAGTTGATCCGCTGTGGCGACCCCTAACGGGAGCAGCCGAAAGAAGAAGAAGAAGACTGACACTGGCCTGTAACTTATTGCATCTGTTTTTTTTTTAAATTTTATTATTTATTTATTTTATTTTACATTTGTTTACCAGGAAAGTCCGACTGCACACAGTTCTTTTTCAGCAGGGGCCTGGGGAGAAAAGCTCCACATGTAACACATATTAATAAAGTACAATTTCACAGGTACAGAATCATAGCAGTACAAGATTATATATCTAATCACATTAGGATAAAAATGTTTTAAACATGTACAACAACTACTGTTAGGATGAACTAAGAATAACAGCACTGTAAAATTTTATACCTAATCACAGTAGGAAAAATACTTTAAATATGTACAACTATTATTAGGATGAATTAAGAACACTATACAGGTACAAAAGTTGACAAACCCTAAACTGTACAATTGAATAACACTATTAAGATGAAGTTTACTACAAGTGACTATACTTAGAATAGGAGAAAATGTTGACAGGAAGAGATGTAGTGGCTGATATGAGAGTGGGCAGTGTTCCATTTTTTGGCTATAAGGTATGAGTAAAGACAGACACCTGCACAGTTGTTGGCTTTAGTGATGTGTAGGAGAGGTTTGTTAGTGGAGCGAAAGACCCTAGTACTAGAATAGGCTTGTAATAGGTTTTGCAATGCAGGGGTTTTCTTGGGGGTGTAAAGAATTTTATGGGTTAGTACAAGTTGGTGGTAGAGGAAAAGATGAGGAAGTTCAAGCCAGCTGAGCTGTTTAAGGACTGAGCAGTGGTGTGTGAGATGTGAGCTACTGGTGGCGAACTTTGCAATTTTGTTATAGTGGGCTTCGAGTTTAGTTATATCTGATTTTCTAATATTGGTGAGGATTGGGGAGGCATATAAAAGTGTGGATATGAGATGTGTTTGTGCTATTTTATATCTGGTTTTATCTGTGAGGAATTGATTTTTTCTATATAATCCCCCTAGTTTTTTGTGCACTTTTTTATGGTGAGAGAAATGTGAGTATCAAATTTCAAGTTACAGTTTATTTCAGCTCCTAGAAGTTTGGTGTGAGTGACAGGAAAGAGAGTGTAGTTTTGTTGTTAGAAACGATTGTGAATGTGGGTATGGGGTGGTGTGAGTATTCAGCTGTAATATGAGAAGTTTGATTTTACTGGGGTTTAGTATTAGTTGAGAGTTAGTAAACTATTCTATGGAAAGGAAAGAAACCTGTGTTTTTAATTGATGTTCTTGCAGGGAAGGAGAGGAACAGATTAATGTTGAATCATCAGCATATTGGAGGACTGAGGCATGTAGAGTAGTTTTTTTCCACCTCCTTCCTCTGGAGTGACTGTCACACTTAACATTCTCATACATTTGAAGATATCCCCCATACTTTGAATTCTCTCGTAAACCTCCCTTAGTAACTTCCAAGGTTGTTCTCCACCCCATTTGTAAATTTCCAGTGGGAATCCATCTGGCCCTCCAGATTTTCTCTCTTTCATCGTATAATTAGTTTTTTTTTTTCCATAGTTTTAGTAGTAGTACTAGGCTGCTATCTGCGGGGCATTTATAAGCCTAGCTAACAGTGATGATGCTTTACCCCACCATACACTATAGTTGCGCGCCTCTAGTGACACATGGAACACCCATTTATTTATGTCTATACTCTACCCTCTAGTAGTAGTGCCAGGTCTGGCACTCCAGGGTGGCACTCTAGATCCATCATCATGCACTGATCGAACTTTCTCCAGTGCCAATGAGGAGGGCTCTGTCTCCGGATTTGGTTCCAGATTATGGGTAACCTGGGTGTTGGTAATCTATCCCTCCATCCTCCAGCATGTTCTACAGTGTTTATTTGGCAGGTTAAATCTTCTTTCTGCTTCGTTGGTTTGATTTGGGGATTGTTTTGAGCATGGCATGTCCATCAATTCTGGGGTGGACATGGCCCTTGGACAAATCCCCACTGATAAGCCTCTATGCTACTGAATAGAGCTGGAGATTTTTCTGGAATTTCTTTAATCTAGCTGGATGAGCCTGTTTTTTTACCTGTATGGAGGTCTTGGGGGAGGTACTTGATTGTCTCTCAGGGGTTGTTCCTGTGCGGGTGGGATACATTCAAATGGAGCATATATGGACAAGGGAGGAGCTGACAGGGTCGACAAGAGAGACAATGACTCCTTTTGAATTCCTTATGGAGTGATGAGAAATGATTTGGGATAGGTGAGGTTTGTTTTCTTCACACTTTCCTGAGGAAGTTTGGTCTAGGAAGTTCAAGGCATCTTGACCTCTAATACTTATGTTGGCACCTTTTTTTTGTTCTTTGGTCCAGATGCCATTCTTCTTTTGGTAGTTCACACTCCTTCTCTATTCCAGGTTTAATGTGTATTCCTCTCTCTTGTTCCCATTTTTAGTTGTTCTGTTCCCTTCCTTGTAAATATCTTTGTAGTATTCCTTGAAGCCCTCCAGCTCCTTTTTATTTATTTATTTATCAACTGTTGACCAGAGCGGAACACTGATCCTAATGGACCATTTTCAGGCTTACTCTGGAAAAAGTAAGTAAAAATTAACAGTAGAAAAGTGGTAGTTTACAGTAAACCAAAAAGAACACGGCTAAGTTCAGACACAATGACTCTTTATTAACAATCGATTTATTGTTTTCATCTGCACAATATATGGACTTCTTGAAAATTTATTTCAAATCCAAGATACGGTTTATTTAAAACAAAGCAAGTCATGTGCCAAATTATAACTGAACAGTTTTCAATTAGAATAAAACAAACTTTTTTTTTAAAACATAGTAAAACAGTGAAATACAAACCATTTATAACACAGTGTTGTGCTCAGGTGTCAAATCATAGCCACGTTATTACGTATTCAAGACAAGGATGCCAAGAAATTCACCTTGAGAGTGAAGCACTTTTGATCGTCTTCTTTTTATTATTGTAAATGTGTTCTAAGACATGTTCTCTAAATGTCCCTTCAGTTTTGCCTATATGAAAGGTTTAACATGAAGAGCATGGAGCAGCATAAACTACTCTCCAGACTCCACAGTTATACTGAATCTTTTATTTACTGTTATTATACCCATAACAAACTCATTGTCCTTTTGTATGTATTGATACACTGAAGAGGTACCACATTTATTATTCTTATAGGTTCATAGGTAGGTACTAGGCTATCTGCCCGAGGGCATTTATAAGCCTAGCCAGAGTGTGCCAGCTTTCGCCGCCCCATTGATTAATTAACTGAGCCTCTGTCAAGAAGAGCCAATGAAGTGATCCCATGAGTGTGTTTTCTGTTACCCATCCTCTCGTCAAGGTTTCTCTTGAAAAGTGTTAGTGAGGGGCTCTGCCTAATGTAGTTAGGAATTTTGTTCCAAAGCATGGGGAGTCTCTATGACAGGAATCTATCCCTCCAGCATATTCTATTTATTCTTGTGGCGAGGTTTAGCTCACTAGAGCGAGTGGCTCGCAGTGACTTGGATTTCTTTAGGTGGAGCATGTCCATCAATTCTGAGTTGGACATGGCTTTGTAATTCAGGCAGAGATCACCTCTGAGTAAGCGATATGCCACGAAATACAGATGGAGTTTTCCAGTCGGGCTGCATAGGACATATGTTTGAGGCCAGTAATCCTCTTGGTGAGATACTTTTGTGGTCTTTCCAGCTGTTAGAAAGTCTTGTGAGGTACATCCCAAATGGGGCATTGTACTCTATGATGGCTCTGATGAGTGACGAGAAGAAGGGCACTATAACCTCTTTATTTCTAGATGCAAACCATTTAGTAATTAGATGGGCTACATAGACAGATTTCCTAACTACTTTGGCAATATGATTGTCAAAGGAGAGATTACTATCTACCTGGGTCCCCAGATCTCTTATTACCTCTTCTGTATTAAGGGGGCTGCCACCTATGTGGTAATTCATGGGTGTTTTGTTTTTCCCAAACGGGATGACTATGCAGTTTTTGGCATTTAGCTTGAGACCATGACTTTGACACCAGGTGTCCATCTCAGTAAGGCCCTTTTGGAGAATGTCCGTGTCAGCCGGAGAGTCAATTATGGCTCCCAGTTTGCAGTCATCGGCGAACTTGGTTAGCCATAGTCCTCCTGTGTTTGCCTGTACTTCTGGGAAGTATATGCAGAACAGTGGGGGTCCCAGGACTGAGCCTTGTGGGACACCACTTGAGACTGGTTTAGAGTTGGACCAGCAGCCCACTATTCTTACCATGTGAGTTCAGTCTGTAAGCCAGTTGACAACCCATCTCGTGACGTAGGGGCTTATGTTCAGGCTGGTGAGTTTTTCTATAATTCCCGAGTGGGGAATGGTGTCAAATGCCTTGGCGAGGTCAAGGTAGGCTGTGTGAACCACCTTCCCCTAATCTATGGCCGTGGTGTTTGTCTCGAAGAAGGTTTAGTAGGCATGATCTGCCCTTAACAAAGCCGAACTGGGTCGGGTCAAGTGTTTGGAGGTTCCCAATATCTTTGTTAATGAGTTCCATGATGATGCGCTCCATAATCTTGCTGACCAGGCTAGTCAGGCTATGGGGAGATAGTTACCAGGGTCAGTTCTGGCCCCTCCTTTGTGGAGCGGAATAACCATTGCTGTGCGCCATTCTATGGGCAAGAAGCCTGTGGAGAGGCTGAGGTTGAAAAGTGTGTTTAGGTGGGGGATTAGTTCTTTCTGTAGTTCGTGCAAGACGCAGCCTGGGACACCATCTGGCCCCATTGACGCTGTGCTTTTGGCTTTTGAAAGGGCTGTTTTCACCTGTGCATCTGTGATTTCCAGGAAACTACACTTTTATGGTTGTTGTGGGCCCTTTTGGGGGTGAAGTTTGCACTGAATCTATCTGCCAGGATGTTGGCAATATCAGTAGATTTAGTATACTTTGTGCTGTTTTGCACTAGCTCAGAGCATATCTGCGAGTTGCCACTTAGATTCTTAACATAGCTAAAGGCATTGTGGTTATCTTTCGAATCCTTGGCTATTTTTCTTTCGAAGTTAGCCTTAGATGATTTTACGAGGGACCTCAGTTTCTTACTGATACTGATCAGGGATGTCTTTCCTTCCTGGGATTTGCTTTTTTCTGAACTAGTTTCCTCCTTCTGTTGTATAGCCTGTTTATGGCAGTGGTTCACCAGACTGGTTTCCTTCTCTTAGGGGAGTGAGTCTTGGTTTTGCTAGGGATGGCATGATCCATGCATCATTGTAGGTGCTCACAGAGTGCATTTGTAAAGGTTCCTGCATCTTGGACAGTGTTATCCTTTAGGGTGGGGGCTGTGAAACCTACCACCTCTGTCTTAAGTAAGGTGAAGTTTGCTATAGAAAAGTTTTTCACTGTGGTTTCCTTGGTTGGGGGTGGCGGTGTGGTGCGGACATCCAGAGTGATTAGTTTATGGTCTGATCTAACCAGTGACAGGTTGACCTCCAGTGCGTAACACCTACTGCCCATGTTGGTGATGAGCAGGTCCAATATGTTTTCACCTCTGGTAGGAAAGTTTACCAGCTGATCCAGGGCATTTGAGTTAATAAATTCCAGGAAGTGCTGGACCTGGGAGTTTGTACTTGAGTAGTTTTCCCAGTTAACGATAGGGGAATTGAAATTGCCCAATATCAGGGTGTTCGGTAGGACCTTCATGTTTTCCAGTGCCTCCAGAAAGGCAGAGTGGTGGTTCTGGGTCATGGAGGGTGATCTGTAGCAGGCCACAATTTGCTTTGCAGATTTGCCCAATGCTAGTTGAACAGGGATGATCTCACAGGTATCATGCTGTGCCACTAACCTGGAGGTGTAGGTATCCTTGATAAATATGGATACACCTTGAAATGTGTGGTATGAGTTGTAGCCTGGTAGTGCTGGGGTGCACTGTGGAGCCTTGAACCAGGTTTCAGTTACTGAACAGATGTCAACATTCTCCATACTGAAGAGTGCTTCGAGCGCGTGCATTTTGAGATTTAAACTCCTGGCATTGAGTAGCATAACCCTCATTTTTTTATTTGTGCTGTTTACGGAGGTGGGTTTGTCTTTTGAGCCTTGCCTAAAAAAGGCACTATGGCGGCAGCAAGAGTCTTGGCCAGCATTCGAAAACCTAGGGGTGACAGGTGCAAGCAGTCTCTTGCAAAGCAACGAGGCTTGTCGAGCATGTCATCCCAGGCTGACAGATACTGGATCCTCTTTGAATAACACCAGAAGCTTAGCCAATTGTTGAAATTGATCATTTTTTCTTTATACTGCGGTATCATTACTGGTGAGGGCAGGATGTTACTCAGGGTCAGCGTCATACCCGCCTGGGCTACATGATCAGAGAGCTCTTCCATGTCTCTTTTCATGTAGTCCAGGGAGGTATGTCTCAGGTTATTCACACCAACATGAACAATGACAGAGTCATATTTGTACTTGTTTTGGAGTGACCTGAGTGCTTGTGCTATGTTGCGGATTCTAGCTCCCGACAAGCAGCTAACAGTAACCTTCTCCTTGTCCAGCTTAGTGAGTGAGATGTCAGTGTGCCTGACTATAGAGTTGCCTATTACTAGTGTGTTAGGTATGTTATTTCGCCTTAAGGGCTGTGACTGTGCGGCACGCTAATTTTGTGTTTTGTGTGTTGTCTAGTTTGTGACGGGAGGTGCAGGTTTTTTGGGTGTCTGCTTTGGCGGTGTCTGATGCTTTTGCAGGTTTTTATTTAGAGCCTCCTCGTATGACTTTGTGTATTTATGTATATTTTTTGCCAGTGCTGGTTTAGTATGTCTATGTGAGGCTGGAGATGTGGTGCAAGTGTTAACCTTCTCCTCACGACTGCCTGTTCCAGTCTTGAGTGGAGAGAGCTTAGCCTCCAGTTTAGTTATATAATTGCATCTCTCGCATATGTTAATGTTTTGTGGTAGGAGGAGAGGGTTGTCTGTGTACATGAGGCAGTTGTAACATTGCCTCAGGATACCCAGGTTCACCAGCTGGACTGGAGAGTATACCTGAAATTGCCCTTTGGTCATGCCTGAATAGTAGGTTGAGCTGCTTAGTTGCTTGGTTGGTGAGGGGTGAATAATGAGCCTTGCCCTGCTGGGCAATCAAGTGTCGGGGTATATTAGTGCTTTCTATTAGGTCTGAGCAAGTGCTGGACTGTAGGATGCTTTTTAAGTGCTTAGGTTGAGAGTTAGACTACTTTCAAGGGAAAAACTGAAGAGGAGACTTGGTGGAGCTGGGAATAATTTAGCCCTAGCTAACCGGCATTGCCTGGACATGCAAAACTGTGCAAACGAGGTTTTTACAGCAGGGAAATGAAAGACACAGAAATTAGCCCAAAATGGCCTATAAACTACTAACCTCTGGGCTGGAACCACTCCTCCAGGGACAGATGGCTGCTCAAAGCTCCCTCTCTCACAGGTGAACAGAGAAACCTCCTTCTATCCAAGTAAGGTATGGGCAACTCAGAAACTTGTAACACAGCCCTGAATTCAGCACTAGCCTGAAAACCGGACTATACTAGCTTAGAAAGGTGGGAAACAAGGAAAATTTTTTTTTGAAAAGATAAAGCAAAAACAGTAAAACATACACTTAAAACAGCTTTAAACGACTACAGACGGTAAAATACACTTAAAACAGCTTTAGATGACTACAAGCAATCAGAAAAGGCTTTTAAACAAATTACCCAATTAACCAGTAAAAAAAATCTCAAAACTGAGCCCTGTTCCTGTAGTTTTCAATCAGACAAGTTGTAACTGCACACTCCTGCCACTGGGGTGCAGGGGAACCTTCTCCAAAAAAGAAGGCCTGGATTAGTGCTCAAGTTATACAAATGAAGCTAGATTCAGCAGGCCTGAATCTAGTTTATGCGACAGCAAACAAGGCACATCAATTTCAGTAAAAAACAGTTCAAATATTCAGGCACTATATGCCTCTAACCAGAAATTCCCAGCTTAGAAGGGCAGAGTCCAGCCTCTCCTCCCGCAAGAGTGCAGACCACAAACCTTCTTAATTTAAAATGACTAGTCTGAAGCCCAAGTACTTAAACCAGAACTAATACACTTTTAGAATCAGACACCGAGCCTTCAATCAGCAGTTCCCAACTTAGAAGGATCTAAGCTACCTGTCCTGCCACAACAGTGTAGACCACAAACCTTCTTAATGTAAAAAAAAAACTGGTCTGAAGCCCAACTGCTTAAACCAAAAGCCTTAGAATGATAGTTACACCAAGCAGTAATAAATACAATTGAGTACTTTTAAGATGACACAAAAGCAAAATAAAGTAGGAAAAAACACAAATACAGTAAAACCAGATGAATAAAGTGCAATTGTTTTTTTTGAATGAGCAAATGAGACTGGCCCAGGAGGAGTACCCAACTGCAAATTTACAAGAGGGGTGGGCAGTTTCATTCAAAAACATTGCAAAATAACAGACAGACAGCAACATGAATCTAAAATATAAACAAATCATTTGGACATAAATATCAAACATTATTCAAAAATTTTCAGTGGAGAACTAGGTTGACCTTATAATCCAATTCAAAGTCAGTTTCCAAAAACATTCAGTTACTTGTCACAAAACTTTTAATTCCTTTTGCCACTGTTGGAAAATAATAGCAAAGGACATGAGCTTTAGAATACCATATCAGATGTCAAAGTTAACTGCTTTCAGTTTGACATATCTATTTCAGTTTAAATTGTACTTTGCAGTTAACTTTGACATAAAATATTTCCATTTCAAATAACTTTCCATCATATCATTTTACTTGTTTTTAAACGTATGACTGTGGCACAATGATAATTAAAACACAGACACTCATTTTCATATTCATCATCCATCTCTCACTTATTTAGTTTTTTTCAACTCTTGGTATTTTTCCACCAGGTCCTTCTCTGCTACAGTAAAACAAAATGCGAGTCTTATTTCACTAAAACAGTAATTACAGTCACTTCTCCTTTCACTATTTAAAGAGAGCACCATTCTTTAACCCACCCCATTCTTCCATAATAATCCAACAACACTAAAACTCCTATCCAAATTATTTATGATAAAAGTTAACATATAGCACACAATGTCATACACCACCAGTGGCAATAATTTTGTTTCCCAAATACTCGCATGCCCCAACCCTTTCTTTTATATGCCACAACAAAAATTTGTGAAAATTGTCAACTTTCAGCTTATACAATTCAAATTAAATATCTTATATAAAATTATTCTACTGTAACAATAACTTGTTTTCCTTTCATTACATAACTTATGTCCATTCAAAATAGCATTATACACCCCATCCACCTGTATCATCACTGATACCAGTTAACCTCCGGGGCTTCCACTATCTCCATATGAAAGCTCTCTTCTACTTTTGCATATAAACTATTTTCACTATATACATGCTAGCCCCTCCCTCTAGGGCCAAGTAGGTACTTTTATTCCCTCCCTCTTTCCCTAATTATCTTGAATAATACTCTTGACTATCTGCATTTTCATTTATGCTTTCAATGTTCCTGTCCAAACAGTTGTAATTCGTCTGTTCTGTGCTACCGTATTAATTTAATAAAGTCTGTCATTTCTGGATTTTTTATTATGTTTCTATAATCGGGTAATGACCTTCTCCCCTAACATTATTACTAACTCAGTAACCAGTTCTTTACCTCCTCTTTTCATGCAAATTAAATCAGTTCCAGTTACCATATATATTCTGTTATATTGCTCCCCTACCCCGTCTATGGCTGCTATCGACTGCTCTATTGCTTTCCTATAATCTGCTAATTTTTCATAAATCCAAAAAATGTGTTTCCAATCCCCCCCAACCCATTCCACATCTTCAGCAAATGGACACCGCCACCTCAGAGTACATTTTTTTAAATTCTATCAGTGATATAGAAATATTTAATGCAGACACTTCCATGTGAACATTCTAAACTGTCTCATCTTTACTGCTTTCCAAATTACTCTCCAAATATGGGACGACTGTTGTATACCTATTTGCTTCTCCAACTGCCTACCCCAGTATTTCACCATTTTCCTTACTTCTCTCTCACTGGACTGTAAATGTCAGTCCATGACTGCAGATTTTTCCTTTCCTCCATTCTCCTATCAATGTTAGTAACTCTAGTCTCTCATTATCTGTTACCTTCAACCACAGCTTATTTTTCCCCACCTCTTCTAAAGCCATGCAATGAAATCTCAGTCTCTCTAAATATTACACATTATTTGCAGTTTCTCCCATGGTCAGATCCTTCTTCCAACTGTTATATCAGCCAAGTGTCTATGCTGTGTGTTAAGATTTCTCCATCTTTTTTTATATCTCAATTTCCTCCTAGAGGCAATATATCTTTTCTCTACTGTTTTAAATTACTCTCCAAAAAGAGCTTTTTAGTATTTCAAGGATATTGCCTAAGAGTGGCGGCACAACTTGATTATTGCCCCTAAACCTTCCAGTATGTCATTTTTACTCAACCACCCATTGTTGTTTTGTTTCATTTGTTCTCAAATCTTTTCTTGATTACTGTCCATTAACATAGTCGAAATGGATACTTGGGGTGCCATTATATAATTTATTGAATCCCGAAGATAATAACCGTCCCCACCTCTTCCAGAAAGAATATTTTGGCTTAACTCACTCTTGGCTTTGAGGGACCCCATATAAAATCCCTTATGCAGTTTCTCATCATCATCAGTTCTCCCTTATCTGGTCATCAGAAGGCCTGCACAACTTACAGCAGGTGTAGATCACATGCCAATGTATTACCCAAATCTTTTTCTACAAATCCAAATTTAAAACTGACCATTTTTTAAAGATTTCTGTTAATTCTCGCAAAACTATTTTTCCATAAGTTCACTCTTCTGATGTTTCATATTAGCTCTTAATCCACACTCCTAAATATTTAATTTCTTCATCCGTCTGCCAGTGAGTCCTCGTGGCCTTACAATCTTCCAGTCCTTGTAACTGAATTCCCACTACTTTGGTTTTATCCTCATTTATCTTATATCCAGAAATTTCCCCAAGTTGTGTAAAAACCTCCAGCATTCTATTTGAATGTTCTTCTGGACTAGAAAGGGACAATATGATATCGTCCACATACAGTGAGATTTTCAATTCCTGAAACCCCCGCAACTAAATCCTCAAATACTTGAGTGTCTTATTTTGGCCACTAATGGTTCCAAATATATTGCAAATAAAACAGGTGAAAGTGGGCATTCTTACCTAGTACCTGATTTTATGAATAACTCAGTACAGAGCAGACCCGCAATTTTAACTTGAGCTGTCACTCCTATGTATAAATTGTTAATTAGCTGAATCAGTTGGGCTGGGAATCTAAGCCTAACTAATATCTGTAATAGGAGCATTCACTCTACCCTGTCAAATGCGGTCTCAGCATCCACAGCAAATAGATCCAGCTTTTCCTTTTTTACATTAACCCCCAGATCATCATTAAGGCCTAATAATATTGTCATGTGTCCTACAACTGTCTATGAATCCACACTTATCTGAATTAACCAGTTTACTGATCAAACCAGTCATCCTTCTAACTATTATAGCTATACATATCATTATTACTATTGTTATAGGCCTATAAGAGGATGTTTCCAGCAGGGGTTCCCATTCCTTATGTATTACTGTTACGAATACTGTTATGCCTTGTCCCCAAGACTTCAACAGATATGCCCCAAATGGCATTAAAAAGCTCTTTCCACCATGGTAAAATCCACATCAAACCCAGAATCCACAGGTCAGTAAGATGTGCATCCTAACGTGGTATTTTGTTACTCTTTTCTAACAACAAAACTTCCATAATTTCTTCCTTTCTTATTTCTCTGGTCAAAACTCATAACCGATTCTGAGTCCAGTGTAGATAGGTCTAACCCTTCCAGAAAAATTTCCATTCTTTGGTCCAGACCCTGGTCCTCTAGTTTTGTCATATGGCTTTTGATAAAAACTTTTGAATATTTGCAGTACTTCATCTTCCTCATATATTATCTCCACTTTTGCTGTTGCAACCTCATGGCTACAGACCTGACTGCTCTGAGGGTTATCTTTTGCATCAAATCTTTTTACGACACACCCTTGTGCCCACATTCTTTCATTTTTCGCCATTTGAGCTTCCTTAATAAGTTCCTGCAGATACTTTCTTTCATTTTCAGTCAATACTTTGGATTTTAAATGTAAAATCCTAATTCTACTCCCACTAATTTTCCTGTTCTCATATATTTTAGATAGCTTCTGTCACTTTTCTAGTCAGGATGTAATAGACAAGTTTTTGTGGGTTCTATTCAAACAACTTTATTATGTACAAACACATCACAATTGAAGCTTATTAGCTTTAACTTAGGTAACTTGTACACAAACTAGCTACTTTCATTCATACATGCTAACTCTCTGACTACACTTTCAAAACGGCACTGAGTACAGCATGTGCTTGCTATTTATATGTGCACATTCTGTCCTTGATATGTTTCTTAAAGATACAGCACACACACTCTGTTCTACATTCTCCCTGTTTGAGAAATAGATCATGCAGTTATACAGAACTACATATATATATATCTATATATATACACATATATATATATATATATATATATATATATATATATATACGGTTATGTCCAGGTCGCTGTGTTTTTCACACTAGGTCTGGAAGTACGACCAAATTGTGTGACATAAAACTGAGAATTAGACTTAGCAAATGGAATGGTCTCTGCTGAAGGTTCAACCTTAGGAATATCGTGAACATCCTCAGGAATGGAAGTAGAAGTTAAGACATGTTCTGGAACGGGTACATTATCTAGATTGCTTTGAGATCTAGAGTCTGCATCACAGGAACAATGCTGCGATAATGAATCTGGTACAGGAAGAAGATGTCTGCAATTTCTCCTGTACTCCACACCCTCAGATTCTATGAAGTAGGATCTTGGCTCAGTACATATACCGGTTACTTGACCGATCTGGTAGAAACCTTTCACGGTTTGTATCCTCACTGTCTCTCTTTCTTTCAATGGATGAAGAAATCTGCTTGATTTATCATAACTCGACTTCTGGAAATAATGCTTCCTGAATGATTAGGCTCTGATGGTTCTGTTGTTTTTAGCTTTAGGCCTCAATAAACTGGAGCTAAGAGGCAATGTTGTTCTGGTTTGCCGGGACAGAAGTCTCTTAACAGGCGAGCCAAGTACATCGTCACAGGGTATGTTTCTGAGATTAAGTAAATTAAAAATGACATTCGTATTATCATGCTTTGACCTTTCAAGTAACTGCTTTGCACTCTGCACTGCATGTTCAGCTAGTCCATTTGACTGTGGATATTCTGGACTACTAGTAACACGTACAAAGTCCCATGGTCTTGAAATTTTCTGAAACAACTGACTAGAAAATTGAGTACCATTGTCAGAAACAACTTTGTGTGGATTACCATGGACTGAGAAATAACCTTTCAACTTGGTAATAACAGAATTGAATGTTAGATTAGGTAGTAAATCAATCTCAAACCAATTCGAATAAGAGTCTACCAATACTAAGTAATGCTGATTGTTCCACTCGAATATGTGAGTGGCTACTGTAGACCAAGGTAGTTCAGGAACTTGACTTAGCTGAAGTGGATCTCTTTGCAACTGCAGTTTAGTACTACTGCATACTGAACAAGAAGAAAGTACTTTATCAATGTCTTTCCATAGTGAAGGCAAAAATACTAGTTCTCTCATCCCTCTTTTGGTAGATTCAGAATCTGGGTGACCACAACAGTCAGGAAATTCTTCTATGTGGCACACCTCATCACTAAGGGCTTTTCATCCAGGAAAAAGGAGGTCATTCTCCCACTGTACTCATCCCTCATTAGACCCATTATAAAATACAATGCCCTGTTTGGTATGTACCTCTCAAGACATCTGCAACAACTGGAAAGGTAGCAAAAATACCACACTAAAAGAATCACAGGCCTAAAGCAGATGCCCTACGCTGACCACCTTAAAAAACTCCAGCTATACTCTGTCACATATTGTCTACTCAGAGGCGATCTCTGCTTAACATACAAGGCCATGTCAAACCCAGAGCTGTTGGACATGCTACACTTAAAGAAATCCCAATCCCTCAGAGCCACACGCTCCAGGGATCTAAACCATGTCATCACAATAAACAAAAAGTACAGTTTTCTACCTACCATAAATGAAGATGTTCGAGTGCTAATACAGCTGCAGTCATAACAGATGGGTTCTCCTGCCGTCAGGCGGGTCCTCGGTCGGCCGAATTCCAAAGTCTAGGTCCAGCGTCGGTTGTCGTCGCTTCTTCCCTGATGTCAGTGCGACAGGGGTATAAAAGAACCAGCCAACGCCATTTTCTTCAGTTTTTCTTGCCCCAGATGTCAGGTGCCCCCAGAAGGAAGGCAATACATAAATTTATGTAATAAAGCAATGCAATATAATCAAAATACAGCAGTTGCAAGCAAATACACCATAAATGAATACCCCAATCAGGTTTTATGAGGAGGTGTTAGCCAATAGGCCTGTCCCAAGAGGGGAAGGAGGGAGGGAAACCTGGACTGCAGCTGTATTAGCACTCGAACATCTACATTTATGGTAGGTACAAAACTGTACTATGTTCATCGTGCATACAGCTGCAGTCATAACAGATGGGTAGAATCCCAAAGCTAAAAAAGGGGTGGTAGGCAGTAGGTGGAAAGTACAGTTTTGTACCTACCATAAATGTAGATGTTCGAGTGCTACTACAGCTGCAGTAATCACAGAAGGGTTTTCAGCCGTCAGGAGGTCCCTCGGTCGGTCGAATTCCAAAGTCTTGGTCCGGCGTCGGTTGTCGTCGCTTACTCTTCTGACGTCAGTGAGGCCAGAGTATATAAGACACAGCCGACGCCATGTTCTTCAGTCTTTCTTGCCCCAGATGTCAGGTGCCCCCAAAAGGAAGGCAATACATAAATAATGCTTATCTACATATACAAGCAATGCAATGTAATTCAAAATCACTGTAAGCAAGCAAATAAAACATAGCAGGATAACCCAGTCTGGTGGTATGAAGAGGTTGTTAGGCCCTATGCCTTTACCAAGTGGGGAAGGAGGGAGGGAAACCTGTACTGCAGCTGTATTAGCACTCGAACATCTACATTTATGGTAGGTACAAAACTGTACTAAGTTCATCGTGCATACAGCTGCAGTAATCACAGATGGGTAGAGTCCCAAAGCTATGCATAGGGTGGTAGGTACTATGAGGAACAGGGTTGAGCCAGAATGCCCTGCAAAACAGCAGTGGCAAAGCCTGCTCTTGTTCTGGAATATAAGGGCAGGTGGTAGTGTTTTGTGAAGGTATGTACAGAACTCCAAGTGGCTGCCTCCAAAATATCTTTAGTAGGAACACCTCTGAGGAAGGCTGTAGAGGTGGCTGTGGCCCTGGTGGAGTGAGATCTGATACCAGTAGGAACAGATTTCCCATGATAGGAATAACAAAACCGTATGCAGTGGCCAATCCACTTGGAAATGGTCTGTTTTGTAACTGGTTTCCCTTGAGCCCCTACAGCATAGGACACAAAAAGTTGTTCTGATTTCCTGAAGGACTTTGTTCTGTCCAAATAATAACGTAGCTGCCTATGGATGTCTAAAGAGTGTAGCAGCCTTTCCCCTTTGTTTTGAGGATTAGGATAAAAGGTAGGTAGGTGTATGGCTTGATTTAAGGCTACCCTGGATACCACTTTTGGCATAAAAGATGGGTTGGTACGAAGGGAAACCCTGTCCTGATGGAAAATGAGGAAGGGCTGCACCGCCATGAGGGCCTGTAGTTCAGAAACCCTACGAACTGAAGTGATGGCCAGAAGGAAAGCTGTTTTCCAGGACAAATATTGCAAATCTGTTGAGGCAGCAGGTTCAAAAGGAGGCAATGTTAATTTTTCTAGTATGTAATTAAGGTCCCAGGCTGGTATTGGTTGCTTCCTTGGAGGTCTTATATTCTTAGCCCCTCTGAGGAATTGTCGTAAGAGTGGGTGAGAAAATAAAGGGGGATCCGTGTTGAATTCTGCAGAAATGGCTGAGGCATGTATTTTTATGGAAGAAAATGAAAGTCCACTGTTCAGCAGTTCAGCTAGGTACTGTAATACCTGAGGCAAGTTCAATTTTCTAGGGTCCTGGCCTCTTTTCTCATTCCAAGAGCAAAACCGCTTCCATTTTGCGGAGTAAGCTTTTCTAGTAGATGGTCTTCTGGCCTCCAAAATGACATCCTGCACCTCCTTGGAGAACAGGGTCTGTTGTGGTGTTAAGGAATTTTCCATGCAGTGAGGTTGAGTGTTTTCAGCTGACTGTGAAGAGTTTTGTAGCTGTGCTGAGTCAGCAGAAGAGGCATTAGAGGCAGGGACCAGGGAGGAGTATGTGTTAGGCTCCTCAGGAGTGGATACCAGTGTTGCCTTGGCCAATCTGGAGCAATCAGTATCATCCTCGGTTTGTCTGTTCTTGCTTTCAAAAGCACCTTGGGCAGAAGAGGCAGAGGTGGGAATGCGTAAACTGTCTATGCTGTCCAACTGAATGAAAGGCGACCACTTTCCAGGCCTTTGGATGAAAGGTCCTTGAACAAAACATTTTCAATTGATGGTTCCTGTGGGAGGCAAAAAGATCTATGTCTGGCCTCCCCCACGCTTGGATTATCTCTGTAAACACCTGAGGATGTAACTTCCATTCGTGTGGATCTGTCATATTTCTGCTTAGAGTGTCTGCCAGTGTGTTTTCCAGTCCTGGCAAGTACTGTGCTTGAAGTTCGATTTGTCTTTCCAGAGCCAAGTTCCAGAGAGTCATGGCTAGTCTGCACAAGGGGTATGAATGTGTTCCTCCTTGTTTGTTTATGTACCACATTACTGTGGTGTTGTCTGTTCTTATCAGTAATTGTCCTGGATGCAGGAAGTCCTTGAAAGCTGTAATTGCATTTATTACTGCTAGCATTTCTTTTTGATGTGAAGGCGCTTTTCCTTTTGGGACCATCTGCCCTGAATGCACCTGTCCTTCATGTGCCCCAGGCGTAATCTGAGGCGTCTGTGGTTATGACTTGTTTTGCTTGAGGCTTGCAGAATGGAAGGCCTGTGTTTACTTGACATGCGTGGGCCCACCATAGAAATTCCTTTTGCAAACATGGAATTATTGGCATAATTGCTTCCAAACTGTGACTGTGTTGAGACCATAGATTTTTTAGGTACCATTGAAGTTTCCTCATATGCAGCTTTGCACATGGGATTAGAAGAATGCAAGATGCCATGAATCCCAGAGCCTGCAGGATTTTCCTTGCAGTAAGCCTGGTACGTTTTGCTAGTGTTTTGAAGTACTGAGATAGTTGCCCTTGTTTTTCTGGCGTAAGATATGCCATCTAGGTGTTTGTGTCCAAGTTGGCACCCAGGAAGGTTATTTTCTGAGATGGTGTTAGCCTTGATTTCTCCTTGTTGATGGTATATCCCAGAGAAAGCAGTAACCGTGTCACATATGCCAGATGTTCCAGTAGTATGTGTTTGCTGTCCGCTTGGATCAGGCAGTCGTCCAGATAAGGGTAAATTTGTATACCTTGAAGTCTGCAGTAGGCAATCACTGATGCCAGGCACTTTGTGAATACTCTGGGCGCAGTAGATAAGCCAAAGGGCAATGCAGAGAATTGATAGTGGATTGAACCTGCAAGAAATCTGAGGTATCTTCTGCAGCTTTGTCTGATAGGGACATGCAGGTATGCCTCCTTGAGATCCAATGTTACCAGCCAAAACTCCTTGCCCAGCATGGGAAGAAGTTGCTGTAATGTGAGCATCTTGAATTTTGGTACGAGCAGAAATGTGTTTAGGCTGGATAAGTCCAGAATGGGTCTCCAGTCGGTTCCTTTCCTTGGTACCAGAAAAAGTCTTGAATAAAAACCTTGACCTTGTTGGTGCGTAGGTACCTTTTGTATAGCTCTCATGTTTAAGAGCTTTGAAATTTGCAGTTGTGCCTCTGCCCTTCGATTTTGTGGCAGGTTTGGCATGCCTCTCATTTTTGGAAGAGTGTGAAATTGAAATTTGTAGCCTCTGTTTATAATGTCCAGTATCCATTTGTCTGTTGTGACAATATGCCAATTGCTTGCAAATAATGCTAGTTTCCCTCCCAAAGGTGCTGCCAGCTGAGACTTGCTTGGCATGGAAATGAGGGAGTCATTGGGTTTGCTTCCTGTATTGTTGTGCACTGTCTTCACCACCTCTTGGTGCTGGAGTTTGCCATTGTCTGCCTCTATATGATCCTTGTGATTGCCCTCTGCCCCTTGTGCGTCTATATCTACCTCTTTGGGGCTTGTCAGTGGCTGGAAAGGACCAGTTTTTTGAAGGCCAATTTCTGCTAAAACGTGGTGGTTGGACCTGTAAAAAAGCTTTGACAGTTTGCATAGATTTGGCCTTTTCTTCCATTTTCCGTAGTATCTCCTCAGCATTAGTACCAAATAGTACATCCTTTTGTAAAGGAGCATCAAGAAGTTTAGCTTTCACATGATCAGGCAAATTTTGTTCCCTAAGCCAGGCATGTCTGCGAATGACTGATCCTGTAGCAGCCGCTCTACTGGAAGCCTCTAGGGCATCATAACCACATTGTAAGGTGTGTTTACCCACTTGCTCCGCACTGTGCATCATATCCTGTAGCTCTTTTAAATCTGGTTGTTCAGGTTGAGACATTTTGTTCCTTAATTGTGATAACAGGTACTGTTGATATTTAATCATATGAAACTGACAGTTTAAGGCCCTCATGGCTAGGGTGGCCGAGGTATATACCTTTTTACCCCACCTTTCTAGAGATCTGGATTCCCTTTCTGCAGGAAGTGGATTCTTGGCAGTGGAGGCCTTTAATCCCTTGGGGCTTTGTGAAATGGTTTCAGGGTCAGCATTATGGCCTTTGTAGAGAAATTGGTGAGAACTGGGTACTCTGTAATACCTATCAGGTTTTACTGGTGCAGGAGGCAGAGAATCAGGGTTAAGGCAAGCCTCCGAATAGACATCATCCAGTACATCCAAAACAGGGGGTATAGCCAGAGGTCTGTGCAGAGGTAACCAAAGAAATTCCCTAAGTCTTTTCTTGGAATCTGAAAAGTCTTGGCCTTCCCAATGGAAGTGTTCCCTCAAGGTGTGCAAGGTTTCCCCAAAGGAAAAATCCTCAGGAGGGGATACAGAAGGAATGGACTGTTCTGCATCCGAATCCTCAAAAGGGGAGTAAGAGTGTTCCTCTGCATCACAATGTTCTGATAAAATGGATCCCTGATCAGAAGAGGGAGATTCTTCCTCCACTCTGGGTCTCTTGTCAGGAGGGGGCTGAGAACCTCTGATAAGAGTAATTAAATCCTCAGCCATTTTAAGCATCTGTTTCTTAGGCATGGGTCCAGGAGATGGGCCCTGTGCAACAGGCCTCGTGGGATGCCTGGCTGCTTTGGATTTAGTAAAAGCCTTAATTGAAAAAGAAGAAGAAGGCCTAAATACACCATGGGTGGAGGTGGACCTGTCCACATTAGTAGGCTCTACATTAGCAGGGGCTTCGGTTGTAGTCTGGGAAAGGGCCGAGGACCCAGCGGTCTCGGGTACAGAGGACACCGCCAAAGGAGTGTCGTCGGTAGTCAGGGACTGCAAAGGCGTCTCGCTGAGAACCGGACCACGTGTAGCCTGTTTTGGCATGGTGTCGGCGGGGACCGCGGGCCTCGCGTGTCGGTCCTTTTCCTTGCGTTTTTTGGGGAAACGGTAGTCGGAGTGTCCGACGACATTTTATAATCAAAAGCTTTACCAAAGTAGAGTTGGGCGAACTCCGTCCGACGCTTGATAGTGCGTTTATTGAAGGTAGCGCAAAAGCGACAGCCCGAGACGTCGTGGTCTGGGCCCAAACAAGGTATGCAGAGGGAATGGAAATCCTTATGCGGTATTTGCTTCCCACAAGAAATACAATTATTAACTTTTTCTGACATCGGTCTGAGGCAAGAAAAGTTTCCCCAACGGGGTACTTAGCTTTAATGAAGACTTCGGTTCCAATTTTCTTTCGTAATTCAGGAGCTGGCCGACCGGCACTTGTGAACTGCTTCTGCTTCGGGCACTGCGCGGCAAAAAAGACTGAAGAACATGGCGTCGGCTGTGTCTTATATACTCTGGCCTCACTGACGTCAGAAGAGTAAGCGACGACAACCGACGCCGGACCAAGACTTTGGAATTCGGCCGACCAAGGGACCGCCTGACGGCTGAAAACCCTTCTGTGATTACTGCAGCTGTATGCACGATGAACATCTAGGAGGAGCCAGGATGCCCTGCAAGACTGCAGTGGCAAAGCCTGCTCTAGTTTTGGAGTATAATGGTAGGTGGTAGTGCTTGGAGAAGGTATGCACAGAACTCCAAGTGGCTGCTTCCAAAATATCTTTGGTAGGAACTCCTCTGAGGAAAGCTGCAGAGGTAGCTGTGGCCCTTGTGGAGTGAGATCTGATGCCTGCAGGTACAGTTTTACCATGAAAAGAGTAACAAAAGCGTATGCAGTGGGCTATCCATTTTGAGATTGTCTGTTTGGAAATTGGCTTCCCTTGAGCTCCTATAGCATAGGACACAAAGAGATGTACTGTTTTTCTGAAAGGCTTTGTTCTGTCCAAATAATAACGCAGCTGTCTGTGGATGTCCAAGGAATGTAGTAGTCTCTCCCCTTTGTTTTGAGGATTAGGGTAAAAGGTAGGTAAGTGGATAGCCTGATTCAAAGCTACCCTGGATACCACCTTTGGCATAAAGGACGGGTTGGTTCATAAGGAAACTCTGTCCTGATGGAAGAAGATAAAAGGCTGCACAGCCATGAGGGCTTGTAGTTCCGATACCCTGCGAGCTGAGGTGATAGCCAGAAGGAAAGCTGTTTTCCAGGACAAATATTGCAAATCTGTTGAGGCAGCTGGCTCAAAAGGAGGCAAGGTCAGCTTTTCTAGAATGAAATTGAGGTCCCAAGCAGATATTGGTTGTTTCCTTGGGGGTTTTATATTCTTAGCCCCTCTGAGGAACTGTCTTAAGAGGGGTGAGAGAATAAAGGTGGATCAGTGTTGTATTCTGCAGAAATGGCTGAGGCATGGATTTTGATGGAGGAAAATGAAAGTCCACTGCTTAGCAGCTCAGCTAGATACTGTAATATTTGAGGTAAATTCAGTTTTCCAGGATTCTGGCCCTTTTTCTCATTCCAGGCACAAAACCGTTTCCATTTTGCGGAGTAAGCTTTTCTAGTAGACGGCCTTCTGGCCTCCAAAATGACATCCTGCACCTCCTTGGAGTGTAGGGTCTGTTGTGATGTTAAGGAATCTTCCATGCGGCTAGATTGAGTGTTTTCAGCTGACTGTGAAGAGTTTTGAAGCTGTGCTGAGTCAGAAGAAGAGGCATTAGAGGTAGGGTCCATGGTGGGGAATGCGTCAGGCTCCTCAGGAGTGGGTACCAGTGCTGTCTTGGTCAGTCTGGAGCAATGAGAATCATCTTTGGTCTGTCTGCTCTGGTTTTTAATAGAACCTTGGGCAGCAGAGGAAGAGACGGAAAGGCATAAACTGTCATTGTTGTCCAACTGAAAGAGAGAGCGTCCACTCTCCAGGCCTGTGGATGAAAAGTCCTTGAGCAGAATTTTGTCAATTGGTGATTTTTGTGGGCGGCAAAGAGATCTATGTCTGGCCTTCCCCATGCTTGTATTATCTCTTTAAAAGCTTGAGGATGCAACTTCCATTCGTGTGGATCTGTCATATTTCTGCTTAGGTTGTCTGCCAGCGTGTTTTCCTTGCCTGGCATGTACTGCGCTTGGAGTTCGATTTGTAATTCCAGAGCCATCTTCCAAAGTGACATGGCCCAGCCTGCATAGGGGGCATGAATGGGTTCCTCCCTGTTTGTTTATGTACCACATTACTGTGGTGTTGTCTGTCCTTATCAAAAGTTGACCTGGATGCAGAAGGTCTTTGAAAGCTATAATAGCCTTTATTACTGCTAGCATTTCCTTTTGATTGATGTGAAGGTGCTTTTCTTTTTGGGACCATTTGCCCTGAATGCACCGATCTGTCATGTGCGCCCCCCAGGCGTAGTCCGAGGCGTCTGTTGTGATGACTTGATTTGCTTGAGGCTTGCAGAATGGGAGACCTGTGTTTGTTTGGCATGCTTGAGCCCACCACAGAAATTCCTTTTAAAGACATGGAATTAGTGGTATTATTGCTTCCAAACTGTGGCTGTGTTGAGACCATAGGTTTTTCAGGTACCATTGAAGTTTCCTCATATGCAGCTTTGCACATGGGATTAGTAGGATGCAAGATGCCATGAATCCCAGAGGCTGCAGGATTTTCCTTGCAGTCAGCCTGGTGAAATTTGCTAGCTTTCTGAAGTATTGAGTTAGT
This sequence comes from Protopterus annectens, assembly GCF_019279795.1. Classification (NCBI taxonomy): domain Eukaryota; kingdom Metazoa; phylum Chordata; order Ceratodontiformes; family Protopteridae; genus Protopterus; species Protopterus annectens. The sequence goes on from NC_056727.1 coordinate 603,146,503, forward strand.
TGCCCCTGTTTCTCTGGCGTGAGGTAGGCCATCTGGGTGTTTGTGTCCAAGTTGGCACCCAGGAAAATTATTTTCTGAGAGGGTATTAGCCTTGATTTCTTTTTGTTGACTGTGTATCCCAGAGAATTCAACAACATTATTACAAAAGCCAGATGTTTCAGAAGTATGTGCTTGCTGTCCGCTTGGATCAGTCAGTCGTCCAAATATGGGTATATTTATATCCCTTGAAGTCTACAGTAGGCAATTACTGACGCCAGGCATTTCGTGAATAATCTGGGCGCAGTAGATAAGCCAAAGGGCAATGCAGATAATTGATAATGGGTTGAACCTGCAAGAAATCTGAGGTATCTTCTGCAATTTTGTCTGATTGGGACATGCAGGTATGCCTCCTTGAGGTCCAATGTTACCAGCCAAGACTCCTTGCCCAGCATGGGAAGAAGCTGATGTAATGTGAGCATCTTGAATTTTGGTACGAGTAAAAATGTGTTTAGGATGGATAGGTCCAAAATAGGTCTCCAATCTTTTCCCTTCCTTGGTACCAGGAATAGTCTGGAATAAAAACCTTGACCTTGTTCTTGAGTAGGTACCTCTTGAATAGCTTTCATGTCCATGAGATCTGAAATTTGTCTTTGTGCCTCTGCCCTTTGATTGTGTGGCAGGTTTGGCATGCCTCTCATTTTTGGAAGGGTGTGAAAATGGAATCTGTAGCCTCTGTTTATAATGTCCAGGATCCATTTGTCTTTTGTAACAATATGCCAATTTTTCGAAAATAATGCCAGTTTTCTGCCTAAGGGTGCTGCCATTTGAGCATTGCTTGGCATGCAAAGGGGAAAGTCATTGGGCTTGTTTTCTGAATGGCTGCGAACTATCCTCACCACCTCTTTGTGTAGGAGCTTGCCATTGTCTGCCTCTAAACGATCCTTGAGATTGCCCTCTGCCCCTCGGGCGCCTGTATCTACCTCTTTGGGGTCTGTCCATGGCTGGAAAGGACCAATTTTTGGAAGGCCAATTTCTACTGAAACGTGGAGGCTGTACCTGTAGAAAATCTTTCACTGTTTGCATTGATTTAGCTTTTTCTTCCATTTTCTTTAATACCTCCTCAGCTTTAACACCAAATAATACATCCTTTTGTAGAGGGGCATCTAGTAATTTAGCTTTGACATGATCTGGTAAGGTTTGCTCCTTGAGCCAGGCATGTCTACGTATGACTGATCCTGTAACAGCAGCTCTACATGAGGTCTCTAGAGCATCAAAACCACATTGCAAGGTATGTTTACCCACTTGTTCTGCACTATGCATCAAATCCTGCAACTCCTTCAAATCTGGTTGTTCAGGTTGTGACATTTTGCTTCTCAACTGTGATAACAGAAACTGTTGGTACTTAAACATATGGAACTGGCAGTTTAATGCCCTCATGGTTAAGGTGGCCGAGGTGTATACCTTTTTTCCCCACCTTTCTAAAGATCTGGAATCTCTCTCGGAAGGTAATGGATTTTTAGCAGTGGAGGCCTTAATTCCCTGGGGGACCTGTGAGATAGTTTCTGGGTCAGCCGCATGGCTTTTGTATAGAAATTGGTGTGAGTCAGGAACCCGGTAGTACCTGTCAGGCTTGACTGGGGCTGGAGGTAAAGAATCCGGGTTAAGGCAGGCCTCCGAATACACATCATCTAGTATGTCTAAGACAGGAGGTATAGCCAGAGGCCTGTGCTGAGGTAGCAAGATAAAATCCCTAAGCCTTTTCTTGGAATCTGAATACTCTTGACCTTCCCAGTGGAAGTGTTCCCTTAAGGTGTGCAAGGTTTCCCCAAATGAGTAATCCTCAGGGGGGGGGGGACAGAGGGAATGGACTCCTCTGCATCAGAATCTTCAAAAGGGGAGTAAGAATGTTCCTGTTCATCTGAGTGCTCTGAAATAATGGAGGCCTGGTCAGAGGAGGGGGATTCTTCCTCCACTCTGGGCCTTTTGTCTGGGGGGGGGTTGAGAATCCCTGATAAGAGTAATTAAATCCTCAGCCATTTTAAGCATCTGTTTTTTAGGCATGGAGCCTGGAGAAGGACCCTGTGTAGCTGGTCTCTTAGAATGCATGGCTGCTTTAGACTTAGTGAAAGCCTTGATGGAAAAAGAAGAGGAAGGTCTAAAGACACCTTGAGAGGAGGCAGACCTGTCTACATTTTGAGTTTCACCACCAAGAGTGGCTTCGGTATCTGTAGTCGGGGTGTGGGCCGAGAAGCCTGCGACCTCGGGCACAGAAGACACCGCCAATGAAGTGTCGTCGGTAGGCAGAGGCTGCGTAGGCGCCTCGCTGAGAACTGGACCACCTGTAGTCGGCTTTGGCGTGGTGTCGGTAGAGGCCGCGGACCTCGTGTGTCGGTCCTTGTCTTTGCGTTTTTTAGACAAAACTGGAGTTGGAGTATCCGACGACATAATATAGTTAAATTTTTTGCCAAAATAGTGCTGGGCGAACTCCGCCTGACGCTTAATGGTGCGTTTGTTGAATGTAGCACTAAAACGACAGACTGACATGTCGTGGTCTGGGCCTAAGCAAGGAATGTAGAGTGAATGAAAATCCTTATGCGGTATTTGCTTCCCACATGAAATACAATTATTAACTTTGCCTGACATCGGTCTGAGGCAAGAAAAGTTTCAACGGGTACTTAGCTTTCAAGAAGACTTCGGTTGCAAAATTTTCGTAATTTCAGGAGCTGGCTGACCGGCACTTGCGAACTGCTTCTGCTTCGGGCACCGAGCGGCAAGAAAGACTGAAGAAAATGGTGTTGGCTGGTTCTTTTATACCCCTGTCGCACTGACGTCAGGGAAGAAGCGACGACAACCGACGCCGGACCTAGACTTTGGAATTCGGCCGACCAAGGACCCGCCTGACGGCAGGAGAACCCATCTGTTATGACTGCAGCTGTATGCACGATGAACATCATGCTGGAGGGTCCTGACCCAGAGACTCCACAGACTCTGGAATAGACTGCCCATACATGTCAAGCAGTGTCTCTTTGGCCCTCTTCAAAAGGAACCTTGATGATTGGATGAGAGAAAGGAAATTCATCCCGTGGATCACATCAGTTGCCCTGCTAGACAGGGGTCCAGGGAAGTAAATAGTGTGGGAAGAAATAGCCAGGGAATTGTCATGGCTAGGCTTGTATAGGCCCTAGGGCCGATGGCCTAGTACCAACCTATGAACCACGATGCAAAATCTGGGTATATTCATTTTGTAAGGAAGCAGGAACAACAATTTTAGGACCTTTGAAAATAATGCCATCTTTCATCAACATCTCATTTCTGTAAGGAAAATAGGTTTGCACTTCAGGTGGTACACTAGATTGTTTTGACGGGCAGTCAACATTAATGTAGTGGTTTTGCTTTTGCAAAATTGGATTAGTCTTTGTATGATCTCTCAGCTCATCAAGTCTTGTGGTAGAAAAATTACACACTGCCATTACGTCAAAGTCAAAATTCTCTGCGTCAAGCTGTTCCATTGTATTTCTGGGTGATCTGGATAAGGTATCAGCCAGATAAAGAAGACTGCCTTTTGTATAGACTATTGTGAAAACAGATGAGGGCTGCCAGCCTAGCTAGATAGAATTTTGTAGATAATTCTGTCAATTGTAAATATTAATATAAGAATAGGCTTGTTCTCTTAAATGTAAAAAGACTGTATTGGATGTTGAACTGAAAAAAATGTAACAACAGTCCACTCTGCTGTAAAAAAGCTGATAAGTCAAGCATTGTGAAATTCTTTGATCTGAAACTCGGAGCCGAGATGTCTAGAGGGTATTGTTTTGAGGCCAGAGTTAATGGTTAGAATTTACATGTATAATTTCTTTTATTGCTCTAGCTTCCTGACCAGCTGCAAGATCAAAAGGGCTACTAACCTCTGAGTTTCTGGTAGCCTGGGAACCAGAAAGAAATGATGTAATCTGAAAGGAATCAGTGGTACTGTGTTATCAATTTAAGGACAGAAAGAATGAGGGCAATTTACATTTGTCTTGAGAATATCCAACTCACAAGCACTCTGCCTGTGTTCTATAGGCAAGTTTAGTTTAGAACTGCGTTTTCTCTTAGATATAACTAGGAACTAGGAAGATTAGATTAGTTTTGTTCTGTATGGATGTCAGAACTTTTCTACTGTATTATTTTAAGTATTTCTCTGTGATCTCTGAACTCTTGCCTAGCACTGTGTAGTAAGAAGTATTGTCTTGCATTTTTATTATTTATTATTAAATATTTTAAACCTTTCAACTATGGCTGTTTTGTGCAGAGATAATTTAAGCTCTAGAGTACATTGCATGTATATAATGATACTGGCCAAGCAACTCCAATAAGCCTTGACTGTTCAGTTGCACTTACCATTTGGATAATATTGCACAGTAATAATTGGACACCCTTTGTTAAGGGCCTTTTCAGTAGCTGATAAATATTAGTGGGTGGTGGCAAGTGGTACTACCGTATGGTCTGGGTAAAATGGGCACAGCTAGAGAACCTGTGCCAGTCTTCCCCAGGAGTGTCTGTGTGGTTGTATATAACTCTTATTTCAAAGTGTGTGTGTGTGTCAGCTACTTGGGCAGGGACACAAAGCACTGGTTGGACAGAGAGGTGTTGGAGGTTTTAGCTGGCCCACTAGGCTGAGATCTGGACCCTATAGCTGTGCCAGTGCAGAGTCTTATTGGAGGCCTGGAGAGAAAGTGTGCTCTTAAGTGAAATTGTACTCTACTGTGTGTGTATTTATGATCCTTTTCCTATATGGATGCCACTCACTGGTGTTAGTGGTGAGGATTGAGTCTCCTTGATTGCTGTGCCAGTGCACAGGCATCACAACCATTTTGAAGCTGTACTTCTGTAATTGGAGCATCATTCTTTGTAATCTCGCTGGAGAGGAATGCATAGGCTTCTTCAGAATAGTAACTAGAGGTTGGTGGATCAGTTTCAGTCTGAATAGCTTGACCATAGATAAAATCATGAAACTTTGAACATGGAAATACTATTGCCAAATGTTCTTTCTCAGTTTGAGCACACTGCATCTCATTTTGGGTCACTGTTTTAGATGCATAGGCTACTGGACTGCCTTCCTGAAGAATAACTGTGTCAGGACCAAATTTTTAAGCATCACAGGAAACAGTGACTGGTTTACTGACATCACAGTATCTTAATGTAGGTGGGGTGGCAATGTTTTGCTTAAGGTCTTCAAATGCTTTCTGGTGCTGTTCCAACCAAGACTATGTAACATTTTTGCATGTCAGCTCTCTTAAAGGTGCTGTCAACTCGCTGAAGTCTAGTATGAACTTGCCTAAATAGTTGGCCATGCAAAGGAAACGTGTTAGAGCTTGAATATTATCTGGTGTTGACATCTCAAAAATAGCTGCTTGCTTGGACAGGTCTGGTCTCAAGCCAGTGCTGGTAAATAAATGGCCTATATATGTAACTTCTGGTAGTCTGAATTTACACTTCAGAGGATTGAGCTTTAAGTTCAATTCACATGCTCTGTTTAGAACTCTCTTAAGGTTTCTGTCTGCTTTGATTCACCATTGTCTCCAACCAATAAGTCATCTACTATTATGGCACAAGGATACCTAAACAAATTTGCTCCATTGCACACTGGAAGACTTCACTTGTTGAATTTATTCCAAATGGCATCCTCAGGAATCTACATCTGCCAAACAGGGTACCAAAAGTGGCTAGTAACGAGGATTTGTGATCAAGCATCACTTGCCAAAATTAACTTTTTGCATCCAAGACAGAAAAAACAGTGGTATCCGGTATTAGAGCTACGACCTCTTTGACTGTATGCATTGGATGATGCGGTCTCTTCAATGCTTTGTTCAAATCTCTTGGGTCAATACATATTCTGATTACGTCTGAGTCTTTTTTGTGAGCTGCTACCATAGACCCATTCAGTTGGTTCTGTAACTGGACAAATTATACCTTGCTGCACCATTTCATCCAACTGAGCTTTGACTTTATCCTGCATAGCTATCAGAACTTTTCTTGCTGGTCTAATTACTGGACTGACCTCTGGGTCTAACTTCATAGGATACACAACTGGAGGTTTGCCCAACTTGTCATCAAAAACATCAGCGTACTCTGAGAAAATGTCTTCAGGAAAATAGGAACTAGGATATGCGCTTATATGATGAACTTCTTTGGTAAAAGAAAGCAGATTCATTCTCAAACTGTCTCTGAGACACAATAATGACTGTACATGTCTTTGAACTGCACAGAATAACAAGCTGTAACAGTTCCTAGCCAAATAACATGAAAGCACTACTGAGCCTTTGGTTTGAATTTCTTCACCTCCATAAGCAACAAGTTGCGCACTACTAGCCACAACCTCAGCAAATGTGTCTGCTGATATAACATTACACTTTGAACCAGTGTCTACTTTGAGCTTGGTGGATTTACCATTGATCTGGAAAGTACAAAACACTTCATTCTTTGCCAGCAAATTCACAGCATCAACCTTTTCACCAATTACTGATACACCATCTACACAGAAAGTGAACTGCAACCCCACTTGATCAACTTGTTTTTTTTTTTGAGTGACCTTTCTTTATAACTTTGTGGGGTTTACTCCATTTGCACAATTTTTGAAAATGGTTCCAATTTTTACACTTGTAACATTGCTGACCAAATGCTAAGCATCTCTCTTTTTTAGACTTATGGCTGGCACCACAATTGTGACAGTTAACAATAAAGCTAGATTTGGGTTTTGCTGACTCACGCTTGTACTGCACTGAGCATGCTCCTTTCTTAGAACTTGCTGGAAAACTACGTGGTTTCCCTGGTGAAACAGCAGGGGCTATTGCTGCCATGTGCTTAAGCCTGATTCTGTTGGTCATGTGTTGGCATGCTATCTACATTTGTTCTTGAGCCTGCTGAAACCATGCTCTTGTCACTTGCAAGCATACTTGTGTACCTTTCTGTAACATCATGGATCTGACAAATCTCAACGGCTTTGCTCAAGGTTAAATCACTGTCATGAAGCAAAATCTTTCTCACAGCAGCACTTTTAATACCACACACAAGCTGTCCTTTATTAACTCGTCTTTTAAGTCATCAAACTGACACATTTTAGCTTTGTTTCTCAGATCAGTAATATAAGCTGTAAAAGTTTCCCTTGGTTTCTGATCTCTTGAGTAAAACAAATGCCTCTCTAATGTAATATTCGTCTGGGGGTTGCACATTTCCCTGAATTTTCACTTAAAACACTCGGGGTCTTCCCTTGATTTGGCTTGTACAACCATATAACGATTTTCACCTTCTTCCTCATATACTGCTGGTGCATACACAAATGAACGCGCTCTTTCAATGGCCTGTGACCCAGCTAGATTTAACAAAATGAATGCCCTGGTGCATGCATATTTGTCAGAATAAGCTGTTTGTATAAAAATATCATACTCTTGCTCAAATATTCTCCAATTATCTGCAATATTCTGATCAAATACAAGTAGTGAGGGCTTTCGAAATCCATCTGCCATATTAACACATGCCAGTGAAAGATTTTTCAAATATGAACGAACACACATACATACACATAAGCCAGAAATTTATGCCAGTATTTGTAACTTTAACCAATAGCACAAGTCTCTGAATAATTGAAATTAGTCTCTCGGGCACTGTAATACTCTCGAAATTGCTGTACTGCAAAAGTAATTTATCATCATTTTAAGAAACATTTCAAATAACTGCACTGTGAGAATGAACTGGGCAGAAGAAGCTCAGAGTAAGAAACATTTAGAAATAACTGCGCTTTGCAAATAAACAGTACATAGCACACTGAAACTTCTCCCAAAATGGAGGTACCTTGCTATATAATTCTTTACAGTGCAAGAAACACTCTGCAATGGCTGCATTTTGCGAATAGACACAGCCAGCACAAGAAACTTTTCAAAATGGCTGTACTTTGACTGTACTTCACACAACAGTTGCACTTTGCACACAAATAAACTCTTCGTACTACATTCACAGTAAGAAGCACATACTCTATGCACTTTTACACATTTTGAGATACTTCGAATAACTCTAGTTATGTCTGTGATAAAATACGAAGTCGTAGTTATGCCAAAACACAGCACTTTGCCAAAAAAACATACAGTTGCCTTGCTTTATTTATGCTTAATGAGCCCTTTTTGCCCTTATCATAATCGTTTTGCTCGCATAATCTATTTTCATGCCCATTGTGCTTTTCTTGTGCTCGTTTTACTCTAAACATGCAATTTACATGAATTAAGTCTTCTAAGTACCCATATCCTGGCTCTGCATATCTTCTGTCTGAATAAATCTAAAACCCAAGTAACTATGTACATAGTCACTGTCTTCCATGTGCAGGGCAGTGCTCCTTTACTAAGCTCAGAGTCTTGCCTCTGAAGATCTCCTCCATGAGCACTCATGCAGCTAGTTATCTGAGGTGATTCCACCATTCCCTGGTTCCTCCTTCATTTTTCTTTCTCCCTTTCAGATTCTCTTGACCCACTTCAGAAAAGAAATAAAGATATCCTATCTTATTTCTTTATTTTCTCACCATCATCCTCTTTTCTGTCCTTTCTAGTTATCAAAAGTCCTCTTAGCTGCACCCTTGTCCAAGAAACATATCCTGAGTGTTGCTCTGGTAAACTACCTTCATAGCCACCTTAGTTCTGTGGCCAACTAAATGCTCTCTTCTCTTTCTGCCTCCTACACTACTAAGTTAGTTACCAACAATACCGTACTTCAATCAGCCTGGTGAATACACTTCCGTTTTACCAGCTCATAAGAATCCCATGAGCATTCCTTCTTTAAACTCCATCTAAGTGCCATCACAACATAAGCATGGATGTCAGCAGTACATGACTGCAGTCTTGTTTACATAAGTACAGCCTTATGATAATTTCTCAATGAGTCCTATCACACTGCATTCACACCATGAAGTACTCTCACAGGGCTTAACTCAATCTTCTATCTAGCTCACTTATTTTATTCGACTTTTTAATAGTATACGCAATGCATTTGCTAGGCCTTAACTGGCATTTTAACTGATGAACCCTTGTCTTGAACTTTCTACTAAAATCTTATTGTTAGCCTAATAAACATTCACACTTAGCATCCCCTTCTGCTGGCCCATACTAAGCACCGTCATATCTAATTGACATAACAGTAAACTGTTCCCCACCTCACTAGAGAGATACTAGAAAGAAAAGGTAAACAGTACCTTTGAAAACAAAACATGCACAATCACTATTCACATCCCAATTTGATTTTTCGAAATGTGATACTCTGTCTTATCATTTGATGATCATCTTATAAGTAGCAATGAAAGTATCCAACTATAAAGACTGTGAACACATTTGCATGTTTTATATATAAAATAAATTCTTCCTCATACCATTAAGTTTACTGAATTACATAGTTTAAGGCCACACCCCTCCAGCCAATGCAAGTCCCAAAAATTTTGAATATGTCCAATCTCAAAAAACAGTTAAAGATGGTTGACATATAACTGTCTCTTACCAAACAGTGAAGTATTGTTCAACAATCCCTTTTTTTCCCACATGATGGAGGTTAATGATACAAACACATTAAGGAAAAAATACAACCCAACCACACCCATTCACCATTGTATATCTACTGCCCCAAGTTCTCTACAAAATATGAAAAAAACCAACATGTCCATGTTGGCTGAAGACTTATGAAAAGTTTCACTGAACTAGTCTTCATTTTTATTTGTTCATTTGTACTCCTTCCCCCCTTTCTTGCCACAGTCTCATTGTTTTTGCTTTCCCTTTTAGAAGTTATTTTATGAAGAGTTGGAAAAGGCTCTAATGGAAGGCTCTATAACCTTTGGGAATCTCTGCTCTTCCAAACTTTGGGAAAACCTATTGCTCCACGTCTTCCTTTCCTGAGTGGCCTGGTCCCCATCCTTCTAAGTCCCCTTTGGCATCCTCCAGAGAATGGCAGGGTGTAGTCCCACTTGTCCACATCAGTCCTATCATGTTGTGGTACAACATTCTGAACCTTATCCATTTTATTTTCACCAATCTTTAGATGGGGATAAATGCAGCTCTCAGCTTTTTTGTGTGGACTTGAATATCCCTGATCAATGAAAACCTAACTTGCCCCGCAGAACAACTGATGTCTAGGTTTCTATAACCCTGAAACAACTTATTCTTTAAATGTAAATGTACAGAATCTAGCTATGACTTGTTGGGGTCTATCATTAAGTGCTTTACCCAGCACCCATGCATCCCTATGTGCTTTCTCCAGTAAATAATCTCATTCTAAAAGCTTTGATCATTCAACCAGTTTTGTTTTCAAGATGGATTTACAGACTCTACCTTCCAATCCTTCTGGTATGCCTGCAGTCCAGATATTTTTCCCTAGGCACATGATCTTGCTGCTCCAATAATGTTGCTTCAATCACCTCCTCCAAATGTCCAGTGCCTCTACCTTAGCTTTTGTGTCTAAATTTCTTACAGCAGCAATTGAATTAATTCAGAGTGCTTGTTCAATGCATCAGTAACTTCATATAATATTGTATCATTTTCAGTGATATAGTTTTCAAGTCTATTATTTATCTTTTCAAGTACTTCATCAAGCCAAGGGATTTTGGAACTAGCAGATATTTTAGGAGCTTCTTCAACACATTTTATTGTGAACTATTTGGTCTTCAAAGGTTTATTTCTCTTTTTCATGGAAAGCTTGCTGAACTGTTTACTTTTATGTGGCACTGTGAGGGTTCTGTTTTCTCTCTCAATAAAGGTTTCATACTTTTCCAGTTCTTAACCTCGGAGTCATGGAGTTCAGATGCTTAAACACTCTACATGTTCAACAGGTACAACATTAACAAGCAGCCTTTCATCTTTTACTTACCTTGCCAAATGCTTTAAATTCTGCTACATTGTTTCAATTTTGCCTCATTTAAAAGTAACTTTCATGAACAACCAAGTTTCTTCGACCCATGGGGTCAATGACAAGCAATTCCCAGTTCTTCATAATAATATTGGAAATTGCTAAACTGTATGATACAGCCACACCACGAACAAAAATTAGTATTTTCATCTCATTGCTCCATTGCACTCTAGTTTAGTTTTAGACATTTTTGTCACAACCTCTGTGTAAACCTATTAACATCTATGAGATGAGCCATTTCCTTAAACAGATTCTTTTTCCACCTGAATTTGATTGTTTGCATCAAATCAAAATAAACAATTTTATTATTAGAAAATTATTTATTATTCAGAAATATCCAGGACTGTATTGTAAAGTAAGTTATGTTTATCCATTGTATGTCAATGTAGGTACATCACAATATTACATAATTCAATTCATGTACCTTACTGAACATTTTTATTTAATTCTATGTCTCTGTACTGCAATTCTTATCTTATGTGGTGTTCACTCTTTGTATTGACTTATGATGCTGTATAATTCTGAATGGAGCTTTTCTCCCTGGGCCTCCACTTTGTTTTGCTCAGTCGGACTTTCTCAGTCAATAAATAAAAGAATACATTTTTCATTAGGAAACATTTTAACAAGCCTCACCACTTCTCCTTTAACTTTGCTTTTTTGTGATGGTAAGGATAACAACTACGAAAATGTAAAAAAAGAGTTTGAGAAGGTAGGCTTACAAGAAATATTAGAAAGAAAACACATATAATCTTTAGATAGTGCATCTCTTTTTCATTGTACTGGTAAGTAAGTTTTACAATGTAGCAGTATTTCCTATATAGTCAATAAATTCATGCAATTTCTCAACTGTTCCTGTTAGAAAAATGCAAACATAGTCAAGATATCAACTGTAAAAATTTCAACAAGTAACAAACTCAAGAGTTAAATATAAAATGTTGTTCCTAAAACCATAAAACAATGATAGAGAATACCAGTACCCAAGCTGCACCCACCGCAACCCCAGACCTCTGATGATAATAGTTGCCTTTGAAAAAATATAACTGTTGTGTACAACCAGTTCAATAACTAAGTTTCAACACATCAAAAGAAAGAAGGTTGGATTCAGCAGGAGCTTTATGGAACAAATTCCACACCCACATCATGTGGTATTATTGTTAAAGGCCAATAACATCAATTATGACAAAAAGCAATCTAGCTACAAATAAGTCCTGGGTAATACTACTCAAAAATTGCCATGATTATTTTAACAAATAATCATATTTACCAATACAGCACTTTAATTTTTATTAACAAATATCGCTAGAGACAAGGACTTAGAGCCGCAGCATATACAATGGGGCACACAGGGGGATTGTTAATACACTTGTGCACCTCTGGAATTCCAAAATTCCCTGGCATTATCATTTATTTTTTCCACTCTCATTTGCCTCGTTGGTTCTTAGTTTACAGTAATGATGTGGAGTGCAAAGCAAGCGAAAACATTATAACAACATTGTAGAAGTCTGTATTCAGCATTGTTGAGTGTGCCTAATACAATATCCAGCATGCAAAAAATTGAAACATCAAAGTAAAATTTAAACAAAGTAGGAAGGTTAACCATCAAAATTATGAGTGAAGGTTTGGCAACCACAGGATGTCGAATTATGGTTGGCTGAATCCCATGTTTCCAAACCTTCATGTGTGCATTCGCACATATGTGGTAGATCTTATAACTAGAGTTTGGGAAATTTACCCTTTTCCCCCGCTGTAGTGCGATCTCATAGTTGGAATGTAACCCCCTGCAAAAACGTGTAGTTCAGTGTTGTGCAGTACGTTCGTACTGCTGACAACTAGAACTTACTTTACTGGTTTGAAAGGTGTAGGGGAAACAATATGTCGAATAACACAGAATTCATACAATCGTCATGATGTTTGACACAGTGTTCCATGTTTGGTGTTGTGGGTCGATGCAATGAACATTTTTTGTTTTGTCCATCACAATTTTGATAGTAAACTAAGTAGGAATCTATCTAATAACAAGATGTATAAAATTCTATTAAACGGATTATTGTAAGTTAAATTAGGCTACAGTACAAGAAATAATGATAAGGAGGATGGTGGAAGACAGTTAGAACAGTAAGTAAAAAGCAATAATGGGAGGTGGGTGCTGTAAGGATGGGGAAGTGGTAGAGATAGTGCGGATGTCATTATCCTCTTCTTTCAGTCCTTCCCCATCTCCTCTTCTTCCTTTCTTTCAAGTTCATTCTCTCTTTGCTATTGTTTGTACTTCTTTGCTTGCTGTCCCTTCTATGATCCACTAATGATCTGTCCAGTACTGGTACTCTATGTCTGTGGCTGCCATAATTTCCTATAGCTCACTTTTACTGCTGATTATTTTATCATTTGTTTTCCTTGTCCAGTTCTGATCTCCATCATTCCATTTGAATGTTCACCACTTTTTTCTCCAATTCCTGTACCTCATTGTTCACCTCCCTTGTCTTTCTCTCTTATGCCTTCATTATTTTCCCTCTTATTGCAACTTTTATGCCACCCACCAGTACTCTTGTCACCCTGCCACATCTTATTTTCCTTGAGTATTGTACTAATTAATTCTCTCCAGTCTTTATTGTCCTTCTGGTCCATTTACAACAGACCCCCTTCATCATGTTACAGCTGTGTGGTCCATGATTTGCCTCTCCATTATCTCTGTGCTCTCCACTCTTTCCATGACTGGCTCTTTTGTCCTATCTAGCCTTCTACCTAGTACTAGTAATTTCTTGTAAATGTATACTCTCTCCCATTAGGGTGCTGCTCTCTTCAAATGTCCTTCCATCAAGATCCTTTCCAGAACATGTCTAATTTTTAAATTGTGCTTTTTTAACAAATAATCTGTTTTTATTTTCCTGTGGAATTATGGTGAAACTGACCTACCCCCTGTGATGTGGATATCTCACCACTGCCAACCAATATATGATGTGGATATCCCACCACTGCCAACCAATATGTGACAAACCACCCCTAAACCAGTAATCAAGGACCTCCAATCCTCACCATTGGCAGCAGTAGGGGATGTTCACCTGGAGGATAACAGACACACACACAGTATTTCCAGATGCAGCTCTCTGCATCAAATGCAATTTACCTTAAGAACACACAGAGACCACAGTCAATTCAGGGCTGGTTTCTCCCTCTTTCTCCAGATCCTCAATAAGACTCCCCACTGGCATAGCTATAGAGTTGAGTCCTTAGCCAGGGTTCCAAGCCAAGTCCTCTAACAATCTCTCTGTCCAACCAGTGCGTCATGTCCCTGCCCAAGTAGCTGAAACACACACTCTTGAGATTTGTTTTGCACAAACACACACACACACACACACCTGGGAAAGGCTGGCACAGGTTTACTAGCTATGCCCCCTTCTGCCCAGACTACAAGACAGTTCACTGCCACCAGAAACCTTCACCAGCTACTTTAAGGCCCTTAACAAAGGGTGTCCAATTTTACTGTACAATATTAATACCAATACAAATGGTAGTTTGACCAAGAGCAAGGTTATTAGGAGTGGCCCATGCAGTGTCACCAAATAAATATGCAAATACTCTCAAAACTTAAATATCTCTACAAAGATCAGCCACAATGAAAAGTTTAAATATTTAATAATAAATAAATAAAAGTACATGGATATACTGAATATATTATTCACAGTGACATCAGTGTTCAAAACAAAGGAAATATTTAAAATACTACTGAAGGACAAACTCAGACAAATAAAGAAAAACAATATCTAAACTAAGCTACACTATATTCCTGACTGTATCTAAAAGAGTTACTACTCCCTACTTACTTAATAGAGCAAGGCAAATTATATGGTGAATGGTTCTTGTCAGGGACAAGACAGAATACAAATGCTCTGTCTCACTAAAAGACTTCTCAAAATAATATCTAAAATATTACTTCTAAGATAGCTTGCAGAATGAGAACTGACTCTGTTTCCCACAATATCATCAACCCTGGAAAGTGCCAGGATTTTAACACTTGTATGTAAAAAATACACACAGAAGCGCTATCCTCAGATCTGTTAAACGTCTGGGGGTCGTAAAACAATTAAACACTTCCACTCTTCCTGAGTGGCAATTAGTTCACCCCAAAGACAATACAGAAAGCTTCCTATTATAGACTTTGTGTCTCTGACTGCATTGAAACTTATGAGATAGCATCTTTATGGCCTAGCCTATAAAGTGATTTAATTTCAGATATTTTTTAAAGTTTGCTGGACTGAAGTTAACCTCCTGTCTGCCAGTTTCCTCTTTTAAAACATTTACATTTAACCAGTTACAATAGTGCATGTATGCTTCTGTTCTCTCCAGTAGGGTACACTGTGGATACATTTCAAATATAAGCACTTTACAAATACCTTTTCAACACAAACATCTGTACACTCCCGCTCCCCCTTGTTCTACAGATTTGGGTAAAAAGTTGGCAGGTGAATAGTTTGGTTAAGAGCCACACTGGATACCACCTTTAGGTATAAAGGAAGGATTGGTCCTGAGGGACACCCTTTCCGGGTGAAATGTAATAAAAGGCTCCACAGCCATGAGGGCCTGTAGTTCTGAAACCCTTCTTGCTGGAGTGATTGCCAGAAGGAAAGCTGTTTTCCAAGATAAAGATTTTATATCCGCAGTAGCTGCTGGTTCATATGTAGGCAGGGTGAGCTTTTCCAACACAAAATTGAGGTCCCATGCAGGAGATGGCGATCTTCTGGGAGGCCTTAAATTTTTGGCGGCCCCTCTAAGATACTGTTTTAGCAGAGGATGAGAAAAGATGGAAGGCTTTGTGCTGTAATGAACCGAGATGGCAGAGGCATGGATTTTTATTGATGAAAATGATAGGCCCTTGTCAAGCATCTCAGTCAAGGATTGTAAAATCTGAGGAATATTTGGCTTTGCTGTGTCAGTCCCTTGTGCTTGGTTCCAAGCACAGAATATCTTCCATTTATCAGCATAAGATTTTCTAGTACTAGGCCTTCTGGCTTTCAAAATGACATCCATCACAGATTTACTGAGAGGTGTTGTTTGAATAATTACATGATCAGCCATGCTGCCAGGTTCACAGTTTGGAGCGGATTGTGCAGAATTTGATTGTTCTGCTGAGACAGTAGATGAGGTATTTGAGGCAAGTACCAAGGAGGGAGTTGAGACATATTCCTTAGAATTGGGTATCAGTGCAGGCCATTTTTGTTTTTTCCTGTCTGATCTTTAGTAAGACCTTGGGAAGAAGAGGCAGAGGAGGAAAGGCGTAGGCTGATAGGTTTTCCCAACTGAAGGATAGGGCATCCACTTTCCATGCTTGTCTGTGATAAGTCCTTGTGCAGAATTTGTCCAGTTGATAATTCTGGGGAGAGGCAAATAGATCTATGTCTGGGCTCCCCCATTTCTCTGTTATGATGCTGAAGACTTGTGGATCCAGTTTCTGCTTGTGAGGGTCTATAAGATTTCTGCTTAGGTCGTCTGCCAGAGTATTTTGTTTTCCTGGCAGGAAATGAGCTTGAAGATGTACTTGGTAAGTCAAGGCTGTGTTCCACAATGCCATGGCTAGTCTGCAAAATGGGTAGGAATGTGTACCCCCTTGCTTGTTTATGTGCCACATAACCGTGGTGTTGTCCGTCTTTATCAGTAGTTGTCCTGGATGAAGCAAGTCCTTGAAGGCTGTCAGGGCATTCTGAACAGCTAACATCTCTTTCTGGTTGATATGCAAATGCATTTGTTTTGGGCTCCATATGCCCTGAATGCATCTCCCCACCAGGTGGGCCCCCCAGGCATAGTCTGATGCAACTGTAGTTAGGGTTTGGTTGGCAGGGGGTAGAGTGAAAGACCGTCCCATGCTTTGGTGACATGTCTCTGCCCACCAAAGAAACTCCTGTTGCAGGCAGAGAATGAGAGGAATCATTGTTTCCAGACTGTGACAATGTTGACTCCATAAACTTTTTAGATACCACTGTAATTTCCTCATATGCAGTCTTGCATATGGAATTAGTAGAATACAGGATGCCATGAACCCCAAAGCCTGCAGAGTTTGTCTTGCAGATAGCTGGGTTTTTGTTGCCATCTGTTTGAAGTAAATAGTCAGTTGCCTTTGTTTGCTGGAGTAAGGTAAGCCATCTGGGCAGTTGTATTCAAGCTTGCACCCAGGTATGTAATCTTTTGAGAGGGTACCAGTTGTGATTTCTTTTCATTTATTGTGTACCCTAGGCATGTTAGAAGCCGTTTTACAAACGCCAGATGTTGAAGAATGTCCTTGTTTTCTGCTTGAATGAGACAGTCGTCCATGTAAGGATAGATTTGTATGCTTCTTTGTCTGCAAAATGCAATTACTGGTGCCAGGCACTTTGCAAAGACCCTGGGTGCAGTAGATAAGCCAAAGGGCAGTGCAGAGAATTGGTAATGCATAAAACCAGCCTTGAAGCGGAGGTATCTTCTGCACGATTCCCTTATTGGGATATGCAGGCATGCCTCTTTTAAGTCTAGTCACTAGCCAAGCGTTCTTGCCCAGCATGGGCAGAAGCTGTTGCAAAGTCAGCATTTTGAATTTTGGGATGTCCAAGAATATGTTCAAAATCGATAAATCTAGTATTGGGCACCAGGCATTATCTTTTCTGGGTACCAAGAACAGTCTTAAGTAAAACCTTTGTCCTCTTTCCCGTTCTGGTACTGGCTGAATAGCCCCCATATCCATGAGGGATGTAACTTGTTTCTGTGCCTCTGCCCATTAATTTTGTGGCAGATCTGGCCAACCGTTTGGAATTGGCAAGGTATGGAAATGAAATCTGTATCCCTGGGATACTATGTTTAATACCCACTTGTCCTGGGTTATTAACTGCCAACTTTGAGCATGAAGCGCTAGTTTTCCTTCTAAGGGGGCTGCCAAAAGATAAGTGTTTGGTGATGGCAGAGGGAAGTCATTCAGACTGTTTACTGTAGGGTTGTGCTTTGTTTCCTCCAAATTTGGAGGTAGAGGCACCCCATTCCTTTGACCTGTAAGAACCCTGCGATTGGTATCTAGAGCCTTTTGAGCACCTGGATTTGCCCCGTGAGGCTCTGTCGGACACGGGAAAAGACCAATTTTTTGTAGGCCATTGTCTACTGAATCTTGGTGGCTGCACTTGTAAGAAGTCTTTTACAGTTTGCATAGACTTAGCTTTGTCTTCCATTTTCTTTAAAACCTCTTCTGCCTTATTACCAAACAGAGTATCATGCTGTAAAGGTGCATCCAACAATTTAGCTTTAACATGATCAAGCAGATTTTGCTCCTTAAGCCAGGCATGCCTTCTAATCATAGATCCAGTAAATGCGGCCCTGCAGGACGCCTCCAAGGAATCAAAACCACATTGAAAAGTATGCTTTCCAACCTGTTCTGCTGCATGCAATAGTTCCTGTAATTCTTTATTTTCCACGCATTCAGAAATCAACATCATTTTCTGTTTCAATAAACCCATAACATGCTGTTGATATTTAAGCATATGAATCTGGCAGTTTAAGGCCCTAACTGCCAAGGCTGCAGACGTATAATCCTTCTTTTCCCATCTATCCAGCGCCCTGGAATCTCTATCAGAGGGGGGTAGGATTCTTAGCTGTTGAGGCCTTTACACCTTTGGGACCCTGTTTCAGGGTCAGCAGCAGGATTTTTGAATAAAAATTTGTGAGAGTCAGGAACCCTGTAATATCTGTCTGGCTTGCTAGGAGCCGGAGGTAGGGAATCTGGAGCCATGCTTGATTCTGAAAACACATCATCATCAATGTCTAATACAGGAGGTATGGCCAAAGGCCTATGCTAAGGAAGAAGAAGGAAATCCCTAAGCCTCTTTTTTGACTCTGAGAAATCTTGACTCTCCCAATGAAAATGTTCCCTCAAAGTATGCAAAGTTTCTCCAAAAGAATAATCCTCAGGGGGAGATGCAGGTGGGATGGATTCCTCTGCATCTGAATCCTCATAGGGTGGTATAGAAAATTCCTGATCAGAAGAGGAATCAGAAGAAATAGAAACCTGATCTGAAGATTCATAATCAGTGTCTTGCCTAGGCTTCTTATCGGGGGGGTGGGGGGGGTTGTTGGGAACCCCTGATCAAGGTAATTACAGCCATTTTGATCATCTGTTTTTGGGCATAGAGGCCTGAGCACGTGGCTCATGCGTCGGTTTTTTAGCCTTAGAAGTTGCTTTTGTCTTTGTTTTTGAAGCTGGCGTCGGTTTTATATAGAAAAGCTGAGGCCTGAAAACACCCTCAGAAGCCGGTGCCTGCTCAGCGGCTCCGGACCCATCCGAGAGAGACACATAAGCGGGTACAATACTCTGAGAATCTTGCGGCATGCCGGACTCCACATGGGTGTCAGTAGAGGCCTGCGACTCGAAAGTAGCGGGTATCAGGGGCTGCGAAAGCGCCTCACTGAGTACCGGCGACTGGCTTTGGAGAAGCTTCATCATCAGTTTTGGACCTCGACGGTCTGTCTCTGTCCTTTTCTTTGCGTTTTTTGTGAACTCCGGTAGTCGGATTGCTATCCGACAACATTTCAGGGTAGTTAAATCTGTTTCCAAAATATTTTGAAGCAAAGATATACCGATGCTTAATAGTGCGTTGGTTAAATCTAGCACAAAACTGACAGCAAGGCACGTTATGATCTGGGCCTAGGCAAGGACTACAGTACAAATGGAAATCCTTATGAGGTATTTGCTTCCCACAAGTAATGCAATTATTAACTTTTACTGACATCGGTAAGGAGCAAGAAAAAGATTCCCCAACGGGGTACTTAGCTTTAATTGAAGACTTTGGTTCTGAAACTCAAATGTGAAAATTTCAGGAGTCGGCTGACTGGCACTTCCGAACTGCTTCTGCTTCGGGCACCGCGTGGCAAGAAATGCTGAAGAAAATGGCATCAGCTGCATGTTTTATATCCCTGACGACCTGACATCATGGAAGAGGAGACAGCAACTGACGCAGGTCCCTAGACTTTGATATTCAGGCCGACTGAGGGCAACCTGCCAGCAGATTACCCAAATGCAATGACTGCAACAGTGAAACACGAAGAACATCTGCCATTCTGAAGCTGACAGTCTGTTTTGGCGGAAGTCAGAGCCACCAATAAGATGGTTTTCGAGGTACACAATTTCAAAGTGGAAGAGGCTGCTGTTTCAAAAGGTGGCTGAGTTAACTTTTTAAGAACAGTACAGTCCTAAGAAGGAGGCATGGGTTTTCTTGTGGGCCTCATATGAAAGAACCCTTTGAGAAACTGTTTGTCCTCAATCCAAGAAGGAAGTGTGGATCCAGAGACAGACAATCAAAATGCTGACAAATGAGCTTTAACAGAAGAGTATGCCAGACTTGTACTGAGCAGCTTACACAAATACGAAGGAACAGTAGGGCCCTACGTTTTCTGAGAGTTCTCTCTGTTTTACCAATGTGGAAGCTTGAGCATTTTTAGCATATCACTACACAAACTAAACCTCATGTGTTACAAGGGTATCTTTATCTACATTTTATCCTCACATCATTATTAATAACAATTTCTTTGACTTGCAAAATATACTTAGATTGTGCACATATTCCGCATATATGCATGCTATTAATATTTACTCCACTTACAAAAAATATTGACTCCATTTCTATATACTGTTGTAAACTTCTCCCCTTTCTACAAATAAATCTTGGTTTATTTCACAATATACCCCAAATCTCATTAATATATACAAAATAGTCCAAGTTTTCTTAAAATTTAACCTAATACGCTGACTATCCAGATGATATGTCATGAACATAGCCTTTTGGTATCTATCATTGTTTAATTCTTGTTCCTCCTTATGATTATCACCTGCAACCCCCACCAATGGTAAATAAAAACCTGTACTTTTCTTATTATAACTGTCTATAAAAATATCTTACAAAATATCTCTGGATACCCTCTTTTAATTACCGTCTTCTTAAACGTTGAACTCTCAGGGAACATATTTATAAATATGGCTATGATATCAAAAGATTTCCTGAGAATAATGCACTTTACAAACATGTTAAGGTAAATCAGGGACATGAATTTAAATTTTTTGTAACAGAAAAGGTTAATAAGAATCCGAGGGGAGGTTTAGGGACTGAAATGATAGAAGCTGGGGAGTTGCACTGACAACTTAAGCTAAGAGTGGCAAATTTTCTTGGTCTTAATGAGGCGGTTTAAATAAGGTGCATATTGAAAATGAAAAATAGAGTAGTAAGTTATTTAGGGTAAATAATTAATTGCGGTATTTTAGCATTTTATTTTTCTTTTACATGTTATTTTTTCATATTTTATCATGAGTAAGTTAAACATAACAATATTCATTAGTGAGTTATCATTAATATTAGCATTGTATAGCAACTGACTGGTAGAAGCTGCAACATGTGATGTTTTATGGATGTTATTTAGATTGTTCTTTATTTGAATACGTATTATGATGAAGCCTGTGTTACATTTAGGACAAATGCTCTCAATCAAATAACATTAAAGTATGTGCAGTGTAATAGCATTGTACATTGTTGTTTTTAACTGTACTGTTTTCATATGGAATACAGACTGCCTGAGGAATCAACCGATAACATATGCATTGAGAGCCAGTAAGCAAATGTGGCAAGTCTTTGCTCCCCCTTGTTTATGTACCATCTAACAGTGGTGTTTTCTGTGAAGATCCTGAGTGGACCCAGAGATCAGAAGTAATGCAGAGTCAGGGTCAGAGTTTTCATTTCTTGACATTTATATGGTCTTTACCTCCTGAGGAGACCAGCCACACTGAACCCTGATGCTGCTGAAACAAGACCCCCCCCCTCCAGGCTAGACCCAAAGCCTCCATAAACAGCTCCTGAATGTAGGAAGGAACACCTGAATTTACAGAAATCTGGCTGATCTGCCATAGACAGTCCTTCCTTAGGCAAGGCAAGAGAGGAATGCAGAAGTCCACAGGACAAGAATGCTGCAACTATATTGTCTTCAGATACCACTGGAACTTCCTTATGTGGAGTCTGGCAAACAGAATCATGGGAATAGTGAATGTTATGAACCCTAGGGCTCTTAGAAACTCCTTGCTGAGGTCTCTTGCAAGGGAAGAAGGGACTGAAATACAGCTGTCAATGAGAGGAAAGTACAGTTTTGTACCTACCATAAATGTAGATGTTCAAGTGCTAATACAGTTGCAGTCATAACAGATGGGTTCTCCTGCCGTCAGGCGGGTCCTCGGTCGGCCGAATTCCAAAGTCTAGGTCCGACGTCGGTTGTTCAACCATGCTCCCTGACGCCAGTGTGACAGGGTAGAAAAGAACCAGCCGACGCCATTTTCTTCAGTTTTTCTTGCCCCAGATGTCAGGTGCCCCAGAAGGAAGGCAATACATAAAATTATGAAGTAATGCAATGCAATATAATCAAAAACAGTAGTTGCAAAAATACACCATAAAAGAATACCCCTAGAGGGGAAGGAGGGAGGGAAACCTGGACTGCAGCTGTATTAGCACTCGAACATCTACATTTATGGTAGGTACAAAACTGTACTATGTTCATCGTGCATACAGCTGCAGTCATAACTGATGGGTAGAATCCCAAAGCTAAGAAAGGGGTGGTAGGCACTAGGTGGAACTAGGAGGAGCCAAAATGCCCTGAAAGACTGCAGTGGCAAAGCCTGCTCTAGATTTGGAGTATAATGGTAGGTTGTAGTGTTTGGAGAAGGTATGCACAGAACTCCAAGTGGCTGCTTCCAAGATATCCTTGGTAGGAACTCCTCTGAGGAAGGCTGCAGAGGTGGCTGTGGCCCTGGTGGAATGAGTTCTAATGCCTGTAGGAACAGTTTTGCCATGAAAGGAATAGCAAAAGCGTATGCAGTGGGCTATCCATTTTGAGATTGTCTGCTTGGAAATTGGCTTTCCTTGAGCTCCTACCGCATAGGCCACAAAGAGCTGTTCTGATTTTCTGAAAGGTTTTGTTCTGTCCAAGGAATGTAGTAATCTCTCCCCTTTGTTTTGAGGATTGGGATAAAAAGTAGGTAAATGTATGGCCTGATTTAAAGCTACCCTGGATACCACTTTAGGCATAAAGGTAGGGTTGGTTCAAAGAAACTCTGTCCTGATGGAAGATGATAAAAGGCTGGACAGCCATGAGGGCCTGTAGTTCTGAAACTCTACGAGCTGAAGTGATAGCCAGAAGGAAAGCTGTTTTCCAGGAGAAATATTGCAAATCTGATGAAGCAGCTGGCTCAAAAGGAGGCAAAGTCAGTTTTTCCAGAATGAAATTTAGATCCCAAGCAGGTATTGGTTGTTTCCTTGGAGGTCTTAAATTCTTAGCCCCTCTGAGGAACTGTCTTAAAAGAGGGTGAGAGAATAAAGGAGGATCAGTGTTGTATTCTGCAGAAATGGCTAAGGCATGGATTTTGATGGAGGAGAACGAAAGTCCACTGCTTAGCAGTTCAGCCAAATATTGTAGTATTTGAGGTAAATTCAGTTTTCAGGGTTCTGGCCCTTTTCTCATTCCAGACACAAAAACGTTTCCATTTTGCGGAGTAAGCTTTTCTAGTTGATGGCCTTCTGGCCTCCAAAATGACATCCTGCACCTCCTTGGAGAGTAGGGCCTGCTGTGATGCTAAGGAATCTTCCATGCGGCTAGATTGAGTGCTTTTAGCTGACTGTGAAGAGTTTTGAAGCTGTGCTGAGTCAGAAGAAGAGGCATTAGAGGCAGGGTCCATGGAGGGGAATGAGTCAGGCTCCTCAGGAGTGGGTACCAGTGTTGCCTTGGCCAGTCCGGAGCAATGAGGATCATCTTTGGTCTGTCTGCTCTGGTCTTCAATAGGACTTTGGACAGCAGAGGAAGAGGCGGGAAGGCATAAACTGTCATTGATGTCCAGCTGAAAGAGAGAGCGTCCACTCTCCAGGCCTTTGGATGGAAGGTCCTCGAGCAGAATTTTGTCAATTGATTTTTGTGGGAGGCAAAGAGATCTATGTCTGGCCTTCCCCATTCTTGGATTATTTCTGTAAAAACTTTTGGATGCAACATCCATTCGTGTAGATCTGTCATATTCCTGCTTAGGTTGTCTGCCAGCATGTTTTCCTTGCCTGGCAAGTACTGTGCTTGTAGTTCCATTTGTAAGTCCATGTTCCAAAGTGATATGGCCAGTCTGCATAGGGGATAGGAATGTGTTCCTCCCTGCTTGTTTATGTACCACATAACTGTGGTGTTGTCCGTTCTTATCAATAGTTGACCTGGTTGTAGAAGGTCCTTGAAAGCTATAATAGCATTTATTACTGCTAGCATTTCTTTTTGATTGATGTGAAGGTGCTTTTCTTTTTGGGACCATTTGCCCTGAATGCACCGGTCTGTCATGTGCGCCCCCCAGGCATAGTCCGAGGCGTCTGTTGTGATGACTTGATTTGCTTGAGGCTTGCTGAATGGAAGACCTGTGTTTGTTTGACATGCTTGAGCCCACCACAGAAATTCCTTTTGCAGACATGGAAGTAGTGGTATTATTGTTTCCAAACTGTGGCTGTGTTGAGACCATATGTTTTTAGGTACCATTGTAGTTTTCTCATATGCAGCTTTGCACATGGGATTAGCAAGATGCAAGATGCCATGAATCCCAGAGCCTGCAGGATTTTCCTTGCAGTCAGCCTGGTGCAATTTGCCAGTGTTCTGAAATATTTAATTAGTTGCCCTGCTTCTCTGGCGTGAGGTAGGCCATCTGGGTGTTTGTGTCCAAATTGGCACCCAGGAAAATTATCTTCCGAGAGGGTATTAGCCTTGATTTCTCTTTGTTGACTGTGTATCCCAGAGAGTTTAATAACATTATTACATAAGCCAGATGTTTCAGAAGAATGTGCTTGCTGTCCGCTTGGATCAGGCAGTCGTCCAAATAGGGGTATATTTGTATCCCTTGAAGTCTGCAGTAGGCAATTACTGATGCCAGGCATTTCGTGAATACTCTGGGTGCAGTAGATAAGCCAAAGGGCAATGCAGAGAATTGATAATGGGTTGAACCTGCAAGAAATCTGAGGTATCTTCTGCAATTTTGTCTGATTGGGACATGCAGGTATGCCTCCTTGAGGTCCAATGTTACCAGCCAAGACTCCTTGCCCAGCATGGGAAGAAGTTGCTGTAGAGTGAGCATCTTGAATTTTGGTACGAGTAGGAATGTGTTTAGGATGGAAAGATCCAAAATAGGTCTCCAATCTTTTCCTTCCTTGGCACCAGAAATAGCCTGGAATAAAACCTTGACCTTGTTCTGTGTAGGTACCTCGTGAATAGCTTTCATGTTTATAAGATCTGAAATTTGCTTTTGTGCCTCTGCCCTTTGATTGTGTGGCAGTTTTGGCATGCCTCTCATTTTTGGAAGGGTATGAAAGTGGAATTTGTAGCCTCTGTTTATAATGTCCAGGATCCATTTGTCCTTTGTGACAACATGCCAATTTTTTGAGAATAGTGCCAGCTTTCCTCCTAAGGGGGCTGCCATTTGAGATCTGGTTGGCCTGCAAAGGGGAAAGTCATTGAGTTTGCTTTCTGAAAGATTGTGAGTTGTCCTCACCACCTCTTTGTGTAGGAGCTTGCCACTGTCTGCCTCTGTATGATCCTTGTGATTGTCCTCTGCCCCTCGGGCGCCTGTATCTGCCTCTTTGGGGTCTGTCCGTGGCAGGAAAGGACCAGTTTTTGGAAGGCCAATTTCTACTAAAACGTGGGGGTTGAACCTGCAGAAATTCTTTCACAGTTTGCATTGATTTAGCTTTTTCCTCCATTTTTCGTAATACTTCCTCAGCATTTGCCCCAAATAGTACATCCTTTTGAAGAGGGGCGTCTAGTAATTTAGCTTTGACATGATCAGGCAAGGTTTGTTCCTTGAGCCAAGCATGCCTGCATATGACTGAGCCTGTAACAGCAGCTCTACATGAGGCCTCTAGAGCATCAAAACCACATTGTAAGGTATGTTTACCCACTTGTTCTGCACTATGCATCAAATCCTGCAACTCCTTCAAGTCTGGTTGTTCAGGTTGTGACATTTTACTTTTCAATTGAGATAACAGAAACTGTTGGTATTTTAGCATATGAAACTGACAGTTTAAGGCCCTCATGGTTAAGGTAGCCGAGGTATATACCTTTTTTCCCCATCTTTCTAAGGATCTGGAATCTCTCTCGGAAGGCAATGGATTTTTGGCAATGGAAGCCTTAACTCCCTTGGGTCCCTGTGAGATGGTTTCTAGGTCAGCAGCATGGCTTTTGTAAATAAATTGTTGTGAGTCAGGAACCCTGTAGTACCTGTCAGGCTTAACTGGAGCTGGAGGTAGAGAGTCTGGGTTAAGGCAGGCCTCCGAGTAAACATCATCTAGGATGTCCAAGACAGGAGGTATAACCAGAGGCCTGTGCTGGGGTAACAAAAGAAATTCCCTGAGCCTTTTCTTGGAATCTGAATAATCCTGGCCTTCCCAGTGGAAGTGTTCCCTTAAGGTATGCAAAGTTTCCCCAAATGAGAAATCCTCAGGGGGGGATACAGAAGGAATAGACTCCTCTGCATCAGAGTCTTCAAAAGGGGAGTAAGACTGTTCCTGATCATCAGAGTGTTCTGAAATAATGGATCCCTGATCAGAGGAGGGGGAATCTTCCTCCACTCTGGGCCTTTTGTCCGGAGGTGGCTGAGAACCTCTGATTAGAGTAATTAAATCCTCAGCCATTTTAAGCATCTGTTTCTTAGGCATGGGGCCTGGAGATGGGCCCTGTGTAACTGGTCTCCTAGGGTGCATGGTTGCTTTAGACTTGGTGAAAGCCTTGATGGAGAAAGAAGAGGAAGGTCTGAAGACACCTTGAGTGGAGGTGGACCTGTCCACATTCTGTGTTTCATCACCAAGAGTGGCTTCGGTATCTGTAGTCGGGGTGTGGGCCGAGGAGCCTGCGACCTCGGTTACAGGAGACACCGCCAAAGATGTGTCGTTGGTAATCAGGGGCTGCGTAGGCACCTCACTGAGAACCAGACCACGTGTAGTCGGCTTTGGCGTGGTGTCGGTAGAGGCCGCGGACCTCGAGTGTCGGTCCTTGTCTTTGCGTTTTTTAGACAAAACCGGTGTCGGAGTGTCCGATGACATGGTATAGTTAAATGCTTTCCCAAAAAAATGCTGGGCGAACTCCGCCCGACGCTTAATAGTGCGTTTGTTGAATGTAGCACAACAGTGACAGACCGAGACGTCGTGGTCTGGGCCTAAACAAGGTATACACAGGGAATGGAAATCCTTATGCGGTATTTGCTTCCCACAAGAAATACAATTATTAAATTTGTCTGACATCGGTCTGAGGCAATAAAAGTTTCCAACGGGTACTTAGCTTTAAGAAGACTTCGGTTTTCCAAATTTTTCGTAATCTCAGGAGCTGGCCGACCGGCACTTGCGAACTGCTTCTGCTTCGGGCACCGCGCGGCAAGAAAGACTGAAGAAAATGGCGTTGGCTGGTTCTTTTATACCCCTGTCGCACTGACGTCAGGGAAGAAGCGACGACAACCGACGCCGGACCTAGACTTTGGAATTCGGCCGACCGAGGACCCGCCTGACGGCAGGAGAACCCATCTGTTATGACTGCAGCTGTATGCACGTTGAACATCTCTGGAGGAGTAAAACTGAGATAGTAAGTGTCGCATGTCTGGTCAGGATAAAACAGACGAACAGTTGTGGGTTCAGTTCAAGCAGCTTCATTACATACAAACACATCATAAATGAGGCTTAGTAACTTAAATAAAGTTATAAACAGACTGACTATCACACTCATACGTGTTAACACTCTGGCTGTTCTCTCAAAATGGCACTGCTGCCTGCATGTGCTCACTATTTATATGCAAGTGTCTACATCTGGAAATGCTTCTTAAAGTTACATAGACAAGCTCTGTTCTACATCCTTCTTCTTTGAGAAATAGATCATATACCAAATGACAGCACTGAATGACATGGAATTATACAGAAATGATATTTTGACATGGAATTATACAGAATCATACAAAATTATACAAATATAAAACAATCATGTCCAGGTTGCTGTGTATTTTACATTAGCTCTAGAAATATGACCTGATTGCATAACATAAAAGTCAGAACTGGATCTAGTAATGGGGACGGTCTTCAAGGAATGTTCAACTCTGGAGACATCTGGAACATCATCAGAAACGGGAATGGATACTGAGACATGTTCTTCTGTATGAACATTGTCAGAGTTGCTCTGAGATATAGAGTCTGTATCACAGGTACGATGCTGCAGTATTGTTTCTGACACAGGAAGAAGATGCCTGCGATTTCTATTGTATTCTATACCATCATATTCCACTAAGTAGGATCTCAGCTCGGCACATGTGCCTCTCACTTGACCAATTTGATCGAAGCCTTTCGGCATTTGGATCCTCACTCTCTCTCCTTCTTTTAACAGTCAAAGAAATCTGCTTATTTTATCATAGCTGCTGTTCTGAAAGGAACACTTCTTAAAAAGTTGGGCTTTGATTGCTCTGTTATTTTTAGCATTAGGCACCAACAAACTAGAACTAATAGGCAAGGTTGTTCTGGTTTGCCTAGATAGAAGATGCTGAGCAGACGAGTCAAGTAGGTTGTCATGGGGTATATTTCTGAGAGTAAGTAAATTCAAGAAGACATCAGTATTGTCACACTTTGACCTCTCTAATAATTGCTTTGCATTCCGTACTGTACACGCAGCAAGGCCATTTGACTGAAGGTATTCCGGACTACTAGTAACGTGGATAAAATCCCACTCTTTTGCAAATTTCTGAAACAATTGACTGGTATACTGGGTACTGTTGTCAGAAATAACTTTCTGTGGACTACCATGGACTGAGAAATTATGTTTTTAGTAATAACAGCACTGGACATTAGGTTAGGTAGCAAAATGATCTCAAATCAGTTTGAATAAGAGCCTACTAACACTAAATAATGCTGGTTGTGCCACTCAAATATGTCAGTAGCTACTGTTGACCAAGGTAGTTCAGGAATCTGGCTTAGCTGAAGTGATTATTTTTTGTAAATGCGGTTTACTACGGTTGCATACTGAACAAGAAGAAAGCACTTTATCAATGTCCTTTGATAGAGAAGGCCAAAATATTAGTCCTCTCACCCTTCTTTTGATAGAATCAGAACCTGGGTGGCCATGATGCAAAATCTGAATGTATTCATGTTGTAAGGAAGTAGGACAATAACTTTTGGGCCTTTGAAAATGATACCATCCTCCATCAGCATCTCACCTCTGTACGGGAAAAAAAGTTGTACTTCTGGCGGTACACAAGATGGCTTTGCCGGCCAGCCAACGTTGGTGAAGTGGTTGAGCTTCTGCAAAATTGGATCAGTCTTTGTGTGATCTCTTAGCTCATCAAGCCTCATGGTAGAAAAATTACACACATCCATGACATCAAAGTCAAAACTCTCTGCATCAAGCTGTTCTGTGGTATTTCTGGGTGATATGGATAAGGTATCAGCCAGATAAAGAAGTTTGCCTTTTTTATAGACCATTTTGAAATTGTACTTTTGCAATCTAAGCATCATTCTTTAAAGCCTTGCAGGAGCGGTATGCATAGGCTTCTTTAAAATAGTGACTAGAGGTTGATGATCAGTTTTGCTTTGGATAGCACGGCCATAGATATAATCATGGAATTTCGAACATACGAACACAATTGCCATAAGTTCCTTCTCAATTTGAGCATACTGCATCTCAGTTTGGGTAAGAGTTCTAGATGCACAGGCAACAGGTCTCCGCTCCTAATGAATAACTGCACCATAACCGATCTTTGAAGCATCACAGGAAAGAACTACTGGTTTGTGGACATCATAGTATCTCAATGTAGGTGGGTTGGCAATTTTCTGTTTGAGGTTATCAAATGCCCTCTGGTGTTCTAACCATGACCAGGCAATATTTTTGCATGTCGGCTCTCTTAAAGGTGTTGATAAAGCACTAAAGTCAGGGATAAATTTGCCCAAATAGTTATCCATACCAAGAAAACACTGTAGGGCATGAACATTGTTTGGAGCCAGCATCTCAAGAATGGCTGTTTGTTTGGAAAGGTCTGGTTGTAAGCCTGTACTGGTAAACAAATGACCTACATAAGTAACTTTCAGTAGTCTGAATTTACATTTCGGAGGACTGAGCTTTAAGTTCACTTCACACGCTCTGTCCGGAACTTTCCTGAGGTTTCTGTCATGCTATGCTTCACCATTACCTCCAACCAGTAAATCATCCACTATTATAGCACATGGATAGCCCAAACATTTTTGCTCCACTGCATGCTGAAAGACTTCACTGGCAGAATTTATTTCAAAAGGCATCCTGAGGAATCTACATCTATCAAATGGTGTGCTGAATGCAGTCAGTAATAAAGATTTACGATCAAGCATTACTTGCCAAAATGAACTCTTTGTAAAACAGCAAAAACAGTGGCATTTGGCATGAGAGTGGCAACCTCCTCAACTGTGCACATAGGATGATGAGGTCTCTTTAATGCCTGTCTCTTGGGTCACTGCACAGTCTGATTTCATCTGTACTTTTCTTGTGAACAGCTACCATGGAAGACACCCACTCAGTTGGTTCTGTGACTCCAAACCTTGCTGCACCATTTTGTCTAAATGGACTTTGACTTTGTCCTGCATAGCTATTGGAACTCTCCTTGCTGGTCTGACCATGGGACTGACCTTTGGGTCTACTTTCATGGACTACATAACTGGAAGTTTGCCTAACTTGTCGTCGAAAACATCAGCACACTCTAAGAAAATAGCATCACTGAAGCTGGAACTGGGACGTGCTTACATGACAGACTTCTTTGGTAAAAGAAAGCAGTTTCATTCTCAAACTGTCTCTGAGACCTAATAATGACTGCACAGGTCTTCTAACTACATAAAATTGCAAGCTGTAACTGTTCCCAGCCAAATAATATGACAGCACTACTGAGCCTTCGGTTTGAATCTCTTCACCTACATAAGCAACAAGCTTCGCACAATTAGCCAAATTAAGTTGCTCATCATCTCTCACTCTAGCAGATGTTTCTGCTGACATCACATTATACTTTGAACCAGTGTCTACTTAGAGCTCTGTGGGTTTGCCATTGATCAGGACAGTACAAAATACTTCATTCTTTGCCAACAAATCTACTGCATTAACCTTTTCACCGATCACTGATACACCATCTACATAGAAAGCAGGGTTGCAGCTTTCCACATGATCAACTTGCTTTTTTGTGTGACCTTTTGTTAATAACTGAACGAGGCTTGCTTGATTTACAATACTTTTGAAAGTGGTTCCATTTTTTACACTCGTGGCATTACTGACCAAATGCTAACCTCTTCTCTCTTTTAGACTCATGACTGGCACCATATTTACGACAGTTAACAATAAGACCTGACTTGTGTTTTGCTGGCACGCCCTTCTACTGCACTGAGCATGTCTGTTTTGCTGAGCTAATCTTGGAACTTGATAGAAAGTTACGGGTCCTCCATGGGAATCCTGCAGGGGTTGCAGCTGCCATGTGCGTAGGCCTGCTTCTGCTTGCCACATGCTACATGTTGTCTACTCTCACTCTAGAGGCTGCTGAAACTAAGCTCTTATCATGTGTAAGCATACTAGTGTGCCCTTCCTTGAGCTCATGGAATTAAAAAATCTCTATAGCTTTTGTCAATGTTAAATTACTGTCACAAAGTAAAATCTTTTTCACTGCAGCATTACTAACGCAACACACAAGCCTGTACTTTATTAACTCATCTTTCAAATCACCACATCTGCATGTTTTAGCCTTATTTCTCAAGTCAGTGATATAAGCTGCAAAAATTTCACCTGGCTTTTGGTCTCTTGTATAAAATATGTGCCTCTCTAATGTAACATTTGTCTGTGGGTTTCATATTTCTCTAAATTTATGTTTCAAGCACTCAGGTTCATCTCTTGATTCAGCTGATACAACAATATGACGGTTTCCCCCTCTCCTGCATATACTGCTGGTGCATACACAAATGAACAAACTCTCTCTCAATGGCCTCTGACCCAGCTAAGTTAAGCAAAATGAATGTCCTTGTACGTACATCTTTGTCAAAAAAAGCTGCTTGTATGAAAATATTGTATTCCTGCTCAAATACTTTCCAATTCTCTGCAATATTATGATCAAACACAAGGGGAATGGGTCTGCGAAATGCCTCTGCCATATCAACACACAGTAGTGAAGGTGCTTGAAATTATGTACGAACATATACACACACACACACACACACACACATATATATATATATATATATATATATATATATATATATATATATATATATACCAGAACCTGTAATTATGCCCAGTAGCACAACAGACTGTATGAAATAACTGCACTTTGCCAAATAAGTCTCCATAGCACAAGAATACTTTAAAATCACTGTACTTTGCGAAATCACTCCTTATCAGTGTAAGAAATACTTTGAAATGACTGTACTTTGTGCGAATAAACTGTACACAGCGCAGGAACCTTTCAAAATGGCTGTAATTTGTGAAATAACTCTGTAAAGTGTAAGAAACACCTTGAAAAGGGGGCACTCTGCGAATAAATGTACACTGCACAAGAAACTTTTTCACAATGGATGTACTTTGACAGCACTTAATATAACTGTACTTTGTACACAGTAAACTCTTTGAAATAAATGCACCGTAATAAAGCACACACTCTGCAAACACTATGCACACTCTGAGATACTTCGAACAACTCTAGTTATGCTTTGAATGACTTCGGTCAATGCAAAATAATCGTTTATGCCCAAAAACATGGTCTTTTGCTCTTTAAGCTTATTTTGCCCTTTTTTTGAACTTGTTATGCCAAAATTTAACCTCGTATCATGCTCATTATACTTTTCTTGTGCCCGTTTTACTTTAAACATGCTCGTTATGCAAACCAAAGATAATTCTGAGCCCTATAAGAATATTTCTGATAGTTTTATCAAATATCATAATTCTGAATATTTTGTTTAATTAATAGTGCATTTTGTGCTACTTGTTTGATTAATAATGCCTTTTGTGCCTTATGAATGCTCCATTTCATTTTCTTTGCAAAATAAATACTTTGTGCAAGTTTTGGTTACCTTAAGTTCATTTCAGGCTCTTTTTGACTATTTGAGCACTGTTATCACCCAACCTGCTTAATATATCTTCACCGTCAACTATTCACCTCATGGCTTGAAGAAGTTGCACAATGAGTCCCAGTTCTGACATCATGTCGCTCGTCTGGTCAGGCTAAAACAGATGAACAGTTGTGGGTTCAGTTGCAGCAGCTTTATTACAAACAAGCACATCAGGAATGAGGCTTAGCAACTTTAACTTAAATAAATTTATAAACAGACTGACTACCACAATCATATGTTAGCACTCTGGCTGTTCTCTCAAAACGGCACTGCTGCCTGCACTTGCTCACTATTTATATGCACATGCCTACATCTGGAAATGCTTCTAAAAGTTACATATACATGCTCTGTTCTACAGTAAGGGTCTGAATCTTTCACTCCAAGAAAATCTGGTCCCGAGAAGGTGTCAGAACTGACTTCTTTAGACTTAGATTGAATCCTGCTCTGCAAAAAAGAAGCATTGTGAATTCTAGGTTCTGCAGATGAACCTGCTGAGAGGGAGATTGAATGAAAAGGTCATCCAGGTTGGGAAAATCTGGATGCCATGGAGTCTGCAAAAGGCTATGACAGGGGCTAGGCATTTGGTAAGGACACATGGTGCTGCAAAAAGACCAAATCTCAAAGCAGAGAACTGATAATGTAAGGAAGATACAAAGTACCATAAAAACTTCCAGAAGAGAGAGTGAATAAGAATATGGAAATATGCATCCTTTTGGTCCTAAGAAACTCGAAAGGCTTCAAGTAAAAGTATAGGGAATAGAGACTGAAGAGTCAACATTCTGAAAGAGAGAAAGGGAAGTTTCAAAAAGGTATTTTGAAAGGAGAGGTCTAGAGTGGGGATCCAAGAGTCTTCCTCCTTCAGACACAAAAACATCCTGGAACAGAAACTCCTGCCCCTCTTGCAAGGAGGCATTGACTGAATAGTACTCTAAGCAATGAAGTCCTGAAGTAGGAAAGGAAAAAGAGGCAACTGGCAAGGGAGAGGTTGAGAAATGCCTTAAAAGGGATGAAGAGATTTTGACACCATGTACAGCCAATGTGAATGACGGACAGAACCCATGTGTCTGTTGTGATTTGTTGTCCAATGGGAAAAGACAGAGTTAATCTTTGAAAAGAGGAATTTGGCCAAGAGGAAGAGGAGGATTGTCAAACAGAATCTGGTTTGTCCTGAAAGGAAGACTTTTGTCCACTGGAATCACAATTTGTTTTTTCAGAAAAAACTCCCTTAGATGGTCTTTTACACTTTAAGCACTACTTAAGACATTTGCTCACAAAAGAACCTGCTTTAGATGGGTAGTCCCTTTGATATTTAGAAACAAAATAAAAAATCAACGAATCCCAAAGGGATAAAAACTGAGAACAAAAAAGATCTGAAAAAAAGGAATGTCCGACCGCTTGATGTCAGTATATATGTATGGTTATTTTGTAGTCCTTTATTAACTCTGAGGAAGCTATTGTATGGTGAAAGCGCTTAGTTTCTGGAGGCATTGTTGTTATTGTGAGTAATAAAGTGTTCCAAAGCGGTCGGACATTCCTTTTTTTTCAGATCTTTTTTGTTCTTAGTTTTTATCCCTTTGGGATTTGTTGATTTTTTATTTTGTTTATTTTTCCGGCAACGGATTGTGCTACCGCTTTACAACTTTGCTTTATTTTGTTTTTGAATTTTAATGTATAATACGTTTTTTAAGAGATATGGAGGCGATTATCAGTGAGCTCACCTCTTCAGTGCAAAGACTGACAGCACTTTTAGCCAATCGTGAAGCTACAACATCACAGGGTAACACTTTGACGAATTCGCAAGTGGAGCTTTTCATGCTTCACGAAGAACCAGATCTTAATGGATCGGATTCAGAAGTAAGTACATTACCAGTTGAACGAGGCAACATCAATGAGTGGCTACAACTTCCACAATTTGATTTCTCAGACTCAAACGAGGAGAGGAACAACGGGGGAAGAGAAAAGCCAACTTTAACTAGACAAATTGACCATTTTGGGGCCCTTTGCCAGAAATATCGTGGACTTCAGATAGACAACGCATTTCTTACCAAGTCGCTAACCATGAAGCAAGTACCGAAGGGCCTAAGGTTGTGGAAGCTACCCATGGGCATAGGAGGAGGATCATTGGCATACAAGGAACTTGTGTACTTGTTTAACAAAACAGGTTTGGAAATGTGTGACATTATTATTAAAAATAATCAAAACAAGTTAGCTAGTTTAGAAAAAGAGATTTTGTCAGCGAATGAAAACATAGTAAAAGATTTACTGTTTTTTCAGCAGGCGAAAAAGTATCATTCAACATTGTAAAATGTTAAAAGTTTTGTTGATAAAAATGTTAAAATCAAGAGCAAAAAGTTACAGAGGGATGCTGATGATTATAAAAACAACAGAGCATACCCACAGGGTGAGAGTCAGCCCACAAATTTTGACAACCACAATAAAAGGGGCCAAATGCAAGTGGGGGGGGGGGTGTTTGAAAATGATGGTGTTGTTAACAATAATGATGGAAGTATGACTTCTATCGATCACCATGACAATTGTTTTTTTTTACCAGAAAATCCTCAGGTGAGGAGATTGCAATGGCTTTTAAAGAAAAGAAGGGGCGAACAGCACCAAACATATGTGGGACAATATCAACCCCAATGGAACAGCTACCAACAAAAGAAAAAAAACATGGGCGAACAACAAAACTGACATTGAGCATAGGATTGGCTGAATGTTCAAATGTTTTAGACATGGTTCAATACATAAGTATTTAATTTTTAAATGGAATTGTCATTATATACTTATTTTTGTAATGTTTCTTTAAATCTTTACTATTTAAGACCAGGATGTTGGGTGCTATATAATTTTCTGTTATAATTTTTGAGCATTGAAGAAGGCTTTGTATATTTACTTTTGAAATAATTAAATAATTGTCCTGCTTAACCATTGTGCTGGTCCATATTTTGTGGGCTGTTCCATTTGTTGATGGTTCAATACAACACCAATAAATTGTACCCACTAAGCGAAGTCAAAGTGGGTGGGTTCAGACAATTATCAACAAAAGGAAAACATTTGGGTAAACA
Organism: Protopterus annectens; assembly: GCF_019279795.1. Taxonomy (NCBI): domain Eukaryota; kingdom Metazoa; phylum Chordata; order Ceratodontiformes; family Protopteridae; genus Protopterus; species Protopterus annectens. Next base: position 603,182,579 of record NC_056727.1, read on the forward strand.
ACAAGAAGTGACTTTAAATATAGATTGTGCTGAAAGTTCAATGTGTTAGATATTGTTCATTATGATATTAATAACTGGTACCCATTAAGTGAAGTTAATATGGGTGACTTTGGAACTTGTGTTGCTGCTAATGTAAATACTTCTGAAACTTGCACTGTATATCAGAAAAAAGTTTTTTTCAATATACAATTATATTACACTGGTAATAAATGAAGTACATCATGATTTACTTTGTAAAGGTTTCACATTTGTTCCTGCATTTTATTTGGACTTTATTGATTTTTTTATAAGTTTGAAAATGTTTACTAGACAATTGAATTTACATTTGTTTTTTGATGAGCGAGGTGGAAGTAATAACAACAATGTGAATAAAGATTTACATGCATTGAAAAGGAAAAGTACCTTTATACCCCCCACCCACAAAGAAGTTATTATTTTTGAAACTTTGTGCATCAATGAAATTAGAAAAGGTTTACATAAAGTTGGTAAACTCTATGTGCATGATAATTTGAATGAAAAGGAGAGAAAACTATTATATGAACTATCTAAAAACAAAGAGGTGAGAATAATGAAATCTGACAAGGAATGTGGGGTTGTCATTATGTCTCACTTCGACTACGTGGGCAAGATGCACGAAATTTTGGATGATATTCTGACATACCAGAGAGCTTCAGTCAATGAAATGCATATAGCCTATCACACAATAGATCTATTTTTACTTGATGCACTGGTTCAAGGGGCCATTAATGAGGATGAGTTTGACTATCTTAGAGTCGAGTACCCTGTCACACCTGTTTTGTTTGGGATACCTAAGGTCCACAAGAATATGTGGGATCCACCTGTTAGACCCATTGCGGCTGCTAGGGGCTCGAAGATGGAGCCTTTGGCAGCTTTTGTAGATAAGAGGTATATGGCAGGTGGTGGCGGGGGTTGACCACATATTAAAGGATTCTTGGCATTGTTTAAATAGGCTGAGTAGTATGAAAGAATAAGTGCTGTTTCTTTCCTCATTGTTGATGTAATAAATTGATTTTCAGTGATCCCACATGTAGAAGGGATAGACTATTTTCGAATGTCTACTCAAAAGTAAAAAAACTTGATGGAGATAAGATTAACCTTCTGGCCACATTCATGGAATTGATTTTAAACAACAACTATTTGAGTTTTGAGGGGGAAATTTTCCACCAGGTATCAGGGGTGGCTATGGGGGCAAAATGTGCCCTGGGGTTTGCAAACCTTGTTCTGTTACACTGGGAAGAGTCTTTCATATTTAACTCAAGGTTCAAGGACAAGATTATTTGTTATAATCGATTCTTGGACAATATATTAGTGTTATGGAAGGGTAGTGAAAGTGAAGCAGCAGACTTTATCTATTTGAACTCTACTACAATTTTTTTTTAAATTCACTAGTATATGGAATGCTGAAGAAATTGACTTTTTAGATATACACCTGGTTAAAACACAAGAAGGGTTGCAAAACAATATTTTTAGAAAGAAAGCTTACAGCAATTCATTGTTGCATTTTCAGAGTGGTCATCCTTTTTCGGAGCACAAAAGTATAGCTAAAGGACAGATGGTCAGATTATCTCGTCTAGTTAGTGACCATGATACTTTTGTGAAAGAAATGTACACTTTGATAGGAATGTTTTTAGTTAGAGGTTACCCCTTAAAGTTATTGTTGAAAGTACAAAAAGAAATATTTTTGAAAAGAAATACGCAGTTTCCTCCAATTTTATGGGGAAATTTGGTTAAAAGTAAGGATAGTACAAATACTTTCAAAGGTGACTCAATGATTTTAAAGTTTAACTATCAAACACCATATATAGTGGAGACTGTTAAAAGGATTTGGGACTTTAGTTTTGGTAATAATCTTAAAGCAAAACTAGGTGCAGCTCCAAAAATTGTGTTTATTAGGGGTAAAAACATCAAAAATATTCTTGAACCACCACCTCTGAAATATACCCATTCTAGAATGTACAAATGTGGATCATGTAGATTTTGTAGGTACATTAATGAAGGGCCATATGTGGTGGTTGGTGGATTTAACAAATCAATTCCATGTCCAGGCAGGTGTTGTTGTAACACTAGTATGGTGGTGTATGCGGCCACTTGCAGCACCTGCCCAGGTTTTTATATAGGAAAGACCATGAGAAAACTTAAGGAGAGAATTGCTGAGCATATTAGAGCTATTAAGAACAGAGAAAAAACAAATGCTTTATATACACACACCCTTGCATGTCCTAGTTTCAAAAGTTTTACATTTTTTGTGATTGACAGGGTTATTTTAAGTGAGAGCGGGGGTGACATGAAACTCAGGGTAGAGTGTTTAGAAGCTATGTGGCAGATTAGACTTAATGCCACTAACATTCCAGGCCTTAATGACAGTATATCTATGCACCCCTTCCTGAAACAAAAAAAATATTTAATTTAATAAACTTACAAAAATCAAATCAGGTTAGGATGTTTCATATGTTAGCAAGATTGAATTGTGCATAATATTAATTACACATGTTATATTTTTTAATATTACAACAGTTTATCAACATAATTGTGTGTTGAAATATGTGATATTTTATATTTTTATATATACATTATTTACTTAATGCACTATTGTATTGTTTTACAAGTGAGGTGTGTTCTCACTATTGCAATAATATGATTATTTATCACCAATGGTATCATTTATATTATTAATTTCATATATACTACATATACATACATTTTTATCAAATATTGGTTAGTGCAATATACCTATTTATTTATTTGTTTGTTACCCGTGATGTTTGTTTAGATGAAGTTTTTTTAATAAGTAAGTTTTATTAATTTATTTTTCTGGGAGTGTTTTATAAGAGCAATTTATTGTTTAATTTATTGTGTAATTGAATAAGTATTTGACTGAAAGGAAGTGATGTCATTATATATGTATGGTTATTTTGTAGTCCTTCTTTAACTCTGAGGAAGCCATTGTATGGTGAAAGCGCTTAGTTTCTGGAGGCATTGCTGTTATTGAGTGTATTAAAGTGTTCAAAAGCAGTCGGACATTCCTTTTTTTCAGATCTTTTTTGTTCTATATTTAGAAACAAACCAAGAGGAACTTTGCAGTGTGGAGGATGTGATGTTCACTTCCCGAATTATGTTAAGCACCTAGTTCATTAATAAAAATCAAACTGTAAAATACATGCTACAAAATAAAATAGAAATAGGTGGTAGTCCACAGTTGAATTAAAAATGATAGGTAGTCAACCATTGAGTTAAAATGGAATATCCTTAACTCAGTTGTGGACTACCTACAATTTTCTATTAATCTCTGAGTTTTTATACTGAGGATCACTTGCCTATGACAAATAAAGGCTTGCTGGTTTTGAATTCTACCTGGTTTTCATGATTTTTAGGAATTATTGTGACTAAGCTCATCAATGAAGTTTTAAGGCCACTAATTTCTCTGTTTTTTTTCCCTCAACGCTCATGGTAGTGAGGTTGGAACTATACAGATTCCTATGATTGTTCATTTTTTTATTTTTCTAAATGTAAAGACATTTACCAGAACCACTCACAGTATAGTTTTTAATTCTTCCGGTAGATTCTACTGCCATGCATAGTTTTCACAAATTCACTAAATTTGCTTATAGACTATTACACTATGATCTGAGCTATAACTACCAGCAGTTCAGAAAAGCATTGTATTGTACAGTAATATGTAAGTATGCCACATGTGAAGCTTGGAACATAAATACAAAGCATTATACTGTTACAACATTATGCAACATGCCAGTGATGCAATACTTTAAATCCTGTAATGAGGTTAGTGAGATTATAAACTCCTTTGGTAGGGGGGCTTGATAACATTCAGCTCCTTTCTAATCACTCATACGACAAGGTCTACTTTTGTTACTGAATACCTAATAAATATACCACACTATGCACAGTACTGTTAATTTATGTGATGCTATTAAAAGTACAGTTGTGTACACTTACCATAAATGTAGATGTTTGAGTGTATTCACTGTTGCAGCCATTACATTTGGGTTATCTGCTTGCAGGTAGCCCTTAGTCAGCCTGATTATCAAAGTCTTGGGTCCTGCGTCGGTTGCTGTCTCATCTTCCATGACGTCAGGTACTCAGGGGTATAAAGCATGCAGCCGACGCCATTACATTAGGTTTTTTTTGCCCCAGATGTCAGGTGCCCCAAGAAATGGGAAGCAATTATATACAAGGTTACACCTCTAACAAAAAGCAAATACACCAGAAAGCTTAAATACAGTAAACAAAAAGAGAGGTATAGTCAATACAAGTCAGGGAGCTGGAGGGAGGGTAACCAGGACTGCAACAGTGAATACACTCGAACATCTACATTTATGGTAAGTATACACAACTGTACTATGTTCTTCGTGTTTGACTGTTGCAGTCATTACATTTGGGTAGATTCCCAAAGCTAAGGCAGGGAGGAGGCAATTAGAGAACATTAGGACCAGCTATTAGGCCCTGCAAGACTGCAGTGGCAAAACCAGCTCTGGATTTAGAAAAAATTGGCAAGTGGTAATGCTTGATGAAGGTATGTACAGAACTCCAGGTAGCAGCTTCTAGGATGTCCCTGGTAGGAACACCTCTGAGAAAGGTTGTAGAAGTAGATGCAGCCATGGTGGAATGGGATCTTATCCCCTGTGGGGTAGGTTTTTCATGGTGCTTATAGCAGAAATGAATGCAATGGCCTATCCACTTAGAAATGGTTTGCTTTGAAATGGCCTTCCCCTCTGACCCTGCAGCAAAGGCAACTAGCAGCTGTTCAGATTTTCTGAGAGGCTTAGTCCTGTCCAAATAAAATCTAAGTTGTCTGTGGATGTCCAAGGAGTGCAGTATTCATTCTCCTTTGTTCTGTGGATTAGAAAAGAAGGTTAGCAAATGAATGGACTGATTAAGGGCCACACAGGATACCACCTTGAGCATAAAGGAAGGATTGGTCCTGAGGGACACCCTGTCCCCATGAAAGATGAAGAAGGGCTCTACTGCCATGAGGGCCTGTAATTCAGACACCCTTCTTGCTGAAGTAATGGCTAGAAGGAAGGCTGTTTTCCAAGAAAGGAATTTCAACTCTGCAGTTGCAGCTGGCTCAAAAGGAGGTAGAGTGAGCTTTTCCAATACAAAGTTAAGGTCCCAGGCTGGAGTAGGGGCTCTCCTGGGTGGTCTTAAATTTTTGGCTCCTCTGAGGAATTGTTTCAGCGGGGGGGGGGGGGGTGAGTATTAAAGTGTGCTGAAATGGCTGAGGCATGAATTTTAATAGAAGAGCAAGAAAGGCCCTTGTGAAGCATCTCTGTTAAGTATTGAAGAATATGCGGTAAACTGGGTACTGTTGTCCACATCCCCTGAGTCTGGCTCCAGGAACAGAATTTTTTCCACTTTTCAGCATAGGATTTTCTATTACTAGGTCTCCTTGCCTCCAGCATGATATCCAGCACTTGCTTGCTGAGGGAGGGTATTGGAGAACTCAGATAATTAGCCAGGCTGCCAGGTTCAGGGTTTGAAGCTGGGGGTGCAGAATCTGGCCCTCCTGTAGGGACAGCAGGGAAGGGGTCTGAGGCAGATGCCATGGTTCCAGCACTGACATACTGCACAAGAGGGGGTACCAGTGTCAGCTTGTCCAATCTGGTGCAATGAGTACTGTCCTTGGTTTGTCCTGTTTGATCTTTAGTAGAACTTTCGAGAGGAGAGGCAGAGGGGGAATGGTATAAACAGAGAGGCTTTCCCAGGTGAAGGATAGGGCATCCACTGTCCAAGCTTGTCTGTGGGGAGTCCTTGTGCAGAATTTGTCCAATTGGTAGTTCTGAGGGGAGGCAAACAGGTCTATCTTTGGGCTCCCCCATTTGCTTCCCAAAATGTTGAATATCTTTGGTTCCAGTTTCCACTCGTGTGGGTCCATGAGATTTCTGCTTAGGTCGTCTGCCAGTGAATTTTATTTATTTATATTATTTTATTTATTTTACATTTGTTAACCGGGAAATTCCGACTGGACCAGGTCCATTTTCAGTGGAGGCCCGGGGAGAAAAGCTCCAACATCAAGTTATACATATACAGTACATCCAGCATAATACACAAAACAGGTTATATCATGTATGCTGAGCATAGTAATATAACAAGAAATTAATAAAAACACTCCAGGTAAAAGAAGATATAGAACATGGGTAAAAAGACAATGTCAGTCAAACACTGGTATTGAATTTAGCTTGCCTGGCAGGAATTGAGCTTGTAGGTGCACTTGGTAGGTCAAGGCTGTGTTCCACAGAGCCATGGCTAGTCTGCAGAGAGGGTATGAGTGGGTTCCCCCCCTGCTTGTTTATGTACCACACAACAGTGGTGTTGTCCGTCTTTACCAATAATTGTCCTGGAAGAATGTGGTCCTTGAAGGCTGTCAGAGAATTCTGTACAGCTAACTTTTCTTTTTGATTGATATGCAGGTGCATTTGACTCAGGTTCCATTTGCCCTGAATGCACTGACCTGCCAAGTGAGCCCCCCATGCACAGTCCGATGCGTCTGTTGTTAGGGTTTGGGTGGCAGGGGGTAGAGTGAATGGCAGTCCCTTGTTGTGGTGGCAGGCCTTTGCCCACCAAAGAACTCTGTCTTTATACAAGGAATGATACGAATCATAGATTCCAGGTCCTGAGAATGTTGACACCATTGGCTTTTTAGATACCATTGTAGTTTCCTCATATGCAGTCTTGTATATGGAATTAGTAGAATGCAAGAGGCCATGGACCCCAGAACTTGCAGTACTTTTCTTGCAGATAGCTGGGTCTTTGTGATCAATAGTTTTAAGTAGGCTGTCAAATAAACTTGTTTCTCTGGCGTGAAGTAGGCCATCTGGAAAGTTGTATTCAAGCTTGCTCCCAGGAATACAATTTGTTGGCAGGGTACTAGGTGAGATTTCTTTTCGTTTATGGTGTACCCAGTGAGGTTAGCAGTTTCTTTACAAATGCCAGATGATTTAATAGTATGTCCTGGCTTTCTGCCTGAATTAGACAATCGTCCAGGTATGGGTATATTTGAATATTTCTTTGCCTGCAGAATGCAATGACTGGAGCTAGACACTTTGTGAATACCTTGGGCGCAGTAGATAAGCCAAAGGGCAGTGCAGAGAACTGACAGTGCATGTAGCCTGCTCTGAAGCGTGGGTATTTTCTGCAAGATTCCCTTATTGGGATGTGCAGGTAAGCTTCCTTTAAATCCAATGTTGCCAACCAGGCCTTTTTTGCCTAGCGTGGTTATCAGCTGAAGAAGAGTTAGCATTCTGAAATTTAGGATTACCAAAAAGGTGTTAAGGATAGACAGGTCCAGGATAGGATGCCAGGAGTTGTCTTTTCTGGGTACCAGGAAAAGTCTTGAGTAAAAACCTTGTCCCCATTCCTCTTCTGGGACAGGATGAATAGCCCTGATATTTAGAAGAGAGAGAACCTGCTGTTGAGCCTCTGCCCACTGATTTGGGGGTAGGTCTGGCCAACCGTTTGGGGTTGGTAAGGTGTGGAAGTGGAATCTGTATCCTTGGGAAACTATATTTAAAACCCATTTGTCTTGGGTAATGAGTTCACAGTTTTTTGCATGCAGGGCAATCTTTCCTCCTAAAGGAGCAGTCAGTTGAGCAGGGCTTGGAAGGTTTAAGGTTAAGTCATTGTGACAGTTTACCATAGGGGGGTGTCTGACTACTTCCAGCTTTGAAAGTGGGAACCCTCCATTGCTTAGGCCTGTGAGTACCTTGTGACTGTGGCCTGGGTGGTCTGCTGTTCCTGGGTTTGGACTGAGAAGGCCTGGAAGAGACAGCAAAGGACCAATTCTTAGAAGGCCAATGCCTACTAAATCTAGGAGACTGCACTTGCAGGAAATCTTTAACAGTTTGCATAGATTTAGCTTTTTCCTCCATCTTTTTAAGTACTTCTGCATTGTTGCCAAACAGGCAGTCTTGGTTTAAGGGAGCATCCAGTAATTTAGCTTTAACATGACCTGGCAAAGTTTGCTCCTTAAGCCATGCATGCCTTCTAAGAACAGACCCAGTGACAGCAGCCCTGCAAGATGCCTCTAAGGAGTCAAAACCACATTACAAAATATGTTTACCAACTTGTTCAGCATAATGCATTAAATCCTGTAATACTTTATTTTCAGCACAGTCAGTAATCAACATCATTTTCTGTTTAAGTACTCCAATAATATGCTGTTGATACTTCAACATATGAAACTGGCAGTTGAAGGCCCTAATGGCCAAAGTAGCAGAAGTGTATACCTTCTTACCCCATCTGTCCAGGGCCCTGGAATCTCTATCAGAGGGGGTAGGGTTGTTGGCAGTAGTAGCCTTAATGCCTTTGGGTCCCTGTGAAATGATCTCTGGGTCCACAGTGGGATTCTTAAAGAGGAACTTGTGAGAGTCAGGTACTCTGTAATACCTGTCAGGTTTCCTGGGAGCCGGAGGTAGGGTGTCTGGGGCCAGGCTAGATTCCAAGAAGGCATCATCTACAATGTCCAGTACAGGAGAGATAGCTAAAGGCCTGTGTTGAGGTAGGAGTAATAATTCCCTAAGCCTCTTTTTGGAGTCAGAGTAATCCTGGCTTTCCCAGCGGAAATGCTCCCTACGAGTGTGCAAAGTTTTGCCAAAAGAAAAATCTTCTGGAGGGGAAGCAGAGGGTATGAAGTCCTCTGCATCAGAATCCTCATAGGTAGATAAGGGCAAATCCTAGTCATCAGAAGAAACAGAAATTTCAGAATCCTGATCAGAAGAATCAGAAGGAAAATCAGTTCTAGGTCTCTTAGAGGGAGAAGGCTGGCTTCCCCTAATTAGAGTAATAAGGTCTTCAGCCATTCTTATCATTTTTTTTTTTAGGCATAAGGGCCTGACCATGTGGTTTGGACGTCGGATTTCTAGGCGTGGATCAAGTTTTAGGACTTGAAAAAGAAGACGGCGTCGGTTTGATATGCAAGTCCGTAGGCCTGAATACACCCTCAGAAGTCGGTGCCTGCACAGCAGCTCCGGACCCATCCAAGGTAGAGACATCCACAGGTTCCATAGTCGAAGAAGCATCTCGTGGCATACTGGACTCTGAATGGGTCTCAGTAGAGACCTGCGAATCTGAAGTAGCGGGTATCAGGGGCTGCGAAAGCACCTCACTGAATACCGGCGAACTGGCGACTAGCTTAACGGAAGCGTCGTTGGCAGATTTGGACCTATGTAGTCTGTCTTTGTCTTTATCTTTACATTTTTTCAGAATGTCAATAGTCGGATGGCTTACTGAAGCCATTTCTGGATAATTAAGCCGAGTACAGAAGTAGTTTGAAGCAAAAATGAACCGACGACAAATAGTTCAAGGATTGAATAAGGCACAAAACCGACAGCGAGGGACGTCGTGGTCTGGACTAAAGCAAGGAATGCAGTACGAATGAAAATCTTTATGAGGTATTTGCTTTCCACAAGAAATATAATTGTTAACTTTTACTGACATCGGTTTAGAGCAAGAAAAAGGATCCACAACGGGGTACTTAGCTTTTTTGAAAACTTCGGTTTTGAAACTTGAAAATGAAAATTTCAGGAGTCAGTCAATCGGCACTTGCGAACTGCTTCTGCTTCGGGCAACCCAGAGCAAGAATGACTGATGTAATGGCGTCGGCTGCATGCTTTATACCCCTGACTACCTGATGTCATGGAAGATGAGACAGCAACCGACACAGGACCCAAGACTTTGATAATCAGGCTGACTACAACAGTGAAACACGAAGAACATCAGCAATCCAGATCATTTCTTGACGTAAATGCAATTCAGAATTCAAAAAAATAGCTGCCTTGAAGTTTGATGGCAGGTCTGATGTGCAACTGCCCAGTGACGCAGGGAAAGAAAACTGAAGGTAAATCTAGCTAAATAACTTAGTGGTCAACCTTAAAAGTTCATAATACAGTACTTCAAAATGGGATTTCCGATTGCTTTTTTAGAATTTCATAGGAATGACACACATTTTATTTTTGAAAACAGGAACATTATGAAGAATGACTCCCCCTTCTATCCATAGTTTATTTGGTCCAGTACTCTTATTGGTAATAAACAGATGCATCTTTAAATCTTATGATACACTTAAAATTTCATCAAGTGAATATGGTATTGCTCAGCAGCTAAAAAATACTTGACTATGATCGTATCAAAGCACACTATAAGGGCATACATTATGCCCACATATCTTATTCAGTACAGTGCGAACAGTATAATTCTGTATCTTTTCGTAACAGTTTATAATCTTTAGTGAATAAAACAAAAAGCTGCATCTAAATAACTAAACAACAAATGATTATCAGTAATGTAGCTATCAAGAAACTAAAGTTTGTGGAAAGAAATGAATCTTTAAAAGTCAACATTATTTGACTGTGTTTAAAATACTTATCATGAAGATTAATCATATGGCTGAGGTGTGAAACACTCAAAACAAACAATGCTGCCTGTGAATGAAAATGGCTGCCACCTTTTTTTAAGTTATCAAAAGGAAGTTAATTATGATAATAATAAGGTATGTGAAGGTCATAAAACATTTTTCTTCAGTACATTTTATGGAGGTTCTTGTACACACTGAGTTTTTTTCCAAAGTTTACAAGTATACAAAACAAAGAAAAAGGTGGCTATCTGATTATTTCTGCTCAGTTCCTTTACACAACAATACTTCAAAAATACTCTTTAGCAGGGTTTAAAGAAGACAGATTGAACATCATATCTGTGCAAAATAAGAACATGTGTATACTACATAAAATAAAGACTAGATCTGAGTAAACCATTGCCACAAAAGACATAAATACTAATTTTCCATTCTTGTACTCATTCCTATGTAGCAAATTCCAGCAGACACAGCCAGGTTTCAGTGCAGAACTAACTTAAATATTACTTTTGCAGTAAACACGCTAGATCCTCTATAACTGACACTGACCAAATCTGTTCATGTAAATGTAAAAAGAGAGTATGTAGACTTAAATGTGCAGATCATCTTTATAATTTTCAAGTCAAAATGTTGTACAAAAAGTACTGGCAGTGCTTTCACAACAGTATTAATGGCTTTGCTTTATATGCCTCAAAAGTATCATCAAGAAAAAATAAGAAGTTATGTACTCACCATAACATTCCATATTTGTTGTCCATAATCTCGCCTTTATTCTTGCTGGCAGGGTTTGGAACGGAGTATTGGTTCTGAGTCTGACTCAGCCTATTACTAAAGCTTGAGACCTTCCACTGGCTTGAGACTATACCCTATCCCATAATGCCCAGGGAAGAATACCCAGATCTTGTTTCCAGATTACTAAACATATTAGAAAACATATACTAAAAGTAATGGTAATAATTCTTAGCCTATGTCTCATGAGGCAAAAAGGGAAGCAGAGAATATTTTATCACCAATAAAAAAATTTCATCTCGATCCTCCAGCAGTGAAAGTTGGGGGAAGGAGGGTGGGATGCAAGAATGAAGGCGAGATTATGGACAACAAACGTGGAACGTTATGGCGAGTACATAACTTCTTAATGTTACTCTGTCCTATCTCGGCTTCATTCTTGCTGGTTGGGACAGCATCCCAAGCACCTTCTTTCTCAGGTGGCTTAAGGGAATAAGCTCTTCAGAACAGTGGAACCAAAGGAAGCCCTGATCCAGGAAGCCACATCTACTTTGTAATGAGTGATGAAGGTAGGAGGACTGAGCAGCACAGAAAAATGGACATGGGAAAGAAAAAAAACAGCACCAAAAATATTAGAACAAAAATACAGGCAAAGGCATCTGTATATGGAACATTCCACAATGCAAAAAAAAATAAGAAGAAGAAAACAAAGGGGGAAAGTGGAAAAGGGACTAGTAATGGAGAAGTTAAAGAAATTGAAATTGAAGTTATGGATTACTTGCAAAGTGAAAAATTTAGTACACAAAATCCAACTCTGGTAATCTCACAGCATGATAAAACAATGAGTCCCCAAATTATGGAGAATCAGGTGGAATGGGAAGCATGTGATTATCTGGCATAAGAAGATACTCTGGAGCCTTCAGTAGGAAACCAGTATAAAAGTTTAGTTGGAGTTGCACAGTAAGGGAATGAGCAAGAAACAGTGGCAATTCTGATGCAGTCAGTGTTGTGGAGTGATAGGCCAGTGAGTTCCCAAATGAAAGACCAATAGATGACGCAGGATTCAGCTGAAGATAATATGTCACAAGGAAGATGTTCTTGAACTTTCTGTAGAATGCCTGCAGGAAATGGAGACCAAAGAATGTGCCCTCTATTTAGAAGAAAATGATCTAAGGGAAAAGTTGCTTGATTTAAAAGAGATGGCTAGGCATATTAAGATCGATGAAAGAAATAGATTACAGTAAGTCATTAAAACCCAAAATGCATTTTCCCTTCCTACAGCTTTGTTGTCCTGCATTCCCTAAAATTCCATCCTGGATCCAGTATTATTTTCTCTCTCTCTCCTCCTCCTGTATAAATACTCTCCTAGCTAATTTACCAAACCTAAATATTTTGGTCTATGCAGATACCCTTTCTCTTAAAAAAGTATTCACTGCAAAAACCTTCAAGCCTCACTGTAAAATGATTTTAATCACCTCTTTCACTATGATTTAACAAATATCACCTCCCAGTCAATACCTCAAGAATCAATTCAATGGTTTTTGGTACCACTCAAATTAGACTAAATCATATACATATTTAGGCATCTACTTTGACCATACTGGTTCCTTCCACAGAGAGACAATCATCTCTACCAATAAAGTTTAACTCATCTCAAGTTAGTTTATAGGCTGTCAAGTTACCTCAAAGGCCAGAAAATCCATTGCTAAGAATATATTTATTTGACGTGTGCCACACTGAGCAACTCACAAAAACACTGCTTTAACATATTCCAGTGGCAAAGAAGGATCTTCTCCTTCTTCTTCTTTTGGCTTTTCCCGGTTAGGGGTCGCCACAGCGGATCACCTGTCTGCTCATGATTGGCAGTGGAGTTTTACAGTGTCGGGTTGCCAGCCTGGCACCCAATCTTCCACAGAAGGCACACACGTGCACACACTCACACCTAGGGCCAATTTAGAGTGTCCAATCCACCTACAGCATGTCTTTGGGATGTGGGAGGAAACCCACTTCACCACAGGGAGGACATGCAAACTCCCACACAGAAGGCACTCCAGCGAGGGTCAAACCGGAGAACCTCTTGCTGTGAGGCGGCAATGTGAACTGCTGCACCACCACAGCCCCCCCCCCCCCATGGCAAAGAAGGATAAAGTTCTTAATATGACACAAGTGACCCATGTTTGAATAGTGAGTTGGCTGCTTGACAGTACAGGCATGGAGAATGAGAACACCTATCCTGGAGAGAGGGGGTGGATCCTACCTGGCTCACGTTGCTGCTCTAATGAGACAGCCTTGGCTACAGAGTAGAGGTACATCATGATTTGGGGACCTGCTGCATAAAGACACGGAAATGACTATCCAAGCCGGTATTGACAGAGGTGGGGATGGGGGTGAAGGGAACACAAATCATACAAAAACACCACCACTGTGCTTCAAAGTACTCTAAAAGTCTTCTGTTTTATAATTTTGTTGCACACAAAAATGAGCCACTGTGCTCTCCTTAACTCTGCAAGCAACTCTGCAAGCACTTTCTTCAAAAAAGACAGTAACCCAGTCTGCAGCCAGTATGGACAAATTACTTCACACCAATTTATACCTTCTACTTGCTAATATGATATTTATTTTCAACTACACCTAAACAATGAGGTTCCAAGAAAAGGACCCTCAACCTTTACACCTCCTTTTGTACTGTGGCCAACTAAAAGTGCCATTTTTAAAACGTGTCTACTGCAAAAAAACGTTCTTCCTTCTGAAATAAAACTTCTTTAGTCTTGTTTCACTGAATTCCTTCTTTTCTTTTTTTTTTCTTACTCGTCTCAGTATGACTCATACCTCTCAGCTGTTCAAATTTTCACAGAATATCCATATTTCTCCCTCATAGTTTTGGCCTGTTCCTCATAAAATATGTGGTTTTCTGGCAAGCCACTGAGGACTAAAGTCACTAAATAATGAAGGATGTGTGTTTCAGACTTCATACCCTTCAGAAATGCATGCTAATGCAAAACTTTTATTCTATCAACTTTCCAAGTTTATAACAGCAAACTTGTATTTTTGGGCCTTTCTCTCACCATTATTTTTGACTTTGTCCAGAATTCTTGCATTAAGATGTTGACAGGCTTGTTGTTACTATTTCAAAAAATAACTGATCCTAATTCAGCTTAACTCTGTTCTCTTCCTTTCTTCATCTTAACAGAAATCATGCCACTTTAATGAAGTCTTTATTCACTATACTTTGCACTCATGTCAAGTTGTGATTCTGTAATCCAGAAGAGATTTACTCATTTTTGGCTGTTAGTTCTAATATTCTATAAATTTTTGCAATACAAAATATATTTGTTTTTGCTTAACCACGACTGTTGTATGGCATAAAGTTTATTTATTTGACCTTGGATCATAGATGAAAAGTTTTATTAGACCAGACCACTCACTCAAGAAATGAATAAATAAATGCAGCTTATGTTCCACACCACTTAATGTCAATACCTGAAAGACAATCAAATCCAACGAAATAACTATTACCAAATGTACAAATTGTCAGAAAATATCATCTAATTTTATCCTTAAGTTGCATCACAAACATGCTTTGCTTTAATCACAATGTCTGTTATAGCAATTCTCTGTAGTCATTTTCCAATGATAAAACAATTACATAGCCACTATATATATATATATATATATATATATATATATATATATATATATATATATATATATATGTACACAGCTTCTGAGAGTAGCTTTCAGACCAAAGCTCAGTTGCCAGCTGACTGCTCCTAAATACGTTGCTGACAATGGGTTTGTCTAGTCTGTCCCAAACTGGAATACAGCCCAGAATCCAGCAGCAATAGCCATTTTTACAAGCAGGGATTAGAGGGCATTATAGTGCTATTTTTTGCAAGGTGATAGCCTTGGAAGAGAAAGGGCAATCTCTTGTATGACAATTAACTTGGTCACAGAACACTGAAAAGACTTGCTCATCCAACTGACCATGCAAAGACTGAAACTGCATACAAGACAAAGCATGCATATTACATGAGTCATACCATATAAAAGTTGATTCCTATGTCATATCAGTCTTGCCTCTGTGCTTATCACGTTTGACTCATAGTTGTGTAAATTGTTTAGGTTGTGTTTTTCTGGCACTCAGCCCACTACTGAACAGGATGCCTGAGACTTACAGAGTGTGACCACTGGGGCTTGTCCATTGTGTCTGTTAGAGGTTTTTCATGGGATACCTACAACAGTGGCATGTAGAGACTTTACACGGAGCTCAATGCTGCTGTTGTTGCTGCTGCTGGTGGTAGAGGGATTCACTACTTTGGTAAAAAAGAGTAATGTCTTTTGGCTTTTCCCAGTTAGGGGTCGCCACAGTGGAAAGCTGGTCTGCTTATGATTGGCAGTAGATTTTTCAGTGCCGAGGTGCCAGCCTGACGGCCAACCTTCAAAGAAGGCACATCCATTCACACACGCACCTACCTGCATGTCTTTAAATGTCACTCAACTACAGGGAGGACATGCAGACTCCACACAGAAGGTGCTCCAGCCGAGAATCGAACCGGAGAACCTCTTGCTTTGAGGCAACAATGCTAACTGCTGTACCACTGCGACCTCCTACCACCACTACTTTGGTGCTGCTTTCCTTTTACTTTGGCTCTCTCGGTCTGCCTGGAGGGCCCTTCAATGGCTTCCTAATCAGTTGTCTATGACACTCCCTATTAAATTAGCGTACGTTCAATATTTCGAACGCCACTATATCGACAGCTAAATGTTGAAAAGGCCAAATCCCAAACAAACAGAACAGCAATTCTTTTTCCTAGGGAAAAAAAAAATCTTTGGTCCACAAAAAAACAAACAAACACGAAATAAAGTGAGGGGCTTCACCCCCCTACTTAAATATACCAACTCTGAGATTGCACTACAGTGGAGGAAACGGCAAAGTCATGAAAATGGCCCAGTGATTTTTTTCCCTAGGAAAAAAAAATGGCTGTTCCGTGTTTTCGGGATTTGGCCTTTTTGACATTTAGCTGTCGATAAACCGGCATTCGTAATATTGAATGTTCGCTTAACTAATAGGGAACCTCTATTACTTGTCACACAGCCTTATTTTGGTGACCTTGGGATTTCCTGCCTTAGTCTTTGACAGCTTTATTATTTATGTATTTATTTATTTTATTTGACATTTGTTAACCGGGTTGGTCCAACTGAGCCAGAAGCCCATTTTCAGTGGAGACCCAAGGAGAAAAGGTCCAGTACAGAAACAATTAACAATTTTAATACAGAAGCAAAAAAATACAGTAGGTAAGCTAAAAACTTTAGATAGCTTTCAGTTAACTACTGTGATTGTTTCCTGGGTGGCTTGATTTTAAGATTTCTATCATCCCCGCAATGATGAAGTTTAGCTCAGTGCTATCATATAACATGACTCCGTCAAAAAGGATTGCCAGATGTCCTGGATCTCAGAAATGCTGGCAGGGTGGTCACAGCCACTGAACCATAACTAAAGAGAAAACGGATATCACAGTAGCTAGGCCTGCATGGCACTTCACCACACTATGAAGGTTGTAAAGGACTTCTAAGGAAAGAAATCCAAAGAGTGGGGCTTTATGTTTCCCACATGAAATCTAAAAACTCATGGTACCCACATCCATAATAGACCTGCAGCACTCATAATCCCGATTATCTTATACAATGTAATAACGTTGCATAATATCAGAAAACTGAAATGAATACACTTTCATATTATATCACAAAATCCATGCTGATTTTGAAATTATGTTATTAGTTAATTACATATGCAGCTATCCTGTGTTTGCTTTCTTTACAAGGGCTTCCAAAAACAGTCACTAGAGTAAGTCATATGTTTTCATTTAAATATTTAAATTTAAAAAAATATGATTTTCTGCACATTTTATAAATAATATTAAAACTATTTATGACAGCTTGTCTGCTAGACTTTTCATTAATAACAGCTGGAAAGCATTAAAGATGTCCATTAACTCCTCATCTGTATATTGAACCATCGCTCGATACTGTATTATCCTAACAACTTTCATCTATTTAATATTGTATGACAGACAATGCCATTATTTATAAATTCTGTTCTAGAAAATTCACTCCAATATTTTATCAGCAATGGCATAATTCCACGAGTCTTGTCAGTCCCTTCTTATTAAATAAACATTAAAACAGCCTACAAGTAACTATTATTCTACCTCATATATTCTGTGTTATTTTTTGTCACCCTTGAGGTTTCAGTTTGGGTATAAATACTTAAAAGCAACTAACTGTTCACCTGACTCATTGCCATTCTTATCCAATAATACTTTATTAAAGCTGAAAATATCTCCTAGCCTAGTGATCTCATATTAAACTTGACTCTCATTACTAAAGTTAAAAGGTGATTTTCCCCCTTTCCTTGAATGTGCTGTTTCTAATCTTAATTCATTATTCATCAATTATGTGTGACCATTCATAGGGAATGGCAGCAACAACCTGATCACCAAACTATAGGACATCAGAGGTAGATGGAAACAGTACCTCCAGTATCTTCTGAAAGAAGAAAATCCCACAAAACCTCTACTTCCCCAGACACAGCCTACGATGAAAGAAGAGGAGGTCACTCTAGAAGAATCAAGAACAGCACTAGGGAAATGAAGTCAGGCTCAGATGAGGTCACAACAGATATGATCAAGATGTTGGGTGAGTTATGGGAGAGGGGACCCATAGCATTATGAAAAGAAAGGCATATTATACATGACTGGAGAATAAGCATACTAGTGCCAGTGTTCCAGAACAAAGGGCGCACTAACAATTGTAGCAGTACAGAGGTATCAAGCTCCTTTCACACTGCATGAAAGTCCTGGAGTGTGTGATTGCTAAATGAATATGCAGACAGTAGAAAGTAAGAAGGGAGATGACTCAGGTCAGGATGTAAAGCAGCCAGTCTGATGTTTGCAGTGAGACAGATAGTTGAGAATAAGTGAGAGATGAGGACGCAGTCCAAATGGGTATTCCTACACTTGGAGGAAGCAAATTACAAGGCCCTAAGAAAGCTGACTGGGGCAGTCCTGCAGTGGTTCAAAGTCCCAGAAACATTGGTAGAATGTATGCAGTCTATGTACAAAGACTCTAATGACACAAGTACAAACAAAGTTCAGTCTCACAGAGAGGTGACAGAGACAAAGTGTGCCTGAGCTAGGTGGTAAGATGCACACTGTTGGACAGATGAAGGAATTATGAAGTAGAGGTCAAACAGAACAAATTACAGTGATTCAGACACATATGCAGAAAATCAGATGATGATTTGGTGAAGAAGATTTAGTTGAGACAGTGAGAAGGCAAGAGGAAATGAGGACATCCAGCAAAGAGATGGATGGATTGTATGAGATAAGACCTGCAACAGTCTGGCATGACTGTCAAAGTATGTAGGTGAATGGCCTTGAACCAAGAGAAATTGGCAACAGATGACATGATACCCTGAACCCATGAAGAAAATGGCAAAGTGGTTGATGATGGTGAATGTGTGACCATCTTCTAGTACTCATCTCACAGAAGGCTTATGATACTCTTTTCCTTCTAATTTTCCTATTTCCTATTTATGAAGGGAAAAGGGCATGCAATCTAGATATGTCTCTATTTTACAAAAAAAAAAACAAATACATAAATAAAATAAAATCTGAATCTAAAACCCCACATATTCTTTCGGGGGGAAAAAGTCTTATATTCTTCCAAGTGTTTTTTTTTTTAAAGTATCAGTTCCAACCACATTTCATCCAGAAAAGTTATAAATTCTATATTATCCATAACGGTAAGTTTATTAATGCTTCATCCTGGGACATTACTGCTGATACTCATCACCTCCAGTATGAAAGAAAACATTAATGATACACTCCATTTTATAAACTCTTATTTACACAGCAAACTTTGAAATGTTTAGTTCAACCCAGAAAGACATGCCTCTCTTTTCTACCAAATATGCAGATTTTGTTCCAAAAAGATTGCTCATCTGTTTTGGCACTATAAGTTGGTTTTATCAATAAAAGAACATATTACACATAAATTTACACTCAAAGTATCTTCCCCATACATACATACACAGTGAACTGGGTGAGACTGTTGATACAGAAGCCTGTTCTAATCTACATTATTCTGTTATTAGCTAAACATTATATTACCTCCGTTTGGACATCTTTCCAGGATATTAATGTTATGTATCTTTATATATGTCATTAGGAAAGCTATAAATGCAAATAAGCACGTACTGCAGTCTTACCTCTGTTTGGATATCTTTCTAGGATATTAATATTATGCATCTTTATATATGTCATTAGGAAAGCAATAAATGCAAATGGGCATGCACTGCAGGAGTATCTGGACAATATTAAAAAAAAACAAGTCATCTTGGAAGGGGATGTGAGGTATTGCCAGCTATGCCAGGAGAAGCATGAACAGTGGATTTGTAACATATGCCAGCATAGCTAGCTGGACTTTTATAAAGAATTATACCTCATTTGTATAGCAAACTGATATACACAAACACTTGTGTTGGAAAATGTATTTCTAAAGCTGCTTGTGTCAAAAATGTAGCAACAGTGTGTCCTGCTGAACAGAAAAGAAACATACATGTATGTCAGACTGTACTATTGTAACTGATTAAATGTATATATTGTAATAGAGGATACTGGAAGAGAAGAGGTTAAGTTCAGTCCAGCTAACTTTCAGAAAAATATCCTAAAATTAAATTACTTAATTTAGACCATAAAGATTGGATCTTACAGTTCTGATTGTAGCCACAGACAAAATGACTGTGAAAACAAATACAGTTCTGATTGTAGCCACAGACAAAATGACTGTGAAAACAAAGACTAGGAATCCTACTGTATTGTCCTTAGCAGTGAATTTATTGCTACCCTGGAAGGGTGGAAGTGATGAAATGGTTTTATGGCTTCTAGATGCTATAACACATCTCAGCAAAGCTCTGTGTATATGGTAATACATATGTGTGATAGTCTGGTTCAGTTTCTAGTAAAGGGCATAGTAAGAGAACCAGAAGTCAGATGACCAGAAGTATGTGATGTCATTCTGTAATTCAGCACTGAAATGATGTTTTAATACCAGATGAGACAGAAATCTTAGAGCAGATTGTTTTTGATACCTGACAAAGAAGGACCCCCCTCACCTACTTCATCTTGCCTTGCTCTAGTAAGTGAACTAGGGGACAGCAATTCTTCAGATCAGTCAAAATATGGTGATATTAGTTAAATACTATTTTTCTGTTTCTATGTGAACCTTTCCATCTGTGTTATTTTTATTTCCTGTGATTGAAACTCTGGTGTTTATTGTAAATAGATATGTAGCATTTTCATGTTCTTTTATTATTTAATATTAAATTATTTAAACTTTTTAATTTGGCTGGCCTTTTAGAGAATATTTTAATATTTGATAGTACTTATATTTATTTGGTGACACTGTGGCCGCTTCTGAAAGCCTTGCTGCATTGGTCAGACACTACCATTTGTATAAGTATTAATTTTACTCAGTATAATTGGGTAGCTTTGTAACAGCCTTAGAGTAAGCTGGCTTTGGAGTGTTCTGGTGGCAGCAGCTACCTTATTGTCTGGACCTAACTGGTAAATCTGTGCCAGCCTTTCCCAGGTGTGTGTGTGTGTGTGTGTGTGTGTGTGTGTGTGTGTGTGTGTGTGTGTGTGTGTGTGTGTCAGCTACTTAAAGTAGGAATACACAGCACTGGTTTCACAGAGAGAGTGGTGGAAGACTTGGCTTGTAACACTCGGCTGAGGACTCAACTTTACAGCTGTGCCAGTGGGGAGTCTTTATTGGGGTCTGGAGAGAGACAGGAAACCCAGTCCCCAGACTATGTGTGTGCTTGGTGCAGAGAGCTTCATCTGAAAATACTGGGTATATCGATTTTGTTCCAAGTGAATGTCATGTTCCTCACCAGTGTCAGTGATGAGGATTCAGGCTCCTTGATCACTGGGCCAGAGGAGGGGCATCACAGGGGACACAAAGATACTCTTCTCTTGCAAGGCTTTAGTAGTAATGGCCAACACCTCAGAATGCTACTGGCCAACAGGATACTTCCAAAGGTAAAATTCTGACCTAGGACTGATGGCAAAGACAGCAAACCAAAAAAGGATCCTATAGGGCCCAGCACACTAAAGCTCAAAACTGTGGCATGTGTAAAACTAGCAACAATGTATATGCAACCAAAAAAGGGTCAGCATCTGGATGAGAAACATGTTGAGGAGCAGAACATTGTGGAAACGTATATCCCCTTTGGACCAGAAGGAGATGGAAGAACACACACCTGCCTCCCGTTTGAGAAAGGAATAGTCACTATCCCACTCTGAGCCAGGGAGTCTGAACAGTTCCGAAAGCTCTGGCGGAACTGAAATCTACCAGCAGATGTTCTGCAAGGGAAGGACCACTGAACTCTAGGACACTGTTAAGAACAGCCACATCCAAGCTCTAGTGGCCTATCAAAATAAGTGTCCAAGCTGGGACAAGCCAGAACAACCACCCTGCAGGGCAGACCTAGACTGGAGATCAAGCTGCCAAGAGATGACCAGTGAGATTAGTCTCCTGAGTGTGCCTAATCCACAGGAGGAGTGGCAAAACTACAGACAGATGTTTGACCTTTCTTCTGTGGTAATGACAAGGCCTCCTCCTGTCTTTGAAAGAGGAGTAGGAGGTCACAAGAAGAGAAAATAGCCATAGAGGATTGTTCTTGAGTTGGCAGCACTGACTGAGGACATCTTCATGGCATATGATGTCCTCCTAGAATGGCCCTTACCACAACATTTGCATAATATGTATTACAGTGGGGTACATGGGAGGTTATATGAGTAGCCACAGACAATGTCTAAGACAGATTGGTCCTCTTTGAACCTGGACTCCAGCAGGCCCCAAGAGTTGCCAATGCCAGTTGCAGTCCCATTATGGGTAAGATGTTTACCTCACAGACATGAGGTATAGGGTTGATTCTCACCTTTGTAAGGGAAATCGGCTAGACATTAAAGGGCCACCAAGTACAGCTGACCTAGTACTTACCTATGAACCTATAAACATATTATGGAGGACTAAAATTCAAACAGATAAAATATGCAGCAAAGGGTCCTAAGTCCTAAAGTTGTAGGGCAGTATGCACTCTTGCCCCAGCTCTCCAAAGCTTTCTGATTAGAAAAACACTGTGGCCTCTGGAGCCAATGTTGCCCTACTTAAACCACAGAAGAGTTAGCTATAGGATATTTAGATCTGAGCTCAACTAAGTTAGCTGGGTATGTAAACTAAGCATTAGCCCACTTAAAACTGAGACAGCAGAATCAGGATGCCCCCAGCTAGCAATCCTAAATAGGGAGCCTCAGGGAGGTATGACCTGGGGCTTAGGTTCATAGGTTGGTACTAGGCTATTGGCCCTAGGGCCTATGCAAGCCTAGCCATAACAATTCCCTGGCTATTTCTTCCCACACTATTTACTTCCCTGGACCCCTGTTTAGCAGGGCGACTGATGTGATCCCCAGGGTGAATTTCCTTTTTCCCATCCAATCGTCTCTGTATAGTAAGTCACAGAAGGTAGCCATATTAAGGTTAGTTTAATGTACCTCTGTGTAGTAAGGACACAGAAGAGATCCCAGGGGTAAACTTACGGTCTCCCATCCACTCGTCAAGATTTCTCTTGAATAGGGTCAGTGAGGGGCTCTGCCTAATATGGATTGGATCTGCCTAATATGGATTGGGATTTTGTTTCAGAGTGAGGGGAGCCTCTGGGATATTAATCTGTCCCTCCAGCATGTCCTGTTTATTTCTGTGCTGAGGTTCAAGTTCCTGGAGCGTGTAGCTCTAAGGGACTTGGATTTCTTGAGGTGGAGCATGTCCATTAATTCTGGGTTGGACATGGCTTTATACGTCAGACACAGATCACCTCTGAGTAGGCGGTACACAACTGAGTAGAGCTGGAGTTTCTTTAGCAAAGTGCATAGGGCATCTGTTTGAGTCCCTTGATCCTCTTGGTGAGGTACTTTTGGGGTCTTTCCAGTTGCTGCAGGTGTCGGGTAAGGTACATCCCAAATGGGGCATTGTATTCAATTATGGGTCTGATAAGAGATGAGTAGAGGGGCACAATGACCTCTCTTGATCTAGATGCAAACCCTTTTCATGATAAGGTGGGCTACATAGAAGGTCTTTCTAACCACTTTGGCAACGTGATTGTCAAAGGAGAGATTACTATCTACTTGGGTCCCCAGGTCCCTAATTACTTCTTCCGTACTTAATGGATTACCACCTATGTGGTAATTTGTGGGCACTTTGTTTTTCCCAAAGGGGATGACAATGCACTTTTTGGCATTTAGCTTTAGGCCATGGCTCTGGCACCAGTTGTCTCTGTGAGACCCTTTTGGAGGATGCTCATGTCAGCCGGAGAGTCAATTTTGGTACCCAGTTTGCAGTCATCTGAGAACTTTGTCAGCCATAGTCCACCCATGTTAGCCTGTACCTTGGAGAAATATATACCGAACAAGAGAGGTCCCAGAACTGAGCCTTGTGGGATGCCACTTGTAACTGGTTTAGAGTCTGACATGGCACCTGCAATTCTGACCATGTGGGTTCTATCCCTAAGCCAGTCTGCAACCCATCTTGTGACATAGGGGTTGATATTTAAGCTGGTGAGCTTATTTATGATGCCCGATTGGGGTATTGTGTCAAAGGCTTTTGCAAGCTCCAGGTAGGCTGTGTGGACAACCTTCTCTTCATCTATGTCTTTGGTACCAGTTTCAAAGAAGTTGAGCAGGTTCAAGAGGCAAGATCTGCCCTTAACAAAGCTGAATTGGGTAGGATCCAGTGTCTGGAGGTTCCCAATGTCCTTGTTTATGATTTCCATGATGATGCGCTCCATAGCCTTGCAGACCAGGCTGGTCAGGCTTATAGGGCGATAGTTTCCGGGGTCCGTTGTGGCACCACCTTTGTGGAGCGGGACCACTGTTGCTGTATGCCATTCCTTTGGTACATATCCTGTAGTAAGGCTGAGATTGAACAGTGTCTTTAAGTGAGGGTTTAGTTCTTCTTGGAGCTCATGTAAGACACAGCCCGGGACACCGTCTGGTCCCATTGATGCTGTGTTTTTTGCATTAGAGAGGGCAGCTTTCACCTGTGCATCTGTGATCACAGGAAGGCTACATTCTGTTGGGATAGACATTTGCTCTTTTGGAGGGGAAGGGGTGGGGGAGTTTGCAGTGAACCTTTCTGTCAGGATGTTGGCAATGTCTGTGGGTTCAGTGTATTTTTTGTCATTTTGCACTAACTCAGAGCATATCTGGGAGTTGCCTCCCAGGTTCCTGACATAACTAAAGAAGGCCTTGGGATTATCCTTAGTGTCTTGTGCAATTTTTCTTTCAAAGTTTGCCTTAGATGATTTTATGAGAGATCGTAGTTTCTTGCTAGTACTGATCAGAGATGCCTTCCCTTTTTGGGATTTTGCTCTATGTAGTAGCTTCCTCCTTCTGTTATAGAGCTTATTTATGGCCGGGGTCCACCAGACAGGTCTCCTGCCTTTGGAAGAGTGAGTCTTGGTTTTATTTGGGATAGCATGCTCCATGCATTCCTGTAGGTGTCCATAGAATGCTTTTGTAAAGGATTCTAAGTTTTGGGCCGTAGTTTCCACTGGCCCGGGGCCTTTGAAAGATTCCACCTCGGTTTGAGAAGTGTGAAGTTTGCTTTTGAGAAGTTCTTCACCGTGTTTCCTTGGCTGGGGGTGGGGACGGGATATGGATGTCCAGTGAGATTAATTTGTGGTCTGATCTTACCAATGAGGGGTATACCTCTGGTGTGGAACATAGAGACCCCATGTTGGTGATGACCAGGTCCAATATGTTCTCCCCTCTTGTGGGAGTGGTGACCAGTTGTTCCATAGCATTTGAGTTTATAAATTCTAGGAACCGTTGGGCGAGGGTATTTGGGCTTGAGTAGTTTTCCCAATCAATGTTTGGGTAGTTGAAGTCATCCAATATAATAGTGTTTGGAGAGACCTTCATATTTTCTAGTGTTCTCAGGAAAGCAGAGTGGGGTTCCTGTGTTAGGGAGGGTGGTCTGTAGCAGGCTACAAACTGAAAGGCAGTTTTGCCCACTGTTAGTTGCACATGGATGGTCTCTGATGCTTCGTGCAGTGCCACTAACCTGGAGGTGTGGGTATCTTTGATGTATATGGATACACCCCTCCTTTTGTAGTTCGGTTCGAGTTTTGTGGCCGAAAAGCATGGTATGAAGTATAACCTGTTAGTGCTGGGGTGCTCTCGGGAGCCTTGAACCAGGTTTCTGTTAGTGCACAGATATTGATATTTTCCATACTGAGGAGAGTCTTGAGTGCGTGCATTTTGAGGTTTAGACTTCTGGCGTTGAGCAGCATTACCCTTAGTTTTTTCTTTGTGTTGTCTATGGAGGTGGGTTTGTCTTTTGAGCCTTGCCTAAAAAAGGTACTATGAGGGAGGCAAGAGCCTTAGCCAGTATTCGAAAACCCAGGGGTGACAGGTGCAAGCCATCCCTTGCGAAGCAATGTGGCCTGTCGAGCATGTCATCCCAGGCTGACAGACACTGGATCCCCTTTGAATGACACCAATACTTTAGCCAATTGTTAAAATTGATCATTTTGTGTCTATACTGTGGCATCATTCTTGGTGAGGGCAAGATGCTACTCAAGGTCAGGGTCATACCGGCCTGGGCTACATGATCAGAGAGCTCCTCTATGTCTCTTTTCATGTAGTCCAGGGAGGTACATCTCAGGTCATTCACACCAGCATGGACAATGACGGAGCCATATTTGTACTTGCTTTGGAGTGACCTGAGTGCATGTGTTATGTGGTGGATCCTGGCACCTGACAGGCAGCTTACAGTGACCTTCTCCTTATTCAGTCTGGTAAGTGGGATGTCAGTTTGTCTGACAACAGAGTCACCTATTACAAGTGTGTTCGGTGTGTTGTTTAGCCTTAAGGGCTGTGACTGTGTGGCACACTGACTTTGTGAGTTATGTGGTACATGGGTATTGTTGCATGGTGGGGGTTGCTTGGATGTCTGCTTTGGAGGTCTCTGTTGCTTAGGCAAATTTTTGTTTAGAGCCTCTGAGTATGTTTTTGTGTGTTTATGTGTTTGGTTTGCTGATGCAATGGGTCTATGTGAGACTGGATTTGTGGTGTGTGTGGTTACCATTTCCTCCTGACCGGCTGTGCCGGTACTGGGTTGAGAGAGCTCAGCCTCCAGTTTGGCTATATAGTTGCATCTCTCTCTCATATGTTTGAGCTTGTTGGGAGGAGGAGAGGGTGGTCTGTGTACATAAGGCAGTTGTAACATTGCCTCAAGATTCCCATATTCACCAGCTGGACTGCGGAGTAGACCCGAAACTGGCCTTTGGACATGCCTGAAAAGTATAGGGAACTACTTATTGACTGATCAGAAAGGACCGATAGGGAGCAAGTACTTAAAGGAGTATAATGAGGGTGTAGTGCTTAAGTTTATTAGTGTTTACCTGTAAGATTACTTATATGAGCAAGTGCCCGGCTTATAGAAGATAATAGAGTGCTTATTTTGAGATTTAGAGCAGTTCCAAGGGAAAAAGTGAAAAGCAGACTTTGTGGAGCCAGAAATAGTTTAAACTCATTTAAGCGGCGCTGCAAAATCACACAAAGCCGGGCTAAAGCGGGTTTTAAAGCAGGGGACTTGAAAGAGCTAGGACATGGCCCAAAACAGCCAATAAACAACTGGTTACTGGGCTGAGACCACTCCTCCAGGGACGGGTAGGCTGCTCAAAGCTTTCCACTTTCACTGGTGAACAGAGAAGCTTCCTCCTATCCAAGTAAGGATATGGGCAACACAGGAACATTTACTGAAGTCCGGAATACAGCAAAACCTGAATTCAGGACTATTCTAGCACAGTAAAGCAGGAAACAAAGATATATATTTTTTGTTTTTTTTTTTTCTTTTTTTCAGGACAGTATCAGAGGCAGAAAAACACAGTATGCTTTGCACAGGCTAGCGCACTTGAGTGGGCAGCCTTAACAGTTAAATCAAACAACAACAATGGATAAAAAGTGCTGGTATGCAATAAATGCAATAACAAGCTTATTTAGGTATTAAAGCAGTCACAAACTCGCTTTTAGGTGAGAAAAATGCAGTCGCTAATGTAAAGGTAGCAAAGAAATACTTAATCAGGTAGCAGTCACTCTTTTTCGTCTCTCTGCTGCTAGCACCGCTCTGCAGGACCACGAGGAGCTTGGCTGAGTCGGAACAAGTGCAAAAACTGCGCCAAAGCGGGTTTTAAAGCAGGGGACTTGAAAGAGCTAGGAAATAGCCCAAAACAGCCAATAAACAACTAGTTACTGGGCTGAGACCACTCCTCCAGGGACAGATAGGCTGCTCAAAGCTCCCCACTCTCACTGGTGAACAGAGAAGCTTCCTCCTATCCAAGTAAGGATATGGGCAACACAGGAACTTTTACTGAAGCCCGGAATACAGAAAAACTTGAATTCAGGACTATTCTAGCACAGTAAAGGCGGAAAACAAAGATTTATATTTTTTGGGGGGTTTTTTCTTTTTTTAGGACAGTATCAGAGCAGAAAAACACAGTAAATGCTTTGCACAGGCTAGCACACTTGAGTGGGCAGCCTTAACAGTTAAGGTCAAGATAGTAGATAGGCTGCCCGGACCACCTTACCCTCATCCATGGCTCTGGAGACTGATTCGAAGAAGTCAATCAGGTTCAGGAGACAAGATCGGCCCTTCATGAACTCAAACTGGGTGGGGTCCAGTGTTTGAAGGTTGCCAATGTCTTTGTTTATAAGTTCCATGATAATACGTTCCATGGTCTTGCCGATCAAGCTTGTCAGACTGATGAGGCGGTAGTTCCCGGGATCCAAGGTAGATCCCCCGTTGTGGAGTGGGATAACTGTAGCTGTGCGCCACTCAGTGGGCACAAAGCCTGAGGTGAGGCTATGATTAAACATAGCAGTTAGGTGAGGTGCCAGTTCATTTAGCAGTTCATGTAGTACACTGCCCGGGATGTCATCTGGTCCCATGGATGCTGTATTCTTAGATTTGGAGAGTGTGTTTTTTTTTACCTGTGTGGCCGCTATTACCAGAATTTGGCAATCTTCCAGTATTCAGATGGGCCATTTAGGGGGTGAGAGGGGATTGAAGTTGGCACTGAAATGATCTGCCAGGATACTGGCAATATTCTTGGGACCAGTACATTTAATGCCATTCTGTTGGTAGCTCAGAGCAGATCTGAGCATTGCAATTTAGATTATTGACATAGCTATATAATGCCTTGTGGTTGTCTTTGGAATCTTTGGCAATTTTATTTTCGCAACTAGCTTTGGAGGATTTTATGATGGATCTCAGCTTCTTGCTGAGGCTGGTAAGAGAGTTTTTTGTATCCTAGGATTTTCCTCTCTTCTGCAACAGTTTCTTCCTTTTGTTGTAAAATTTGTTTATGGCAGGGGACCACCAGATTGGCTTCCTTTTTTTGGAGGAGAGCATCTTGGTTCTATCTGGGATGGCACGATTCATGCATGAGTGGATGTGCTCGCACAGTGCCTTAGTGTAGGATTCAGCAGTCGAACTTTCAGTTCCCATCTGCATAGGTGTCATGAAGTTTGTCACTTTGACTTGAGTAGCATGAACTTGGCTTTGGAGAAGTTTTTTATGGAGGTTTCCTTACTGGGGGGTGGAGGTAGGATGTGGATGTTAAGGGTGATTAGTTTGTGGTCAGAACTGACCAACGAGGGGGTGCCCATAGGTGTGGAGCATCAATTTCCCATGTTGCTAATGACCAGATCTAGGATACTGGAGCCCCTGGTGGGACTATGGATTACATGATCTAAGCCGCTGGAATTTATGAATTCCAAGAACCGTTGCGCAAAGGTGTTGGTACACAAGTAGTTTTCCCAGTTAATGGCAGGGTAATTGAAATCACCCAGTGTTAGGGCGTTTGGTTGTATCTTAATATTTTCCAGTATGTTTAGAAAGGTGTAGTAAGAATCTTGGGACATGGTGGGGGATCTGTAACAAGCTACAATTTGGATTGCAGTCTTACCTAGTGTTAGTTGCTCCTGGAGAATTTCAGACACAGTGTGTTGGGCAACTAGCCTGGTGGTGTGAATATCCTTGGTGAATATGGACACTCCTCCACCTTTTGTGTTTCGGTCCTGGTTTGGTGGACGAAAAGTGTGGTAAGAATTGTAGCCTAGTATTGCATGGGTGCTCTTTGGAGCCTTGAACCAGGTCTCAGTTACTGCACAGATATCAATGTTCTCCATTTTTAGGAGTGCCTCGAGAGAGTGCATTTTGAGGTTTAGACTTCTAGCATTGAGTAGCATTACCTTCAGATTTTGCATGACTGTACCTGTAACGGTGGTGGTTTTGTCCTTTGAACTTTGCCTAAAAAAACACTATAGGGGTGGCAAAAGCCTTAGCCAGTAACCTGAATTCCAGGGGTGACAGGTGCAGACCATCTCTGGCAAAGCATTGTGGTCTGTCAATCATGTTGTCCCAGGCAGACAGATACTGGATCCCCTTTGAATGACCAGAAGCTTAGCCAATTGTTGAAGTCAATCATTTTGTCCTTATATTGTGGTATCATTCTGGGCGAAGGCAGGATGCTACTCAAGGCTATGGTCATACCTGCCTGGGCCACATGATCTGAGAGCTCTTCCATGTCTCTCTTCATGTAGTCCAGGGAGGTACGTCTCACGTCATTCACTCAAACATGGACAATGACAGAGTCATATTTGTACTTGTTGTGGAGTGACTTGAGTGCATGCGTTATGTGGCGGATCCTGGCACCCAACAGGCAGCTGACTGTAATTTTCTCCTTGTTCAGCCCGGTGAGTGGGACATCAGTGTGCCTGACTATAGAGTCACCCATGACTTAAGTGTTAGGTATGTTGTCTTGCCTTAGGGGCTGTTGCTGGGTGCCACACTGATGGTGTGAGCTATGTGACACTTTGGTTGTGATTGGTGTTTGTTTGCGTTTCAGCTTCGGAGGTCCTTGTTGCTTGGGCAGGTTACAGTTAAGGGCCTCCGCATATGTGGATATAATGTTGCTATGTATTGGTGGTGTGAGTTTAGAAGGGCTATGTGTTGTTTGAGGTGTAGTGTAGAATGTTAACTTTCTCCTCTTGACTGTCTAGCACAATCTTGGATGGAGAGAGCTTTGCTTCCAGTTTGGCTATGTAACTGCATCTCTCACAGTTTTGTAGTGTTGGGTGGTAGGAGGAGAGGGTTGTCTGTGCACATGAGGCAATTGCTGCATTGCCCCAGTATGCCCAGATTCACCAGCTGGACAGGAGAAATCATCGGACGTTGACCCTTGGACATGCCTGGTTTGGTGCTTTTTTTTGTAAAGTACATGAGCAGTTTTTCCTTACCTTAGCAAGGTACTTTGCAATTATAGGCTGTTTAGTGCCTACGATTAATTTCTCCTTATTAACAATGAGCGTTGAGCGCTTGTATCAGTTTAAGGCTTCCTAGTGCTTTCCAGCAGATATTAAGAGCAAGTGCTAGTCACATGGATGCTTAAAGGTAAGATGAAAAAAAATTGTTTATCCTAAACACTGTAGTGTGCACTAGATACGTTAGATGTGAAAGTAGGTAACTTAAGTTTTACCTGTCTAAAAAGATAAGTTTTAGTGGAGAGTCACTATTTTTAAAACAGCAAGATAGATTGAAAGGGGGTGGCCACTTCCGTATTCTGGTACTATGGAATACAGTAGGATGGCCAATAAATTTAAATAGTTGAAGGGGAGTGATTTCACAAAATGATAATTTTGTGCTTACACAAGCCAGTGAAAGCAGAGATGAAATGAGATATATGGTCAAATTAACATAAGAGGCAGGCAACTAGAAAGACAGTGGTATTTAAGAAAACAACAGTAGGGTGAGGAAAAATTTCTACCTGACTCACAAGAGACAGAGCTGTGGTCTCTTTTGAAGTTTTAATATACGATTAAAAGCAGAATACAAGTAAAACACAAGGTAAAGAAAACAAATCACAGTATTCAAAATATAAAAAGGCAATAAAGTAATACAAAATACAACAAATAAAGAGCAAACTAACATTTCCTTCACAGCAAAGTGTAGCAGTGTCTGGATGAGCCATTCTAGTTAAGCCCTGAAATGTTTTATTTTACCCCTTAAATAGAAGATTGAGTTTCTAGCTCCACCCCCTCAGTTCACAAATGATTAACCTTAAGTGACCTCCTCTATCTTATGTATGAGTCTTTAATTGATCAGTTCTAATTTCTGCCTGACTCACAAGAGACATAGCTGCGGTCTCTTTTGAAGTTTTAATATGCAGTTAAAAGCAGAATACAAGTAAAACACAAGGTAAAGAAAACAAATCACAGTATTCAAAATATAAAAAGGCAATAAAGTAATACAAAATACAACAAATAAAAGGCAAACTAACCTTTCCTTCACAAGTCCCAAGTCATATACAGGAGCAGGAATAGCAGTAAAACTCAATGCTGTATAAATACCAACAAATAATCCAACCCGTGAACAGAATTTTAACAAAAAGCAGCGTTTTTATTATTGTACAAGTAAGCACTTTCACCCTGAGGCTTCTTCAGACTTTAAAACCCATTTAAAACTTAATCATTTAAATAGTAGTAAAAATCATGTCATAGGTTGATTCAAACACATATTACATAATTAGAGTCTAGTATTTAAAGCGTCATACATATACAGTAAAAATGACTACCAAGATAAAATAGTATAATATGATATAATAAAATAGTATTGGAAACATCAATACTATAAAAACGAACAGTATATATTAAATGTTTTCTCCTTTTTTACAACCTCATTCTCAATGGATTATTGAATACTTCTGTGCATAGAAAAGCTTGTCATAGGGAATACCTTACTACACAGACACAGTATGCACCCCAGGTATCTTTTTGACAACATAGTCAAAGGGCAGATGATGAGAGCATCTAGATTAAATCCATTAACTGAAAGGTACAAACAAGAAGTACTCGATCTTAAAAATAGACTAACTGAGAGATGCTATTACAAAGAAGAGCTTGAGAGGGCAGTCACTGTGGTGAATGAATTAAGAACAACAAGGGCACGACCGTACTTCTCAGGTTGCAGAGATGAAGTTCTAATTCAACAAATGAGGGGAACAAATAACTTGAAAATACCTATGTTTTACACGAGTGACACCAGTGATATTAGAGATGTAATCATGAAACATTGGGACACCCTAATGTTAAATGAAGACATTAGTGTTATAGTAGGTGATAAACCCATGTTTAGATGCAAAAATAAGAAAAACTTGAAACAAAGGCTCTGTGACTATTCAGTCAGTATGACTAGTATTAGTTGTGCTACACCCAGTTTTAATACTAAACCTTGCAATACATGTAAACAATGTCAGTACATTGACACAAGCAATACCTTTATACAACCTGTCTCTGGTTGTGAATTTTATTTTAACACTCAGACTAACTGCAGGAGTGTTAATGCTGTCTATCTTGCTAGATGTATAGCATGCACAGCTTTTTATATTGGAAAAACAAATAGACAACTACGTGAATGTATCAGAGAACATGTTTATCATATTAGAATTGGTACTGAACATAATGCTTTAGCTAAACATTGCAAGCAATTAGATGAATCACATTATTTAAAATTTTTTGTTATACAACTTATCCTCCTAGTGTTAGAGGGAGTGATATTGACAATTATACTGAAGAATGTGAGTTACGCTGGATCATTCGCTGAAGAGTGGACAGACTACCAGGGTTAAATGATAAAGTTCATTTGCAACCCATTCTTAAGAAAAGAAGGTTATTTAGACCTAAATTGAGAATGAGGTTGTAAAAAGGAGAAAACATTTAATATATACTGTTCGTTTTTATAGTATTGATGTTTCCAATACTATTTTATTATATCATATTATACTATTTTATCTTGGTAGTCATTTTTACTGTATATGTGTGTTGCTTTAAATACTAGACTCTAATTATGTAATATGTGTTTGAATCAACCTATGACATGATTTTTACTACTATTTAAATGATTAAGTTTTAAATGGGTTTTAAAGTCTGAAGAAGCCTCAGGGTGAAAGCGCTTACTTGTACAATAATAAAAATGCTGCTTTTTGTTAAAATTCTGTTCACGGGTTGGATTATTTGTTGGCATTTATACAGCATCTAGTTTTACTGCTATTCCTGCTCCTGTGTATGTCTTGGGACTTGTTTCTACTTGGATTTACTATTTGCATCCCAGGAGCATTTATCCCTTTGTGGTTTTTGCTTTTTTTTGGATTTGGTAACCTTTCCTTCACAACAAAGTGTAGCAGAGTCTGGGTGAGCCTTTCTAGTAAAGCCTAATGAGCTTCTTCCCCAGACAGGCAGACTGTAACAGACAGGGAACCGGAGCAAGGTGAAAGGATGCTGGACTTCACAAGCTTTAAGATGCCACTAATGGGATAATCTGGGTAGGGGAGTGGAAGTAGTCATCATCCCTGTGTATCTCAGAGACTAACAACTTCATGTTCTTAGACTTCCAAATGAAGCCTTACAAAGAGGGAATCCTATGTCCCCCAAAAACCTTAAAGGAGGAGTTACACATGGACTTGCATGAATGTCAGCATGTGACTGCTATGCATTGGATGCTTGTCAATCAAGGTTCCACATGAGGACATTTGCATGCCAATGATGATGCATGGAGAAGAGTGGCTTGTACCAGGTCCAGTGATCAAGCCCTGCTTAATAAGGATGATTCTACACTTGCAACTCAAGCACCTACCAGAAAGCAAACAGGTAACTCAAGACACCACTCACCAAAATCAGACTGGACAGCCCTATATGCAAGATGACTGACTGAAGGAATATTGGGGCAGAATCCAATGAAGTATACCTAATATGGGAGCATGTAGCTCTTCTTCCCAGCACTCTGATTCTCTGTTGCAAATGCAGTACTGCAGAGGCTCAATTCCTGGGATGAGTGCTGTTCCTGCAAGAAACAGGTGGCTGTGCTTAGTGTAGACATAGCTCCAGGAGAGAGTGGCCTCAATCAATCATCAGAATGGCATTCCTCAGTGTGAAACCATAACCAAATGAGATGACTGCAAGCAGGATCCTCCTGCCAGGCTTGACATGGAGCCACTGTACTCAGACATTAAAGGTAATACTACTGGGGACTGTGGCTGAAATATGATGGTCAGAAAGTCATTTAGAGTAAGAGGCAATGGAACACAAGAACTTTCCTCATGACATTAATGAGCAAGAACTGAACTGGCTTGCTTGGCAGAGAAACATGCTTATGTGGTCAATGGGTCAAGTCACACCATACAATTTTCATGGGTATGTTACTGTCCCCGACAGTGGAATCTTCTGAATAAAAATGCAGAATTCTGAATGGTGGAATGGATAAACCCAGTCACAGGATTCATCAAGAACAGCTGTTAATGTTCGCTAAATAGTCTTGGTTATACATGTAGTGTAATTCTTATGCAGGATAAATTCTTAACCATCACTTAAGTCATAACCATCAGCCCCCTTTTTCCCATTTTTTCTACATGGGTCTGGGTATCATGTTAACTGTCGCCAATTCTCTCGATTCAGTTGCACACTCCTGGCTTCTTCAACACTCATACCTGACTGTCGCAGATCTTCTTTCACACAATACATCCACTTCTTTGCAGGACGTCCCCGCTTCCTCTTACATTCTTCCTGTCTGTCCCAAATCTTCCTCACCAGATTGTCTTTTGCTTTTTTGTACATATCCAAACCACCGTAATCTGCTCTCTTTTACCTTTTCTGCAATTGGAGCTACTTTGGCTTCTGCTCTTATGTCCTCATTTCTTAGTCTGTCCCACAGTGTGCATCCTACCACCCTTCTCAGGCACTTAATTTCCATCACCTCTAACTTTTTTAACTGTTCTGCCTTTACTCCCCAGGTTTCTGTACCATACAGTAGCACTGGTCGCACCACTGTCTTGTACACCTTACTTTTCCGCTTCTTTGGCATTATTTTGTCATAGACTACACCTTACACTCTATGCCAGTTGGCTGCAGCCTCTCGGATTCTAGCTTTGACGTCTTCATTCAGACTTCCCTTCTCCTCAACCACCCCTCCCAGACATGTGAAGCTGTTTACCTGTTCCTCTATCTTCTCTTCTATCTCTGTTCTCAGCTTCTTCTGATTTACCCAATTACCTGTGCTTAGTTTCAGCTCATGTGCCTTTAGTTTTGTATTCCATTCTCCTATCCTTTGCTGAAGTTCTAGCTCAGTCTGCCTGTAATGCCACATCATCTGCATACAGCAACTTTGTTGATCTGCCCCCTCCGACCAGATTGCTAATGTAGTCAATCACCAGTATGAACAGCAGTAGGCTCAGAAATGAACCCTGGTGTACACCCACTCCCATTTGGAACCCCTCTGTGAGGCCGAATACTATTCATACTTGAGGCATTGGGCCCTTGTACATAGCCTGCACTAATTCTACCAATGTTTCTGGGACTTCAAACCACCACAGTACTGCCCAGATCAGCTTTCTTGGGACCTTGTCATATGATTTCTCCAAGTCTATGACTGGTCAGTTGGACTCTCTCCTCATCTCTAGTTTCTTTTCAATTATATGTCTCATTGGAAAAATTGGGTCAATTGTGCTGCATCCTGATCTGAATCCAAACTGCTCATCTCCCATCTTACATTCTACTACTCTGCATATCCATTTATCAGTTACCCTCTCCAGAACTTTCATGCAATGTGATAGGAGTTTGGTGCCTTTGTGCTGCCCTCAGTTGTGGCTATACCCTTTGTTCTTATACACTGCCATGAGTATGCTGATTCTCCAGTCATCTGTGATGCGCGTTTCTCTCCACACTCTTATTAGTACCCTTAGGAGTCATTTCTCCCCCCTCCCCCAGCATCGTTATCATATCTGCTGTGACTTCACCTGAGCCTGCTGCTTTTCCTGACTTCATTTTCCTTAGTGTTGTTCTTACATCTTCTAGGGTGGGCTTCTATTTTTCTTTCATTATAGGCTGCTTCTAGGGCAGTACAGATTCTGTGGGGTTTTCTTCATTCAGAAGCTGCTGGAAATACTCCTTCCGTCTGACTTTGATGTTATGTGGACTGGTGAGCAGGTTGTTGCTGGCATTCCTTATGAAGGGTGTCTCATTATCTTCTTTATATTTCGGTCTTTGCCTTGCAACCTGATATAGTTTCTTTGTGCCACTTACTGAGTCACTTTCCAGAAGTGGTAGAGTGCCTCCGATGCCCTAGTCTTTGCTACTGCAAATTCTTTCTTTGTTTCTTTGTTAGCCAACCAGTAGTCCTTCCTAGCTTGGTCAGTCTTTTTTATCCCCCACTTCTTCCTGCACTCCTTTCTTTTGACGACTTCCTGGATTACTGCATTCCACCACCAGCTTTCCTTATGTACCTTATTTCCATACCTGGCTCAGCCACGTATCTTTTCTGTAGTCCTAACACAATGCTGTTTTTAGGCGCTACCACTCTTGTTCAACTCCACCTATTTCCTCCTCTTCCTGGAGCGCTACAGCCCTGAGTAATTCCTTGAACTGTTGCACTTCCTCTTCAGTCAACTTCCAGGTCTTCAGCCTGGTCTCTGTTGACCTTAGAACCTTCTCTGACCACTGCTTGCAGCTGATTGTGGCAACTAGTGGTTTATGCTGTGGGCTGACTGTTTCACTGGGGATGACTTTGTAGTCAATGATTCTGCCCCAGTGCCTTTTCCTTACTAGGAGGAAGTCTACCTGAGATGCATGTTGGCTACTTTTGTATGTGATATTGTGAACGTCTCTCTCTCTGAACCATGCATTGGCTACTATCAAGCCATTTGCCAGACAGAAGTCGAGAATGGCTTCTTCTTCTTTACTCCTGTTGCCCCACCCAAGTGGACCCAGGCTGTTCTTATGTCCTGTTCTGTCTGTCCTGATATGTGCATTTAAGTCAACCATTATCAGCACCAATTCATGTTGTCCTTCTTTATCTAGTAGGTCCTGCAACTGCTGTCTGAATGCACTCTTTTCCTCACTATCACAACCCTGCTGTGGGGCATAGGCTGAGATTATGAATACTGCCCTATCATTACACTGGAGTCTGACCGCCATGAATCTGTCATTAATTTTGATGATACCCTTCATTTCCTTCTGAAGCCTCTCTCTCACCACAATTTCAACACCATTTCTATCCTGTCCCCCTACTGAGTAGTAGAGTCTGGATCCCAAACCAAGTGGCTTTGCTGCACTGCCCATCCATCTTGTCTCTTGGATACATGGGATGTCCAGCCTCCTCCGTATCATCATGTCATCCACTTCCATGCTGCATCCTGTCAGTGAGCCTACATTAAGCGTAGCAATTCTCATTTCACGTTTGGCAGGTTGGTTGGTTTTATGTCCAGCTTTCACTCAACAGAGCTATCCCAGGTAACCCAGGCTGGGAAACTAGACACCAACCGGCCAGTAGCTTATTGGCCCTGTTCCACAGGGTCTTCACGAATAGTTATCCAAAATGAGTCTATTTCTTCTTTTTTTGATGGTGCTTCTATTACTTTTGCTTTGCTGCTAAGTTCTATATGAAACTTTTTTGGGTCATCAATGAATTGCTTATTTTGTACTTTTCCTTTATATTTATCTTTATATCTTCTAAGTTTTTCTTCCTGTGCTGTTATTTTTAGTTTATTACTTGCAATAGTATACAACAGATCCTGGTCTATTCTGATACTGTGCATTGCTTTTACTATATCTATCTTTCTAAGTATTTTTGTTGATCTAGTCTCTCTTCTATATTCTTCTAACTGTGAGATTTACTGTCTTAATTGTTTTATAATTTTCTCTATTCAATGTTCCATTTGCTTCTTCCCTTCCTTTCCCTAATTGCTCTATGTTTCTGTGGTAAGACTTTATCTATTAATTTAGCCGAATGGTAATATATCATATTATTTCTGTTATATCACATGTGTTTCTGTTAATGGTCTTTATTATTGTATTCATCTGTTTATCACACATTTAACGTTGTGGGTTATATTTACTTTCTATAATCTATTTCTTTCATCAGTCTTAGTATGTTTATCCATCTCTATTAAATCAAGCAACTATTCCGTTAGATCATTTTCTTCTAAACTGAAAGCACATTCTTTGCTCTCTATTTCCTGCAGGTTTTCTACAGAAAGTTCCAGAATGTCTTCGTGTGACATTATAGGTTCATAGGTGTGTACTAGGCTAATGGCCCTGGAGCCTTTACAAGCCTAGCCCATAGGATTACCCTGGCATCATGCCACCCGACCTTAGTTCCCAGTGCCTCTGTCGAGTAAAGCGACTGGAGTGATCCCAGGGTGAATTGTCTATTTCCCATCCACTCATCAAGATTTCTCTTGAAGAGGGCCAGTGAGGTGCTCTGCTTGACATGTATGGGAAGTTTATTCCATAGCATGGGCAGTCTCTGGGTTATGAACCTGTCCCTCCAGCATGTTCTGTTGATTGTGGTAATGAGGTTGAGATTTCTGGAGTGTGTGGTGTGGAGGGATTGGGATTTCTTTAGATGTAGCATTTCTAAAATAGCTGGGTCAGACATGGCTTTGTAAGTCAAGCAGAGATGGCCTCTAAGTAGGTGATATGAGACAGAGAATAGTTGGGAGTTTTTTTAGTCTACCCATATAGGACAAATGTTTAAGGCCTAGGATCCTCTTTGTGAGGTACTTTTGTGGCCTCTCCAGTTGTTGCAGGTGTTTAGTGAGGTACATGCCAAATGGGGCACTGTACTTAATGATTGGCCCAATGAGGAGAGAGTAGAGGGAGACAACGACCTCTTTCTTCCTGGATGCAAAACCCTTAGTAATGAGATGTGTCACACAGAAGGACTTTCTGACCACAGTAGCAATGTGGTGGTCAAAAGAGAGGTTGCTGTCAACCTGTGTTCCCAGATCTCTTATAATGCTTTCTGTGTTCAGTGGACTACCATCGATGTGGTGAAGCATAGTAACTGGGTTTTTCCTCTTCCCCTCTTCAGCTGCATCCTGTGTCATATGGGAACTCATTGGGCCATCACTCTACAACATTATCTGCATCAGAATTGCCACAGTTTCTTGCTTTTTCACTTGCTGTGCAACTCCAACTCAGTACTTTTGTACTGGTTTACTACAGAAGGCTTCACAGCATCATCATGTGGCAAGTCATCTGATTCTTCTCGTTCTGGCTGTTTCTCCTTAGTTTGGGGACTCGCTGATCCATCATACTGTGACATTGTAGGAGCAGGATTTTCTACACTAAATCCTTCACTTCACAGGCATTCCGTAACTTCAGTTTCTATCTTAACTTCTCATTACTTATCCTCTACATTCCCCCTTTTTTCTCATTTTTTTGTATTGCGAAATTTTCCATATCCAGGTGCCTTTGCCTGTAATTGTCTTCAAATATCTTTGACGCTACTTTTTTGTACTGATTAGTTTTGCTTTTTCCTTTACATAAACACTGCACTATATCAAATCCATTTTCTACACA
Source organism: Protopterus annectens (assembly GCF_019279795.1). NCBI lineage: Eukaryota > Metazoa > Chordata > Ceratodontiformes > Protopteridae > Protopterus > Protopterus annectens. Next base: position 603,222,224 of record NC_056727.1, read on the forward strand.
ATGTCCATTTGTCTTCTTCAGATGTCTCCCACTTTACCTGTTTCTCCTTAATTTGGATACTCATTGTTTCATCACGCTGTGACATTACCTGTGTTGGACTTTCTACACTAAGTGCTTCACTTCACAGGTATTCCATAACAACTGGTTCTATTTGTTTAACTTCTACCTTACTAATCTTCTGTTCTAAGTTCCCCCTTTGTGTTCTTATTTTTTGTACTGTGAAATTTTCTATACCTGGGTGCACCTGCTTGCATTTCTCTTCAAATATCTTTGGAGCTGCTTTTTATTGATTAGTTTGGCTTTCTCCTTTGCATAAATATTGCACCATATCAGATCTCTTTTTTCCCCATCTACGTGTTTCTTTTTTATACCTTTCAAAAATCTCTGGGCTTTGCTCTTTATATTTTCACACTTCCTGTGTCACCTTTTTTCCTACCGACCCAAAGTTTCATTGTCTATCTAATGCTTTCCTTAGATCTGTTGTATTAATGAATGCAAGTGTGCACTTGAGCCTTTTGACAGTTTTTCTTGTGCATGTATTTTTCTTTCATCTAATTTCTCTCTGAAGCTTTCTGAATATCTTATATCTAGAAATGTTGGGCTTCTTGCATAACAGTAACAATACATAATTTTTTCCTCATCCTCAGTAGTCCACTCTGTCATCTTTATGGCTGTTTTTTGACCCGTCAGTTTTTTTCAATTTTGTGGACTACTGCTTCATTCTACAATAGGGGGCATCCTCCCCTTGAGCCTGGCTTAAACCCATTGTAAGAATGTTTCTGTGTCTTGAGGATTTTACAGTGCCATTTTTTCCAGTCCTGGTACTAGTGGGCAAACTAGGACTGGGCACTTTTTTACCCTAGGATGTGTGCACCCAGCTGTTTTTTTTTTAAACTACCTCTCTCCATGATATATGCTATAAAAGATACAGTCTCTCTCTCTCTCTCTCTCTATATATATATATATATATATATATATCAATATATCAGTGTTGTACTGGTGAGATTTTGTGAAAACAGGGTCCACCATGTAAAGGTACTCGCCAATACTCGAGGATGAATTCAGTTCCAGCAGTACTACTCTGCTTTTCTTGCTGATTTCATCATCTCTCCATTCAGATCTCTATCCCGCCATTCGAAACCCAAAGTTATCTCTTGGTTTAATTTCTCCATAGCTTTTGGGTTTCTAGTGCCATGATGGGAACGGACACCATTCCTAAGTCAGAATATGATTAAAGTTTAGACATGTAAGTCAAGATAGTATAAATGTATCTAGTGCTGCAGACAATATATAACCCAGTTTTAGCCAAATTGGAAATCTTCTGGAAGACCAGTTGTACAGCTCTAGGTAAAGAAAGGGAGAAAGCATATGATGCATGCTACGAAACTACACACCAGTGAGGTTGTCTAGCTGAGTGGTGAACACCGGTTCAGTAACTGTTACTGCTACAGTACAAAAACTGCTGTTGCTACTTCCCTATGGCTTAATTCTAGTAGCAGATAATGGGCTTGAAGAATCTGCCCAAGAATTAAGTGCCAAGGACTTCATAGGCTGTATATGCTTCCTGTAAACATAACCATGAAAAGTAGGTGGTTTCCTAGTTAGCGGCATAGTCTACTGCATTTTATGTACTTCAGACTAGTTAAACTGATTCAGTTCTATTACTCAAGAAACAGACCTGTTTTTTTTACTTTCTGCTCTCTTTGTCTGAAAAAAAAGGATTCTCACAATACTGTTATAGACACCATGACTTAAATGTTCAAGTCAACCTTGACAATATCAACCACTACATATGAAACGCTATTCCTTGTTAATGAGTAAGGCCTACCACACATGCATATCTGTTTTAAAGGTGAGCCAGGCAAGTACAGGGTTTACAGTGAGCAAGTAGAAGGGGAGCCTGACAGCTGTACAAAGGCACTTTCAACAAATGTTGATACTGTGAAGTAATTTCACTGAATGTGGCTTTCAGTAATAATGGAGTACTTTTATCTCCTCAGCTGTGCAACTAACTCTAAGAGTTGGCATATATCAGTCTGTGATGTGTGCTGGGAGCTCCCATGTTTGGTGGGTGCAGGGAGTTATATTCTGAGGGTCACTGAAAGTAGTTTTCATTTCTTGGTATTGTTACTCACTGAAATTTCATTTAGCAAGTCAGCACAAAATCACTGGCAGTTTTTATTTTCAAGCACATACCTCATCTGCAGCTCTTTGCACTGATCTTCTGTAAAGCATGGAAAGACTGAAAACCAATCAGCAGCAACGTTTTCCTATTCCCATTACTATCCCACACATCAGTTACTATCCCACACATCAGTTACTATCCCACACATCAATTTCTCTTTTCATTTTAACTTTCACACCTTATTCTGTTTTGACTTTATCCATAGTTTGACTTAATTTTCACTGTGTCCTGGGGAATTATTCCTCATAGCCGTCTCCTTATTGACTGCTACTATATCTGAAAAAAAAAAACTTACATAGCTTTTATTTCACCCAGCTATTACTCACTGATAAATATATACTCAAGGGAATCAGTAACTGTGACTTTTCTTTTGAAAATCTGCAAGTCATCTCACTTCTACAATACTCTTTTTTTTCTGAGTGCTATCCTGCTCCAACTAATATATCCTATGTTTTTCCAAGTTGTTTACTATTTTTTTTCGGAATAAAAGTAATTCATTTTTAAACCATCCCTAAGGACGCAGTCTTTCACTGTGGAAAACAAAAAATTAAAATATCAACTCTAAACACTGTGATGGAGTTTGCATCTCATGTTTATGAAGCAAAAGTGTGGTTGTTATACATTCGTGTAACAAAGTACACACACAAATATCAATAACTACATCTTGAAAAAGCATCACATACTAAAGCTTATACTGGGAAAAGGCACTAGGCTAACACTGGTAGTTTCCCTGTTTGTTTTAGTAATAAACATTTAGTGATGTGCACATAAAAAATTCCCCAGCTTAATATGTTACTAATTATATTAAATACATAAACTATACAGGCTAGCTGACACAGAGGTTAAGGTAGCAAGCTGTAGTTCCTGTGGTAAATGGTTTAATTCCCTCCATCCTTGTTTGCCTACTGTGTGACCTTGAGCAAGTCACTTAACCAGACATTACTCCTGGGTTGCCCCTGAAAGGGGACTGTGAGTCCAGTGGGCTTACCTGGTTAAACAGGATTATTATTACGATTGTGCAGCTGAGATGCTTTACATACAGTCCTTCATAATAAAATTTTAGTTAATAAAATCAGAAAGAAAAATGGCTCAGATCTGTCAAAATTAAAAACCAGACTGACAAACATTCTAGGCCTAAGAAAGAAAGATAATAATATCTCTTTCTAGGAAAGGAATTCCAATGAAGCAATTACAACAGATTTATTACACAAGGGTTACTCTTGGCAAGCGCCTTCAACTTACAGCATAGCACCATCTTCCAAGGAGGTAGTATAAGAGGGGATTCTGTGGCTGGAGTTCAATCGCTTTGTCCAGATGTTCCTTAAAGAAACAAAATCAAAAACAAATGTCAGTGTGGTACTATTACAGCAGTTTTCTTCTACAGTTAATGGGGCTAGAATTGTCATGCACAATACTATGTGTAAATATTTCATCAGCACGCACAGAAACCACATACTCTGATTTGTCATGCAAGCATTTTTTCTTTTTCCTTTTTGTCTTATACGTATTTTAACTTGTTCACAGACAGAACCCTGAAACATAAACATGCTATCAGCAAGTGTACTCTCAACACACAAAGGAAGATTTGAAGCTAGCTGTGGATCTGTGGAATTTACATCATATTTAGCTTTGTTATAAGTAGGTTGTGCAATCCAGGAGCAGCAAAACAGCTGGGAAAGCCTGGAAATCTTAGGGTCACATCTGAACACAATTACATGTTTAGGTATGATCCTGAGAATATGAAACTTAATAGCACTGGATGTGCCTTTAGGACAGTAAAATATGATTATATTGACACATTTCAGTTAAGCAAGACTAGTTTGTCAAAATGTTAAAATTAATTCCTTACACAGCTTGTATTAAAAACTGCATTGCATGAAAGCAACTCCTAAGGATGGAAACATACAACAAAACATAGCTGGGCTGCTAAGTACACCCACTGATAAGAGATGGCTACATACTAAGAAGAAACTGTTCATTTTCTTCTTATTTCTTCTCAAGGCAGTGCTATAAAATATACTGCATTACAAAATGTTTTCTCCAAAAGCTTTTGTTTTGGGCCTTTGCTACCTGCCATCTAGCAGCCCTCCTTATGCTCTACTGACCATTCATTCCTCACACGGCAACTGTCATTTCCTGCCTATTCACTTCTTGTGAGGCATGAACTCATTGCAATACTGTCATTTGGGTAGACACCAGGGTTTTTTGGCTTATGTCCATAACCTCTTCCCTGATGGTTGATGTTAGCACCTACATAACCAAAAAATGCCCTGCTATGCCCCAAGCCATACAAACTTCCAGACTTACACTACAGAGATCTATCACTGGCTTGGCAGGATCAAGTTACTGGCCATAACTGCTATCTGCAAGCCTCTATTTTTGTGTGATGATTGGCTATCTGGAACCACTACTCTCTCCCCCAAGGACAGATGAGCTGGTGCCCCCAGTTTCCTCCCATAATCCCCCTCCATGCCCTTCCAGCATCCAGGCTGCTAGTCTAGTTTGGTTCATCTGAGGCAAAGACAGGACATAACTGTTTCACAAACACCTTGAGGTTCTCTGCTAAAATTCATAAAGTGAAAAGTAGTATTTGTAAGGCATTCATCTTCCAAACAACACATCATTAAAATTTCATCTTATAACACCAAGAACTAAAAATGTAAGAACAATTATGCTCTTATTTGGCATTTTTAATGTTATCTTTTATTTGCCAGAACCACCAAATCTTAAACAAGCTTGATAGCTAATGCTTACTGGTCAACCTAAATTGCAACAAGCACTCTATAATGCACTTTTATTTGCCTCCACAATATTTATTTTTCTTTTTTAGGAAGGGACAGAAAATTTCAGATAAGGTAATTCATAGTTTCAATCCTTATATATATATATATATATATATATATATATATATATATATATATATACAGTATATAGGAAGGGTAATTATACATGGATGAACTGTAGGGCAGGTGCAAATAGGCACACAATTCACAGTATCAGTGGTGCGACAGGTAGCACACTTGCCTTTGGTGCAGAAGGCTGTGGGTTCTATTCTCACACCAGGTAGATTGATTACTGACACTGCAGTGCAGAATAAGGGGGTGCTGCACTCCTGAGTGTGTCATCCTTAGCATAAGACATTAAACCAAGGCCTCATCTACCTGAGCTGGTGGTAGCTCATATGAATGTAAAAGATCCCACGGCATCTATCGAAAAGAGTTCCCTGATTCACTGGTCAAATTTCCCCTAACAGTATAAATACCACCTCAGGACTCCCCTGAAAAGAGGCTACTAGCCTAGTGGGACTAACCTGGTCAACAAAGGATGGATGGATAGGTAGATAGGTATTAAAAAGAAAAGGATTGTTTTTCAAATGGCACTATGTATAATATATAACAATTTTTAACTTACATCTCAGATGGGATTATTTATGCTATACTATGAGTTGTTCTACAGTGTATATAAGGTAAACAAGACAGGCAGTTATAAAAAAATAATGGAACGTGTAGAATGTGAGCAACAAATGTATAGCTAATGTGGTGGTGAAACATTTTTTTTTAGAATTTAATCAAAAAACTTCAGAGCTGCAAGTTATGGTGTTATTAAGACCATCCAATCTTAGAAATGATTTGGAAGAATTTTGCTATTTTATACTTAAATAACAACCCTACCAGGTATGAGGTTTGAATGTGGAAATGGATCCCTTGTAATTACCCGAAAAAGGCTTTGGCATTTTTAAATGTTAACAGCTGAAAATTAAGAAGTTATGTACTCACCATAACGTTCCATGTTTGTTGTCCATCTCACCTTCATTCCTTGCTGGTTGGGTTTGGAAATGAGGATCGGTTCCAACACGGCCTTATTCAAAAGCTCGACAGCTTCCACTGGCTCATGGCTACACCCTCTCCCATGATGCTCCGGGACTATTCCCCATATCTTATTTGCAGATAAAAACATAATCATTACATCTAACCCAAAAAAACATATTCAAAAAAACCAAGAAGAGATTCAGAGAATTTAGTAATCAATTTTGCCAGTAAGACTGCCCAATCCTCCAGGGCAGGGGAAGGAGGGTGGAATGCACAAATGAAAGTGAGATGGACAACAAACATGCAACGTTATGGTGAGTACATAACTTCTTAATGTTCTGTTGTCCTATCTCACCTTCATTCCTTGCTGGTTAGGACAGGGTCCCTAACACCTTCTTTCTTGGGTGGCTCAAGGGTAAATACTTTTCAGAACAGTGGACCCAAAAGAGGCCCTATTCCTGGAGGCCAAATCGACTTTGTAATGAGTGATAAAGGTATGAGGCCTTACCCATGTTGGGCTGCACAAATGGAATCCATAGGTACCCTTGCCTGGAAGGCAGATGAAGTTGAGATAGCTCTTGTGGAATGGCCTTTGACTTTCCCCGGGGCTTGTCTGTTCTGGGAACTGTATGTATAGAAAGTGTAACCTTTGAAATTGGGAATCCTTTCTTTCTGTCCGAGAAAGACACAAACACCTGGTCTGACTTTCTGAAATCTTTTGTTCTATTTAAGTAGAAACATAACTGTCCATGCATGTCCAACTGATGCAATTTATATTATACTTGGTGCCATAGTTTGGGAAAAAAATGGTAAGTCAATGCATTAATTTAAATTGGTCTCTGAACACACTTTTGGTAGGAACGATGGGTTAGTCCATAAAGAAACTCTATCTTTGTGAAAGGTTAAGTAAGGAGGATGTATAGACAAAGCTTGAAGTTCAGACACTCGTCTAGCAGACATTATGGCCACCAATAGTGTTGTTTTCCACGACAAAACGTTATGTCACATGGTGATACAGGTTCAAAGGGGGGGTAGAATTAGAAGAGATAGAACAAAATTCAAGTCCCGTGGTGTTGGAGGTTCTTTTACTGAAGGTCTTAGTAATAATGTACCCTTTAAAAATGCTTTACAAACCCTGTGGGACATGATTTTTAATCCCATTTCCCCAATATGATAGTTTGATATAGCGGCCAATTAAACTCGGCCGCACCTTTGTTAAAAAGTTTAGCCAGATAATCTAACACTGCTGTAACAGGGGCAGTAAAAGTGTCAATGTTTTTGGAAGCCCAACGGGAAAAATCTCTTCCATTTGCTAGAGTATAACTTCCTGGTTGACATCTTGTGAGAGGTAATCAATATATGTCTAACTGCAGGGGAGATATCAGGGAGCCTGGCTATTTGTGGAACTGGTGTAGCCAAGCTGTCAATTTTAAGGTTTATACTGATGGATGGAACGTCCCTGACAAATGTGTCAGGAGGTCTGGAACTGGGTCCAGAATCCACGGTTCCTACTGTTGATGGGGAACCAAATCTGATGAGGCCAGTATGGGGCAATGAGTGTCACTGTGCTTCTCAACCTGCTGGCCTTTTGAAGGACCTTCGGTATCAAGGGAAAGGGTGGAAAAGCATAAAGGAAACCCAGGGGCCAATCGTGTACAAGTGTATCCCTTGGTGACTGCCTGGGAGGGGGAATTAGGGCAAAGTAGTTACTGCATTTGGGGTTCATGGATGTGGCGAAAAGGTCGCAGCAAGGCTGGCCGCACTGGCGGAAAATATCTTCCGCAACTTTCTATTTTAGGGACCACTCATGAGGCATCAGAATAGCTCTTCTGAGTTTGTCAGCTATCACGTTGGATTTCCCCGGGATGTGTGTTGCTGTCAGAAAGCGTTGAGAAGAGACTGCCCATTGCCATAGTCTCTGTGCTTCTCGACAGAGGGGGTAGGATCTGGTTCCTCCTTATTTGTTTATTGTCTGTCTGAATTGCAATTGTTCCTGTTGGAAGAGAGACCTGAAGTGCTTGCAACGCGAAAAGCACTGCCTTTATCTCTAGGACATTGATATGCAAGTGGTTTTTGTGTTCCTGCCAAACACCTTGGACAGCCCTTCCCAGATAATGCCCCTCCCCATCTAAGGAGCATCCGTGGTCAGCATGGCTATTGGTTGCGGGAAGACAAAAGGACGGCCTAAGGTCAACTGAGTTGAGTGGAGGCACCAGCGCAGGTCCTTCTTGCAGGATTCTGTGATGATGATTTTGTGAGACAAAGGTAGATCCTGCATGGACCACTGGGAAAAAAGCAGGCATTGAAAAACTCTCATATGTAGACAAGCTAGAGGTACCAGAATTATTGCAGTTGCCATGGTACCCAGAACTTTCAACACAATTTTTGCTTGCACTTTCCTTTTCGATAAAAGGTTTTTGATTTGATGATGCAAGGTCTGAATTCTCTCGAGGTAAGTCTGGCCAACATTTCTCTTGTGTCTAACTCTGCACCTATGAAAACAAGTCGCTGTGATGGCAACAAGGCAGATTTTTCAAAGTTTATTGTAAGGCCTAGCTGAGAGCACAGATGAATGGTTTTGTCCCTAGCTTTTGTTAGTAGTTGCTCGGTGGTGGCGGTTAGGAGCCATTCGTCTAGGTATGGAAACACACAGAATCCTAGACGCCTCAAGTGAGCCGTCACCACTGCCATGCATTTGGTGAACACTCTGGGGGCTGTAGTGAGACCAAAGGGCAGGGGTCGAAACTGGTAGTGACTGGCTCCCAGCCAAAGGTGCAAATGTCTCCTGGATCGCTTGTCCATTTTTATGTGGTAGTACGCATCCTGGAGACCTACTGAGCACATCCGTCTTTCCCCATAAAGGGGAGTATCGACTGCAGTGACACCATCCAGAACTTTGATTCCTTGATGGACTTGTTTAGTCTGCTGAGATCCAGAATGGGCCTCCAGTCCCCTGTCTTTAATGGAACTAAAAAGAACCTTGAGTAAGTCCCGGATCCAATTTGGTCTGCGGGACTGTTTGGATGATTCACTTTTTTAGCAACTTTTGTATCTCTAGAGTTGTAAAATCCCTTTGACTGGGTGAAAGATCTGGGACTTATTTTTTTTCTAAAGGGGGAGAGGAAAAGGGTATGTAATACTCTCTGGATATGATCGTTTGTAACCATTTTTCCTTTGCGATTTCTAGCCAGGTGTTTGGGTATGATGACACATGACCCCTGACTGCCTCCAGAGACAGATAGATGGGGCTTCTCTCAGGAGCACTGAAAAGGCTTTCCAGGGAAGGAGTCCCTCTCAACCTGATTCTGCGAACCCCCTCCACTGTGAGGTCAGCATCTTCCATTGTTACTTCCCCCTCTGCCCCTAGGGGAAGTATCACCACGGGCATCCGGTAAGGCTCTTTGGGACTTATGGCATCACATTTTCCCTCCCTTCTGACCTTTGGTATAAGTTCTAGTGGGGAGAAAGAAATGGACTCCCATGGCAGACAGAGTCTTTCCCTCCTGTTTGCACCTGGTTAAGGTCTCTAACTTTGGGTTCAAACAAGAATGAGCCATCAAAAGGGGCATTAATAAAGGAAGACTTGAAGGGTTATGCAAAATTGCATAAGCACATCCAGAAATGCCTCCTTAAGGAAATTCCTATACCCACTGCCCTGTTTGCTCCATCAGCAGAATAAGTGAACAGCAGCATGGAGAAGTTTACCAAGGAGTTTAAGGTGGAGAGCTGGCAGGAAACCTTATCTGAAACCTGTGCAGCTACAGAACCTTGAAGGGTATCTCCAAGCTCCTTCAGGAGATCCCTCTGCAGTCTGGTGAAATGGGTCAGGTAGTTCAGTGATCTAATGGTAAATGCCACTGAAGAAAACATATGCTTTCCATATCTGTCCATCATTTGATATTCTTTGTATAGTGGATAAACAGAAGAGGAAGTCTCTGAAAGTTCCTTCTTATGGCCGCCGCTGCCACCACCACAGCATCTACCGGGACACCTTTACTGAGGAACTCCTTTTCTGTAGGCGCTATGCTAAACTTATTTGGCCTCCTAGGAATAAGTTCCATTGAATCTGGAGAGCCCCACGTCTTTCGACTGATTACATTCAAAAACTGGTCAAAAGGTGGAGACACCCAAGAGGTGAAGGGCGAGATCCAAACACCTCCAGGTACACCAACTCATCTTCAGAAGGAAGGACTGGTGGGCTTCCAGCCACCCCTCTGCTTAAGGATCTCCAGGATGTTTGCAAAGGAGACATCTGCAGAGGGTGACCGCGTGGACCCTTCTGATTGATCGAGATCCATGTCTGAGGTGAAGGACTCCCCTTCTGATTGATCGAGATCCATGTCTGAGGTGAAGGACTCCTATGGGGAGTCCAGGTGCTTCCTCTTGCACAACCTCTTCCAAGGGACCTCCTCAGAGGGGTACTCTGGGGAGGTTTCAGAAGAGATAGTTTCACCCACTGGAGCCTCCTGGGGCTTAGGGTCTCTGCATTTGGGGGGGAGTGATGGAGCTGAGACCGACACTGGCACTATTGGGAGAAGAGTACTTGGAGCAGAGACCGGAGGGGTCTGAGGTGACAGCACTCTCTCCATCAGTTCAAAAGCCTCCTCACTCCGTTCCGAAGAGATCCCCATCTCTGAAGAACCAGAAGACTGACCCTGAAGTAGAGTGGTTGGCTCCAAAGCTGATGTAGGAGCCGAGCTGAACCATGGTAAGGCCCCGAGGGGCAGTGTCAGGTCGGACAACTGACTGATCTGACTCCCCTCCCTGGACCCGACGAGAGAACATCAGCTCCTAGACTCCTCAAGTTCCGATGGAACCGATGAAGTCAGAACAGTAGTTGGAATTGATGATCCTGTAGCAGGTCCCGGTCCGCTGCAATCTGGTCCAAGTGCTCCTGCTCCAAAATCCTGGGTCAAGTCAGAGGAGGAACCAAAGAAGGGGAAGTGGTCTTTGTCGGCTCCAGTTCTCTTTGGGTCAGAGTTGACAGAATTTTTGATAGTGCTGGTATCTGAAGGAGTCTCATCACCACCCGCACCATGTTGTCATCTGATAAGTTCTGGAAGGACAAGGTTGGAGATCTTGCTCTTTGCAGGACTGGAGACCTCAAATTAGGAGATACCAGCTTCAACACAGGGGACCGGCTCCTAAGTTGGAACTCTGTTGGCTCTGACACCACAATTTGAGTTCCAAGACAGATTCTTTTCGCACTTTTTTTGGTGGCTCTGAAGTCGAAGCCGAAGATGAAGCCCTTTTGCCCACCTTCTCTGACCTAGAAGAAGAAGGGGATTTGTCTACAGATTTAGTGCTCTGAGTCCCTTCTAAAGCCTCTGTAAAGGGTACTTTCAGCAAACTTCTCACAATTAGTTTATTTTTACGCTCCAATAAAACTCTGGAGCTAAAGGCGTGACAACATGAGCAGGACTCTTGTAAATGAAGGGCACCCAAGCAGTACACGCAACTGGTGTGCCTGTCTGTCAGAGACATCTTCTGACTGTACTTATCACACTTCTTGAAACCCAAAGGTTTCGACTTTTTAGGATTTTTTGACATTTTGCAGAAACAACCAAAAACATACAAGTAACAACAAGCACCAGGAATACTACACTATATACTATATACTATATATATATATATATATATATATATATATATATATATATATAAATGTGCTACCTTAACGCCAGAACAACAAACTCAACAAGTTTTTTTTTTTTTAAATTAAATTAACCAGCAGAATAAAGGAGAAGCTCTCTAACTTAACCAAACTGCTCCTACTAACTACAAGACAAAAGAGGGGGAGAAAGAGAAAATAAGGGAACGGCCCTCTAAGTTAAACAGGCCACAGGAAGCCCTCTAACTTAAACAAGCTACCCTGAAAGGGGGAATTCAACAAGCTCTCTAACTGAAATGAGCCTGAAAGCTGGAACAGGGGAGTTCAACACAACAGGCCTAGCAAAAAGAATGACAGCCCAAACAAAAAACCAGCAAACAGCAGTGGTTTAAATAAGCACCACTAAAAAAAAATACAGCTAAGCTAAACAACAACAATAACTACTAATATTGAGGTTTTAACAAGAAACAAGTATAAGAAAAAAATTTTTCCACTTAGCCAGGAGCCTCCATGGAAGTAATTCGATCTTGTTTCGCAGCAAACGAGATCAGAGGAATAGTCCTGGAGCATCATGTAACAGGGTGTAGCCACGAGATGGTGGAAGCTCTCGAGCTTTTGAATAAGGCCGAGTCGGAACCGATCCTTGGTTCCGAACGCAACCAGCAAGGAATGAAGGCGAGATAGGACAACATAACATGCATTATTGCAGGTTCATAAGTGTTTACTACACTAACAGCTTTAGGAAGCCTTTTTAAGCCTCGCCACATTTTACCATTTATAAATGACAGTGATATATTACTCAGGGATATATAACTGTGTTAAGAAGGTAGAGCATTTACAAGGTGCCTCTGCCCAATATGGGTAATAGGTGCTAGTCCAGGTGTAAAAGCTTCATTACTAATCCATTGGTCCAGGTCATGGTTGAAAAGGGTGAGGGAAGAGTTATGTTTCACATGGATGTAAAGCCTTATCTAAGAGTAGGAGTAATCTATGAGACACATATACCTGTCCCTCCAGCTTGTCTTATTTATGGTGCAAATTAAGTTTAGGCACTTCGATCAGTATTTGTAATGCTGTTAAACTTGCAGATGTGCAGCAAGCCCATCCGTCCTGATTTAGATGTTGGCTTGTAAGCCAGGCAGAGATTATATTTCGGTAGACTGTAAGAGACTGAGTATAATGATGAGACTTTGAGGTGGTCTGTGTATTTCATGTGGTTTACACCTTGTATTCTTTTTGTAAAGATCATCTGTGGGCATTCAAGTTGCTGCATATGCCTTTATAGGCACAGCCTAAGAGACAGTTGTACTCAGAGACTGGTCTAATGAGGGCCAAGTACAGTCTGTTACCATACTTTGCTAATGAGTAGTACAACAGAAAATAGTCTCCTTATAAAAGTAGACATACGAAGGACAAAGGTGAAGTCATTGCCCAAGTCTGTAGCCACTGGGTCTACTCTTAGGGGTGTATGGTCGATGTGGTAATTCTGCCATGGCCGAATTTCCAACAGATACTATTATGCATTTTTTACGACATTCACTTTTAGATCATGATTCTGGCAACAATTACTAAATTGCAACAAATCCTCTTGGGGGGTATTAGTGCTTTTGGTGGATTCTATAACTGCACCAAACTTGCAATTGTCCATAAACGTGGTCAGCCAGAGACGTTTATTGTCAGCTCTGAATTAAATAAAATAGATGTATAAAAAGAATAAAACACTTAAGATGTATAAATGCAAACAACACACAGGATGCACCAATGAACTCAAAAAACAAAGCTTTAATAAACTAAATTAAATATTGAGAGCTTTTGTCTTTGTAATCAAAGACTTTTTCAGCATAACAATCAAAATAAGTCAACTTCTTTTAAACAATAAAAATACAACCACAGTGTTCATGTTCAAACAATTAATGCTAATACAAGCTTGTAAACAATTAACACTAATGAAGACTTTTAAAAAATTAAAGCCAAACAGATGAAAACATTTGTAGGGAAAAAAATAACACTAGTAAGTGCAATTAAATTTAGCAGTTGGCATGAAAAGCTTATCTACCAAACCCAGCAAAACAAAGAAAATATACTTGCAAAATAAACAGCATGGCTTCATTAAAACCACAAATGTAATACACAATCATCCTGTTTAAAACATTTTCAGATCAAATTATGCCAGCTCTAACCCTTAAAATACTAGAAACAGAAATAGTATCATTTATACCTGGTGTTTGTGAGGCATTAAGCCTCAACTGCCGACTTAGCTCTACATTCTAACACACTTTCAATATCCCCACATAACGGTGTCACCAAAACACTATTGATGACAAAAATGTAAACTTTTTAAAACTGGAACAGCACAAGAATGCCTAAATAATGCATTAGTGGATTTCATTCTATTAATTTCATAGATATGTTCCCTTAGCCTACTTCTCAATCTTCTATTGGTTTTACCAATATAGAACGCATTACAGGAGCTGCGCAAAGCTAAATACACTAAATATGCTGTATTGCAGTTTACTTTCCCTGGACAAGGAATAGTTCTGTTATAATTATTGACCACAGCATATGGCCTTTCATGTATGTAGCAGTCTGAAGTCAATAGGCTTTCATGTATGTATTTATACATTTTACAACTGCATTTTTGCATGCGGCTATGACTCCAGAAAACTTTCCCCACACCAGACTCCAAGAAAGCCTTACTAATCCTCCCTCTGGAAAAAGTAATGGAGGGGAATGTGCCCAGGCACTTTTTCATGTCCTCACTAAACACTATATCCCAGTATTTTCAAGAGATGTTTACAAACTGGTGTGTAGTGTTACTACAGGGAACAATAAAAGAAATAAAAGTATCTTTGGTTCATTTCAAAGTGATCTCTGGACGTGTGTTACTGTTACTAAAAGTTGAACCATTAAGAACTGGTGCGAAGTGATCCTGACAATGTTATACCACCTCAGCTTTTATTTCCCTTGGAAACAAGATAAGATACTCCCTATCTACAAATAAACAGATCAGATGATGCAACTCAAATTTAAAATTAGAGTCATCAGAAATAAGGCAGGATAGCCTAACCGTCTGATCTTTAACAACTGACTTCTTTTAAAAAAGGGGGTGACAACTTTCACAATGAAGTTAAGTATTAGAAAAAGTTTGTTTTCTAAAGACAGTAGAAGTGTAACAACCTTCAACCAATTTTTTTCCAAGGGAAAGATCCAAATAATTAATAGTATCCCTGTTAATAGTATATGTAAACTTCAAAAAACTGGTTGAATGTTGATATAAACTAAAAAAATGTTGCCATTGCTCTATACTCCCATTCCATAAGATCAACACATCATCTAAGTTATCTATAATAACCATGTGTTAATGAAAGAATCTCAGGGGTGAAGACATTAACCTTCTCCCACATAGCTGGCATAATATTAGCGTAAATTGGAGCGCATGCAGTGCCCATGGCAACTCCAGAGATCTGATGAAAAAAATTCCCCCTGAAAGAAAAGGAAACTGTTGTTAAGGATCATATCCATAAAGGCAGTGACCATACAAACGTCCTGAGAAAGCATGGATGTGTGGTCTTATAAATAGGAGGAAACCACTGTAATCCATTTCTGTTGGGAATTACAGTAAATATGTCAACTATGATGAACATAACACTATCCAGATACTCCAATCAATTAAAAAATTTCCAACAGGTGTCATGAATTGCTTAATATATGTGTCTCAGAAGTCAACAATGACTTGCATTTAAAATCTACACATTTCACTAGGGGTTCAGTTTTTGAACCCTTGGCTGAAACTATTGGTCTTAATGTCAGGTTATGAGGATTTTTATGTATTTTGGGAATGCCGAAAATGGACGCCACTTTAGGTTTTCCATCAGTCAGGTACTCCCAAACCTCATGATCCATTTCACCTTGTATAACCATGTCCGACAAAAAGAATCTAATCTGGCACAGGCAATGTTAATTTGATTTAAGGATACTCTCTGGTTATGTGTTCTCTTTTGACAGAAGCTGAAACATTTTGGAGGTGTAGTCCATACTGTCCATTATTCCCAACCCTAACCCTTATCTGGTTTCAATATGCGGATGCTTCTGTCTTTAGTTAAATTGAAAAAAAGCTCCCCTTCCTCAGAAGTTAAACTGTCAGGATTAGATGTGGACCACCTGTTCTTATTAAACACATCTAAATTGTCCCTCACAAATCCTTTCAAACACTGAAACCATGGTATTGGGGGGGGGGGGGTGAATGTACTCTTCTTACATGGCCCTTCATAACCTGCATTTTTTACCAATATAAAATGCAGGGTAGGAAGAACAAAGAGCAATGTAAACTACTCCTGTAGTGTTACAATTATAACTCCCAATAAGAGAAATAACTTTAGAAAAGCCTGCGATAAGTAAGTGGGTGCCCTGCAAGTTGTATCGGCATCGCTTGCAGGCACCACAGCATCTCATTCCTGCATTGTTATGGGTAGTGTGGAGTGTGTGTTAATAGTTTTCAGCAGTATAGTTTTCAAGTTTTTACTGTTCTTGTAAACAAACCTCAGATGTTCTCCAAAAAGCTCAAGCATTCCAAATGTCCCAAAAATTACCTCCAATGTGTACTAATAACATTTTTAAGTGAAAAAATACTGCTGTTGTACTGAATGGCAAAAATACTGGAAGAGTCCTTTGTCTGATTTTTAACCGTTGCAAGCATACTGTTGGAAGAATACAGTATAGGATGTAGTTGGAGTGCCTGGTCTCTGTAATCCATTGAATCATGTCATCCAACAACTTGGAAGGGTATCCACATTTGATGAAATAGTTTTAAAGTTTGCCAACTTTCCCCTGAAAAACATGATCTTCAGACACCAACCTACTAAGTCTGATAAGGTGTCCCCTTACCAGCTTCTTTTTTGCCAGTAAGGGTGTTGGCTACCAAAATGTAAGTAAGAATTGGGGGAAATGTTCTTTCTATAAATGGTAAACTCGTACCTTTCCTCCACTGAGATTTTATATACAGTGATGTCTACATAATTGATGGAACAATGATCCCACTGAAATGTGAACGCAAGAAAACTGGTGGAGTGATTAAGAAAATCAACAAATTCAGACAGTTCCTCAATGTTATCCTTCCATATGACGAATCTATCATCCAGGTACCTCAAGTACTTCTCTACATTAGAAAATTAAGGGGTGTTGAAAATGTTTATGGTTTCCCAATATCAAAGGACCATATTTACAAAAATGGGGGCCGAAGCTGCTCCCATTACCACACCTCTGTGTTGCATATTATGAAGGGCAATTCTATAAAAAAAGTTATTCCTGAGAACCCTCTCCTTACACTGGTGTACCAAACAAATCTCAGAGTGGTCGAGCTGAGTGCCTATTACCACTGCCTCAAAAAAACAGTCTAGGCCCTCATCATGTTGGATGACTGAAAATAAATCTTTGATGTCTATGGTAACTAAAAAGGACTCTGACAAAAAAAGTGGTTTCAGCTAAAGTCTGTAGAAAGGGACATGAGTCTTTCAATAGGTATTTTTCCCCTCTGAAATTGATTTAAGTTTCAAGTCAACAAATTTGGCTAAGGGTTCCATTTTAGAGCCAGCTGAAGGAACAACTGGTCTCAAGGGGGGGGTTAACAGATTTATGAATTTTGGGAATCCCAAATATGCCAGGAAGCCTAGGGTTCTTAACTTTAAGGAATTCCCTAGTTGGGTGGTAAATCACATGTAATAAACAAATCCTCCAATGCCAAGACAATTTGATGGTAAGCAATATTAATCACGTTCAGAGATGTTTCACTGAAAAATTCACAGTTCAAACACTGAAGAATTTTGGAGGAATACATGTGATAGTTCATAATTACCACCCCTCTCTCATGTAAGGGTTCTGTCATTAGATAATCAATTTAATAACTGTCTCTCTTCATATGTGAGATTGTGAAACTTAGTTTGTGTGACACCAGTCTCTCATTCAAATAAGTCAACTGGTGGTGCTAGTGGAGGGTTGAACGTACTAAAAATGGTGCTGTGTCGACCTTATTGGCTATCATACATTTCAAGTTCAACTTTTTGGTAGAGTTTTAGCTCTGTACAGGGGTCAAACACATTAATTCTAGAAGAGGATATAAATCTGAAACACTTTTGAAACAGTTTACCATAGATAGGAGGACTAATAGGCAGGGAAACAGTATACATTTTACAGTTACAAAAACTGTAGACCGTTATTAGTACACACTGGAGAAAGGTTTTAGGACATTTGAAATGCTTGAGCTTTTGGGAGAACATCTGGGGTTTGTTTACAAGAACAGCAAAACCTTGAAAAATATACTGGAGAAAAATACTGACACACTCGACACTACCCACAACAATGCAGGAATGAGACGCTGTGGTGCCTGGAAGCGATGCTGATACATCTTGCAGGGCACCCACTTACTTATCACAGGCTTTTCTAAAGTTATTTCTCTTACTGGGAATTATAATTGTAACATTATGGGAGTTTACATTGCTCGTTGTTCTTTCTGCCATGGATTTTATACTGGTAAAACTGTGGGACCGCTTCAAAACAGGATTTACCAACACCTGTATGGGATTTCCAAAGCACATACTACTAACGCATTGTACAGACATTCAACAGTGTGCAATGATTTTAGGAAATTTGCCTTTTCTGTGTTGGAAAGAGTTCCAAAATCTGCTAGGGGAGATCACTGGGAGTTTGTTTTTGAGCAGACAGAACTATATTGGCAACTACTGCTCAATGCATGTACTCCTCAGGCATTAATGACGTTATCTGTATCAAACCTACACTTAAATTCAATTCAGCTAAAATTTAATCTGATTCAACTAAGTAACTTTTTAATGATTTTTAATGATGTTTTGTCACTAATTCTGACTGTATTTTCAAAAATCTGCATTTAGTAGTTGTATTTCTAACACACACACACACACATATATATATATATATATATATATATATATATATATATATATATATATGGTCACTGTTCCTTTAATTTTTTTGTAAATACTTTTGGGATCTTTTAGTGTTTTTAAACCAGGAAGTGAAACTGATACTTTGTTTCTGATGAAGTTCCTGTTATATTGGAACAAAAGCACTTGAAATGTGGAATAAAGGTTTGTTTGTGACTTCTGGTACAGCATTTTTCTTATTTTATTTATTTACTGACATTTGATTATCGTGAATGTCCAACTGGGTAGGTGCCCATTTTCAGCAGAAGCCTGTCGAGAAAAGCTCCAACGTATTAAGAACATTAATTTTACAATCTTCAAAAATAATACAGAAACATCTACTGTTTAAATAATTATACCAAATTACACATAAAATGAAAACATTGGTTAAGAATAGATACAACTTATATGACAATAACTTAATATTTAGAGAAATTTTAGCCCAGTTTAAAGACATTAAAGGTAAGTTAGTATAATGCAAACAGGAATTCCAATATAAAGTGGGACAAAAAAAAAAAAACTACAGTTGTGAACACTTACCATAAATGTAGATGCTCGTGTGTATTCACTGTTGCAGTCATTACATTTGGGTTATCTGCTTGCAGTAGCCCTCAGTCGGCCTGATTAACAAAGTCTTAGGTCCTACGTCGGTTGCTGTCTCTTCTTCCGTGACATCAGGTCGTCAGGGGTATAAAACATGCAGCCGACGTCATTACATCAGTTTTTCTTGCCCCAGATGTCAGGTATCCCCCCTAATGGGAAGCAATTAAATCTATAAATATACAAGGTTATACCTCAAACAAAAAAGCAAATACAACACAAAGCTTTTAAGCATTGAAAAGGAGAGAAGAGGTATAGCCAAAAGAAGTCAGGGGATTGGAGGGAGGGTAACCAGGACTGCACCAGTGAATACACTTGAACATCTACATTTATGGTAAGTGTACACAACTGTACTATGTTCTTCATGTTTCACTGTTGCAGTCATTACATTTGCGTAGATTCCCAAAGCTAAGGATGGGAGGAGGAATTTAGATAGAATTAGGACCAGCTATAAGGCCCTGCAAAACTGCAGTGGCAAAGCCAGCTCTGGATTTAGAGAAAATTGGCAAATGGTAATGCTTAGTGAAAGTATGTACAGAACTCCTGGTAGCAGCTTCTAGGATGTCCCTGGTGGGTACGCCTCTGAGAAAGGCTGTAGAGGTATATGCAGCCCTGGTTGAGTGAGGTCTGATCCCCTGTGGGATAGGTTTTCCATGGTGCTTATAGCAGAAATGAATGCAATGGTCTATCCATTTGGAAATGGTTTGCTTTGAAATAGCCTTCCCCTCTGTCCCTGCAGCAATTGCCACCAGCAGTTGTTCAGATTTCTTTTGAGGTTTAGTCCTGTCCAAGTAGAATCTAAGTTGTCTGAGCACATCTAAGGAGTGCAGTATCCGTTCCCCTTTGTTCTGTGGATTAGGAAAGAAGGTTGGCAAATGAATGGACTGATTAAAGGCCACACTGGATACCACCTTTGGCATGAAAGAGGGACTGGTCCTAAGGGACACCCTGTCCGCATGAAAAATGATGAAAGGCTCCACTGCCATAAGGGCCTGTAATTCACATACCCTTCTTGCTCAAGTGATGACTAAAAGGGAAGCTGTTTTCCAAGAAAGGAATTTTAAATCTGCAGTACCCACTGGCTCGAAAGAAGGAAGGGTGAGTTTTGCCAATAAAAGTTAAGGTCGCAGGCTGGAGTTGGAGCTCACCTGGGTGATCTTACAGTTTTGGCCCCTCTGAGGAACTGCGTGAATTTTATTGAGGAAAAGGACAGGCCCTTGTGAAGCATCTCAGTTAAGTATTGTAATATCTGAGGTAAATTGGGCACTGCTGTGCTCATCCCTTGAGACTGGTTCCAGGCACAGAATCTTTTCCATTTTTCAGCATAGGATTTTCTAGAACTAGGCCCCCTTGCCTCTAAAATGACATCCGTCACTGGTTTACTGAGGGATGGTAAAAGAGAGCTTAGGTAATTAGGCAGGCTGCTACGTTCAGTGTTTGAAGCTGAGGGTGCAGAATCTGGTTCTCCTGCTGAGACAGCTGGGTAGGAGTCTGAGGCAGGTGCCATGGGGCCAACAGTGACACACTGTGCAGGAGGGGGTACTAGTGTTGGCGTGGCCAGGCTAGTGCAATCAAAATAATCAAAATCATCCTTGGTTTGTCTTGCTTGATCTTTAGTAGTACTTTGGGGAGCAGAGGCAGAGGAGGAAAGGCATAAACTGATAGGTTTTCCAGCTGAAGGACAGAGCATCCACTTTCCAAGCCTGTCTGTGGGGAGTCCTTGCACAAAATTTTTCCAATTGATAGTTCTGGGGGGAGGCAAACAGGCCTATATCTGGGCTCCCCCATTTGCTTGTCAACATGTTGAAAATCCTTGGTTCCAGTTTCCACTCATGTGGGTCCATGAGGTTTCTGCTTAGTTCGTCTGCCAGTGTATTTAGTTTTCCTGGCAGGAATTGAGCTTGTAGATGCACTTGGTAGCTCAAGGCTGTGTTCCACAATGCCAGGGCTAGTCTGCAGAGGGGGTAAGAATGTGTACTCCCCTGCTTGTTTATGTACCACATAACAGTAGTGTTGTTTGTCTTTACCATTAATTGACCTGGAAGAATGTGGTCCTTGAAGGCTGTCAGAGCATTCTGTATAGCTAACATTTCTTTATGACTGATGTGAAGGTGCATTTGAATTGGGTTCCATTTGCCCTGAATGCACTTCCCTGCCAGGTGTGCCCCCCACCATGCATAGTCTGATGTGTCTGTTGTTAGGGTTTGGATGGCAGGGGGTAGTGTGAATGGTAGTCCCTTGTTTTGGTGGCAGGCCTCTGCCCACCAAAGGAACTCTAGGCGTAGCCAAGGAATGATAGGAATCATTGCTTCTAGATCCTGAGAATGTTGACACCATAGGCTTTTTAGATACCATTGTAGTTTCCTCATATGCAGTCTTGCATATGTAATTAGAAGAATGCAGGAGGCCATGAACCCCAAGGCTTGTAGTATTTGCCTTGCAGATAGCAGGGTTTTTGTGGCCACTTGTTTGAAGTAGGTTGTCAAGTGAATTTGTTTCTCTAACATGAGGAAAGCCATCTGGGAAGTTGTATTCAAGCTTGCTCCCAGGAATATAATTTGTTGACAGGGTATCAGGTGTGATTTCTATTTGTTTATGGTGTACCCCGGACAAGTTAGCACCCTTTGTACAAAAGCCAGATGATTCAAAAGTATGTCCTGGCTTTCTGCCTGAATTAGACAATCATCCAGGTATTGGTATATTTGAATATTTCTTTGCCTGCAAAATGCAATGACTGGAGCTAGGCACTTTGTGAATACCCTGGGTGCAGTAGATAAGCCAAAATGCAGTGCAGAGAACTGATAGTGCGTGTAGCCTGCTTTGAAGCGTTGGTATCTTCTGCAAGATTCCCTGATTGGGATGTGCAGGTATGCTTCCTTTAAATTTAGTGTTGCCAACCAGGCATCTTGGCTTAGAATAGGAAGCAACTGGTGAAGAGTCAGCATCTTGAATTTTGGGATCACCAAAAAGGTGTTTAGAGTAGACAGGTCCAGGATAGGACGTCATGAATTGTCTTTTCTGGGTACTGGGAAAAATCTTGAGTAGAAACCTTGTCCCTTTTCCTCTTCTGGTACCAATTTAATAGCCCCTATGCTTAAGAGACAGAGGACTTGCTTTTGGGCCTCTGCCCACTGATTTCGAGGAAGATCTGGCCAACTGCTTGGAGTTGGTAACATGTGGAAGTGAAGTCTGTATTCTTGGGACACTATTTAAAACCTATTTGTCCTGGGTAATGAGTCCCCAGTTCTTTGCTTGAAGTGCAATCTTTCCCCCAAAGGGGCAGTCAGTTGAGAAGTGCTTGGAAGTTTTAAAAGGAAGTCATTGAGATAGTTTACCATGGGGGGAGTTTTATTACTCTCAGATTTGGAAGTGGAGGCCCCCCACTGCTTAGTCCTGTGCATCCCCTGGGACTGAAGCTTGGGTTCTCTGCTGGATCTGGGCTTGGACTGAGAAGGTCTGGAAGAGGCAGGAAATGACCAATTCTAAGAAGGCCAATGCCTACTAAATCTTGGAGGTTGTACTTGTAAAAAATCTTTAACAGTTTACATAGATTAAGCTTCTTCCTCCATCTTTTTAAGAACTTCTTTTGCCTTGTTGCCAAACAGGCGGTCCTGATTTAAGGGAGCATCCAGTAATTTCGCTTTAACATGATCTGGCAAGGATTGCTCCTTAAGCCAAGCATGCCTTCTAAGTACAGACCCAGTTACCGCAGCCCTGCAAGATGCCTCTAATGAATCAAAACCACATTGCAATGTATGTTTACCAACTTGTTCAGCAGAATGCATTAAGCCCTGTAAATCCTTATTTTCAGCACAATCAGGAATCAACATAATTTTCTGTTTAAGCAATTCAATAATATGCAGCTGATACTTTAACATATGAAACTGGCAATTCAAGGTCCTAATGGCCAAAGTTCAGAAGTGTATACCTTCTTACCCCATCTATCCAGCGCCCTGGAGTCTCTATCAGAGGGGGTAGGATTTTTGGCAGTAGTAGCCTTAATGCCCTCGGGTCCCTCTGAAAAAGTCTGAGGATCCGCAGTAGGATTTTTGAAAAGGAACTTGTGAGAGTCAGGAACCCTGTAATATCTATCAGGTTTTCTGGAAGCAGGAGTTAGAGTCAGGGTCCATGCTAGATTCCGAAAAGGCATCATCAACAATGTCCAGTACATGAGGTAAAGCTAAAGGCCTGTGCTGGTGCAAGAGTAAGAAATCCCTAAGCCTCTTTTTAGAAACAGAGCAATCCTGACTTTCCCAATGGAAATGCTCCCTGACAGTATGCAAGGTATCACCAAAAGAGAAATCCTTTGGGGGGAAGCAGAGGAAATAGAGTCCTCTGCATCAGAATCCTCATAGGTAGATAAGGGTAAATCCTGGTCATCAGAGGAAACAGAAATTTGAGAATCCTGGTCAGAAGTATCATAAGCAAACCCAGTCCTAGGTCTCTTAGAGGGGGAAGGTTGGCTTCCCCTGATTAAAGTAACAAGGTCTTCAGTCATTCTTATCATTTGTTTTTTAGGCACAGAGGCCTGACCATGTGGTCTGGTTGTCAGATTTCTAGGCATGGTTCGAATTTTAGGCCTTGAAGAAGATGGCGTTGGTTTAATATGCAAGTCAGTAACCTGAATACACCCTCAGAAGCCGGTGCCTGCACAGCAGCTCTGGACCCATCCAAGGTAGAAACATCCGCAGGTTCCACAGTTGAAGCATCTCGCGGCATACCAGACTCCAAATGGGTCTCAGTAGAGGACTGCGAATCTCAAGTAGCAGGCATCAGGGGCTGTGAAAGCGCCTCACTGAGTACCGGTGAACTGGGTGGCCTGTCTCTGTCTTTATCTTTGCGTTTTTTCGGAATGTCGGTAGTCGGATGGCTTACAGAAGACATATCAGGATAACTGAACCGAGCACCAAAATATTTAGAAGCGCAAATAAACTGATGACGGATAGTTCGTGGTTTAAATAAGGCACAAAACCGACAGCGAGGTACATCGTGGTCAGGGCCTAGGTAGGGAATACAGCACGAATGAAAATCTTTATGAGGTATTTGCTTTCCACAAGAAATGCAATTATTTACTTTTACTGACATCGGTTTAGAGCAAGAAAAAGTTTCCCCAACGGGGTACTTAGCTTTTAGTTGAAGACATCTGAAACTCGAAAACAAACATTTCAGGAGTCGGCCGACCGGCACTTGCGAACTGCTTCTGCTTCGGGCACCGCACGGCAAGAAAGACTGATGTAATGACATCGGCTGCATGTTTTATACTCCTGATGACCTGACGTCATGGAAGAAGAAACAGCAACCGAAGTAGGACCCAAGACTTTGTCAATTAGGCCGACTGAGGGCTACTGCAAGCAGATAACCCAAATGTAATGACTGCAACAGTGAAATGCGAAGAACATCAGGGTTGTGGCATATTTAGAAAGTGTCTACTTAACTGAATTTCTGCAATGTACTCCATTTAGCCAATATATCTTACAGCTGTGTATGGTTGGTAATTTGGAGCCTTTATTTTAATTATTCATCATTTTACAAGTTATGCTTAAAAGCTTCACTTCACTACAAAATTCTTGCCTACTTACTTTTTTGATGGAATTTTGACTAATTTTATAACAAGTTCAAGCTTCTAAAGGCTTCAGTTAGCTCACAGACTCATGAGAAACAATCTGTGCTGTCTTCCAGGAAGTAGGCATGACCTCTGAACCTGTTTTTCTTCACTGAACTCTAACAGCCAGTCATATTCAAGAATGATTGTTTGAACTGTGTTTTCATTCATTTAGCAGTTATTTTTTATCTAAAAAAGTCACCCTTGACATCCACATCACACCCCCCCCCACCCAGTAAGGAAAAAGTACAGTTGTGTACACTTACCATAAATGTAAATGTTCAAGTGTATTCACTGTTGCAGTTATTACATTTGGGTAATCTGCTGGCAGGTTGCCCTCAGTCAGCCTGAATTCCAAAGTCTTGGGTCCTGTGTCAGTTGCTGTATCCTCTTCCATGACATCAGGTCGTCAGGGGTATAAAACATGCAACCAACGCCATTTTCTTTAGTTTTTCTTGCCCCATATGTCAGGTGACCCCAAAACGGTAGCAAAAATATGTATATATAAATACATGCATCAATATAAACTTTACCTTCATCTACAAGCAAAAACACCACATAGGTTGTAGAAGATAGAGAAGGAAAGATAGATTCCAGAATGAAAGGGGGGTGGCGGGAGGGTAACCTGGACTGCAACAGTGAATACACTCGAACATCTACATTTATGGTAAGTGTACACAACTGTACTATGCTCTTCGTGTTTCACTGCTGCAGTCATTACATTTGGGTAGAATCCCAAAGCTATGGTTGGGTGGCTGGAGCTAAACAGCATTAGGTGTGGCTATAAGGCCCTACAGAACTGCAGTGGCAAAGCCTGCCCTGGACTTAGAGTAGAGAGGCAAATGATAATGCTTTGTAAAGGTGTGAACAGAACTCCAAGTAGCAGCCTCTAGAATGTCTTTGGTTGGTACTCCTCTGAGAAAGGCTGCTGAAGTAGCTGCAGCTTTGGTGGAATGAGACCTAATGCCCTTGGGCACAGGTTTACCATGGTGTAAGTAGCAGAAATTAATGCAGTGGCTTATCCACTTTGAAATAGTCTGCTTTGAAATAGCCTTTCCCTTCTGATCCTGCAGCATATGCCACTAGTAATTGCTCAGTTTTCCTTAGAGCTTTAGTCCTGTTCAAGAAGAATCTTAGCTGTCGGTGCACGTCCAAGGAATGCAGAATTCTTTCCTCCTTGTTCTGCGGATTTGGATTAAAGGTTGGCAGATGAATAGTCTGGTTAAGAGCCACAGTGGAAACCACCTTAGGCATAAATGTAGGATTTGTCCTCAGAGGCACCCTGTCTGGGTAAAATATGATAAAAGGCTCTACAGCCATGAAGGCCTGCAGCTCTGAAACTCTTCTTGCTGAAGTAATTACTAGTAGCATAGCTATTTTCCATAAGAACCTTATATCAGCGGTAGCAGCTGGTTCAAATGGAGGCAGGGTGAGCTTTTCCAACACATAATTGAGGTCCCATGTAGGTATTGGTTATCGTCTAGGAGGCCTTAAATTTTTGGCTCCTCTAAGATATTGCTTTAGTAAAGGATGAGAAAAGATTGGTAGCTCTGTATTGTAATGAGCCGAAATGGCAGAGGCATGATTTTAATTGATGAAAAAGATATGTCAAGCATCTCAGTTAAGTATTGTAATATCTGAGGAATATTTGGTTCTGCTTTATCAGTTCCTTGTGCTTGATTCCAAGCACAGAATGTCTTCCATTTATCAGCATAAGATTTTCTAGTACTAGGCCTTCTGGCTTCCAAAATGACATCCATCACAGCTTTACTGAGAGGTGTTGCTTGTATAACTACATGATCAGCCATGCTGTCAGGTTCAGTGACTGGAGCTGATTGTGCAGGATCTGATTGTTTTGCTGGGACAGTAGTTGAGGTCTTTAAGGTATAGTCCAAGCTGGGTATTGAGACAAGTTCCTTAGGATTGGGTACCAGTATTGGCAGGGCCAGTCTGGGGCAGTTAGTATCATCTTTGGTTTCTCTTGTCTGACTTTTAGGAGGACCTTGGGAAGAAGAGGCAGAGGAGGAAAGGCGTAAACGAATAGGTTTTTCCAACTGAAGGATAGGGCGTCCACTTTCCATGCTTGTCTGTGATAAGTCCTTGTGCAGAATCTTTTTAACTGATAATTTTGAGGAGAGGCAAATAGATCTATGTCTGGGCTCCCCCATTTCTTTGTTATCATGCTGAAGACTTGTGGATCAAGTCTCCACTCGTGAGGATCCATAAGGTTTCTGCTTAAATCTTCTGCCAGAGTTATTTTGCTTTCCTGGCAGGAATTGAGCTTGAAGAAGTATTTGGTAAGTCAAAGCTGTGTCCCCCAGTGTCATGGCTAATCTGCAAAGTGGGTATGAGTGTGTGCCCCCCTGCTTGTTTATATACCACATGACCGTGGTGTTGTCCATCTTTATCAGTAATTGTCCTGGATGAAGTAAGTCCTTGAAGGCTGTTAGGGCATTTTGAACAGCTAGCATCTCTTTCTGGTTGATATGTAGATGCATTTGTTTTGGGGTCCATATGCCCTGAATGCATCTTCCCGCCATGTGGGCCCCCCAGGCATAATCTGATGCGTCTGTTGTTAAGGTCTGGCTGGCAGGGAGTAGAATGAAGGTCAGTCCCATGTTTTGGTGAGATGCCTTTGCCCACCATAGAATCTCCTGTTGTAGGCAGGGAATGAGAGGAATCATTGTTTGCAGACTGTGACAATGTTGACTCCATAAACTTTTTAGGTACCATTGAAGTTTCCTCATATGCAGTCTTGCATATGGAATCAGAGGGATGCAGGATGCCATGAAGCCCAAAGCCTGCAGAATTTGTCTTGCAGATAACTGGGTTTTTGCTGCCATCAGTTTGAAGTAAGTAGTCAGTTGCCTTTGCTTGTCTGGCGTGAGGTAAGCCATCTGGGCAGTTGTATTCAAGCTTGCACCCAGGAATGTTATCTTTTCAGAGGGTACCAGTTGTGATTTCTTTTCGTTTATTGTGTACCCTAGGCATGTTAGAAGTCTTTTCACAAATGCCAGGTGTTGAAGAAGAATGTCCTTGTTCTCTGCTTAAATGAGACAGTCATCCAAGTAAGGCTATATTTGAATACTTCTTTGTCTGCAAAATGCAATTAATGGTGGCAGGCACTTTGTAAAGACCCTGGGTGCAGTAGATAAGCCAAAGGGCAGTGCAGAGAATTGGTAATGCATTAAGCCAGCCTTGAATCTGAGGTATCTTCTGCACGATTGTCTTATTGGGACATGCAGGTATGCCTCTTTTAGGTCTAATGTCGCCAGCCAAGCATTCTTGCCTAGCATGGGCAGAAGCTGCTGCAAAGTCAGCATTTTGAATTTTGGAATGTCCAGGTATGTGTTCAAAATCGATAAATCCAGTATTGGCCGCCAGGCCTTGTCCTTTCTGTGTACCAAGAACAGTCTTGAGTAAAAACCTTGACCTTTTTCCTGTTCTGGTACTGGCTGAATGGCCCCCATATCCATGAGGGACGTAACCTGTTTCTGTGCCTCTGCCCATTGATTTTTTGGCAGATCTGGCCAACCGTTTGCCATTGGCAAAGTATGGAAATGGAATCTGTATCCCTGTGATACTATGTTTAGCACCCACTTGTCCTGGGTTATTAACTGCTAATTTTGAGCAAAAAGTGCTAATTTTCCCCCTAAGGGTGCTGCCAAAATATAAGTGCTTGGTGCAGGTAGAGGGAAGTCATTGGGACTGTTTTCTGTAGGTTTGCGCTTTATCTCCTCCAGATTTGGAGGTAGAAGCGCCCCATTGCTTTGACCTGTATGAATCTTGCGCCTGGTATCTGGAACCCTTAGGGCATCTGGTTTGCCCCTTTGAGCTCTGTCTGATGCAGGAAAGGACCAATTTTTTGTAGACCAGTGTCTACTGAATCTTGGTGGCTAGACTTGTAAGAAGTCTTTTACAGTTTGCATAAACTTAGCTTTGGCTTCCATTTTCTTTAAAACCTCTTCTGCCTTAATACCAGAGTATCAAGCTGTAAAGGTGCATTTAGCAATTTAGCTTTAACATGATCAGGCAAATTTTGTTCCTTTAGCCAGGCATGCCACCTAATCACAGATCCAGTAACTGCGGCCCTGCAGGAGGCCTCTAAGGAATCAAAACCGCATTGCAAAGTATGCTTTCCAACCTGTTCAGCTGCATGCAATAATTCCTGCAATTCTTTACTTTCTGCACATTCAGAAATCAACGTCATTTTCTGTTTCAGCAATCCCATAACATGTTGTTGATACTTGAGCATATGAAATTGACAGTTTAAGGCCCTAATTGCCAAGGTCGCAGATGTATAAACCTTTTTTCCCCATTAATCCAGTGCCCTTGAATCTCTGTCAGAGGGGGTAGGATTTTTTGCTGTTGAGGCCTTAACTCCCTTTGGACCCTGTGAAATAGTTTCAGTATCAGCAGCAGGGTTTCTAAATAATAATATATGTGAGTCAGGGACCCGGTAATATCTGTCTGGCTTGCTGGGAGCCGGAGGTAAGGAGTCAGGGGTCAAGCTTGACTCCGAAAACACATCATCTACAATGTCTGAAACAGGGGGTATGGCTAAAGGCCTGTGCTGAGGGAGAAGAAGAAAATCCCTGAGCCTCTTTTTTGATTCTGAGAAATCTTGACTCTCCCAGTGAAAATGCTCCCTCAAAGTATGCAAGGTTTCTCCAAATGAATAATCTGCAAGAGGTGATGCAGATGGTATAGACTCCTCTGCATCTGAATCCTCATAGGGAGGTATAGATAATTCCCGATCAGAAGAAATAGAAACCTGATCTGAAGATTCATAATCAGTGTCTTGCCTAGACCTCTTATCTGGAGGGGGATGGGTACCCCTGATCAAGGTAATAAGGTCTTCAGCAATTTTGATCATCTGTTTTTTGGGCATAGAGGCCTGTGCACGTGGCTCATGCATCAGTTTTTTAGTATTAGAAGTTGCTTTTTTCTTTGGTTTTGCAGCTGTCGTCGGTTTGATATACAAATGATGAGGCCTGAATACACCCTCAGAAGCCGGTGCCTTCTCAGTGACTCTGGATCCATCCAAGGGAGATACATCTGTCGGTCCAATACTTTGAGTATCTCGCGGCATGTCGGACTCCACATGGGTGTCAGTAGGGGCCTGCGACTCAAAAGTAGCAGGTATCAGGAGTTGTGAAAGCACCTCACTGAGTACAGGTGAACCGGCGACCTGCTTAGGAGAAGCTTCATCGTCGGTTTTGGACCTCAACTGTCTTTCTCTGTCCTTTTCTTTGCGTTTTTTATGTACTCCGGTAGTCGGCTTGCTATCCAATGACATTTCTGGGTAGTTAAATCTGTTTCCAAAATACTTTGAGGCAAAAATATACCGACGCTTAATAGTACGTTGGTTAAATCTAGCACAAAACCGACAGCCAGGCACGTTGTGATCAGGGCCTAGGCAAGGAATACAATATAAATGGAAATCCTTATGAGGTATTTGCTTCCCACAAGTAATACAATTATTAACTTTTTCTGACATCAGTATGGAGCAAGAAAAAAGTTTCCCCTACGGGGTACTTAGCTTTAGTGAAGACTTCGGTTCTGAAACTCAAACTGGAATATTTCAGTAGTCAGCCAACCGACACTTGCGAAATGCTTCTGCTTCGGGCACCGCGCGGCAAGAAAGACTAAAGAAAATGATGTTGGCTGCATGTTTTATACCCCTGATGACCTGACGTCATGGAAGGGGAGACAGCAACCGACGCAGGACCCAAGACTTTGGAATTCAGGCCGACTGAGGGCAACCTGCCAGCAGATTACCCAAATGTAATGACTGCAACAGTGAAACACGAAGAACATCTCCATAAAAAACTTCTCCAAAGCCAACTTCATGCTACTCAAGTCAGAAGTGACAAACTTCATGACACCCATGCAGATGGGAACTGAAAGTTTGACTGCTGAATCCTACACTAAAGCACTGTACTAGAGCACATCCACTTGTGCATGAATTGTGCCATCCCCAGTAGAACCAAGATGCTCTCCTCCAAAAAAAGGAAGCCAATCTGGTGGTCCCTTGCCATAAACAAACTTTACAACAAAAGGAAGAAACTGTTGCAGAAAAGAGGAAAATACCAGGATGCAAACAACTCCCTTACCAGCCTCAGTAAGAAGGTGAGAGTCCCTCATAAAACCCTCAAAAGCTAGTTACGACAATAAAATTGCCAAAGATTGCCAAAGATTCCAAAGACAACCACAAGGCATTCTATAGCTATGTCAAGAATCTAAATGGCAATGCTCAGATCTGCCCTGAGCTACAACAGAATGGCATTAAATATACTGATCCCAAGGATATTGCCAATATCCTGGCAGATCAATTCAGTGCAAACATCACCCCCCTCACCCTCTAAAGGGCCCATCTCAATACCGAAAGATTGCCAAATTCTGGTAATAATGGCCACACAGGTAAAAAACACACTTTCCAAAGCTAAGAATACAGCATCCATGGGACCAGACGACATCCCAGGCTGTGTACTACATGAACTACAAAATGAACTGGCACCTCACCTAAGTGTGTCATGTTTAATCATCGCCTCACCCCAGGCTTCGTGCCCACTGAGTGGCGCACAGCTACAGTTATCCCACTCCACAAGGAGGGATCCACCTTGGATCCTGGGAACTACCGCCCCATCAGTCTGATCTCAATCAATTTATCTCAGTTAGTCTGCTTAGATAAAAAGAATTTTAAGAAATTGTTTACAGCTTCATGTTCTTAGTTCATGCATACATAGTACATTAAATTGAATTTTTCCTTTTGTATGTTTTTAATGTACATGCGGTTTCTCTTCTGCTTGCTATTAAACTGCAGCAGCTAGGAATTCTCACTAGATGTGATCAGAGGGTTAATTTGTAGCTTCTATGAGAGATATAGTAAGCCTGGATATACTTTATCCATGCAGAAGGTTATTAAGATATAGAGTTTTTCAAATTTAAAATTTTTAAATTGTCCATAACAGTTTTAAAAAATGTATTTGTTATAATGAATCAAGGAAGGCACTTTTCAATTTTACTTATAATAGCAGTCTCCATCAAATGATAATATTTAACATTATATCTATTAATATCAATGGGTTAAATAACCCCACGAAAAGGAGTAGTGTCAACAAATATTTAATGCTACATAAAGCAGATTTTGCATTCATTCAGGAATCCCACTTAGTAACAAAAGATGAAGATCTAAACAAATTAACCTTAACGGATTACAATATTTTAAGTTCAAACTGCAACCACAAAAGAAGAGGTGTCCTAATTTTACTCAGAAACTCAATGAGAATTAAATAAATAGCTGACTCATACTCAATCAATGACAGTATGTTTGCTTTAGTCACACTACAACTAGATAAAAAGATGTACACTTCTGCAAGCACTTACTGGGTATTGGGACTAAAACTGTGAAAAGTATTTAGACACCATAACATTAAAGTCTAAAGGTGAGTTACTATTAGCAGGTGATTTTAATTGTATCTTGTCCTCCACTGATACCACAAGCTCTAAGCCCTTCAAGATGTCCCCTGTTGCGAAGCACTTGAACAAATACATAAAAGAAAGAAACCTGACATTGACGGTATAAAATATTATCCTCCCTGAAGTATTCTCACTACTCTTACACATTTGGCACACAGACCAACAAAGAGAAAGTCTTGTAACCAGTTCTTTACTGGCCAAAACTGATAATATAATACTGACATCATGTCCTATGTCTGACCACAATGCTACCACCTTCAATGTAACACTTAATACTGACCCATTAAACTTCTGCCAAAGACTATCTGTGTATCTAATAACAAACAGTACAAGGATTTCAAGAATGGTTTCTAGATGCCACTATTAATGGGGAGGTTTCAGATATTATCCTATGGGACACTTTAAAGGTAGTCTTACATGGTACAGTCAAAAGTTGGTATATAACTAAAAGGAAAGAGTAAGATAAAAAACTGGTAGACATACAAAAATAAACTGATGAACTTAAACTTACATCAAATGACAAATCTGCATTAGCTGACATATGTACACTGAACAAAGAATATCAGGATATCATGCACCATAAAATATCAGTAAATCTGGAAAAAAGTCAGATTACAATCCTACTCAATTAATCCCAAGAGTATGCATAGGATTGCAATTAGATCTAAATATTTAAATGAAAAAAGTCATATAGAAGAAATAATATACACTGGAAATAATCAAACTATCATTTATAGATCTAAAAAATCATATTATGTTTTAAAAACCATTACAAGAATATTAATAATAATAACTCATCTACAAGTGATCACAAAAGTAAAGACAACTTTCTTGCTAACAACATTCAAAAGAAGCTATCCAAACACAATATTAATATCATAGATAAACCATTTTCTTTAAAGACTTAAAGGAACAAATGAAAAATCTTAAGACAAAAAAGGTACCAGGGCTGGATGATCTAATTCTGGAATTTTACAAATTCTTACGTGATACCATCTTGAAAATCTTACTATGTGCATTCCAAGAAGTTAAAACTACAGCAAACATGTCTCCCTCATGGAAATATTCTATCATCTCTTCCATCTTAAAACTAAATAAAGATCCCAACCTTTGCACATCATACAGGACAATTTATTTGCTTAACATTGATTACAAGATATTCATGTCTATCTTAGCAGACAAATTAAATAATATACTTTCAATATTAATTCATGAAGACCTAACCAGGGTTATCAAAAACAGAAAGGTACAAGACAATGTAATTAGATTACTGTCCTTAATAGACTTAGCAAACAAGAAAAAAATGAGCTTTCTATTTTAAGCCTTGATATAGATAAAGCTTTCAACTCCCTAAGTTGGCCATATCTGTTTAAAGCTCTGCAAAAATACAATTTCTCCCCAAACATTATAGGATTAATTAAAAAATTAAAGTCCATAGCCTATGTAAAGATTGGATCTTACCTATCAAGCCCATTCAAATATTAAGAGGTACTAAACAGGGGTGCCCCCTCTCACAATTACTCTTTGGCCTGGCTATTGAGCCTCTTGCAAATTACATTAGAAATAATGACAGCATTAAAGGATATAAAGTGTCAGACAAATTATCCCCCAAGATACAACTGTTTGCTGATGACCTACTAATAACTTCTAATGATACTGAAAATTCAGTAGATCACCTATTACATAATCTAGACTTATTTGCAAACATCCCTGGTTTAAAATTCAATCACAACAAAACTCAGGCACTTTTAGTGTATAAAATATTACTAAGAAACTTAGATCAAAGAGAGACATAAACTGGGAGTGCATGCATATTAAATATCTAGGTAACATTATTTAATCTAATTATAAAAAATCACTGACATCTAATTACCAACAACTTATAAACTCAATGACTAGTCTAATAGACAGTTGGAACAGACAGACTAACTTTAATCAAAATTATACTGTTACCTAAAATCCTATTCATCGGCCAAGCTCTAATAATTCCAAACCTGTCAAAATTAAAGAGGAAATGAATAACTCATTACTCAACTTCCTTTGTTATCCCAAAAACAAGAATTTCTCTTCTCTGGCACTCTACAAGTTGGGATGAATGAGGGATAGGGTTTCCAAATACTGATTTTTATTTAAACTCTCTATCTATTAACATAGTGGTGCTCTGGAGTAATACTTCTTATACATCATATTGGAAATCAATACATGAAAGCTTATTTCTTAATAGCAATAGGACATTGCTTAAACCATATACTCAAATACATACAAACATCTTTATATGGATTTTAAAAACATACAATCAAATTGAAAAGTCAAAACTTGATCTTACACCTCTTCTAAACTAAATATTGCTGTTGTTTAAAAAGCTTATATTTTCTAACTGATTAATTAAGAATTTATTAATAATTATGTTTCCTATTGCTTACACAAATGAATGTTTGCTATCTTTTGATACTCAGAAAATGTTAGAATTTAAGAAGGGTGACCTATTATATTGGAGTCAATTTCTTTCAGCTAATAAAATAAGTTCTGCAGACTATTTGATCAGCAGATCTAGTTTGCAAAACTGCAATTAGCTGGACATCCAAACTTGTAAGGATTTTATACATACTAAGCTTGTACCCTCATTAGAGGCATACAATAAGAGTAACTTAAAACTCTTGGATTTTATCTCAACAATTACTAATAGCTCACCCAATAACACTTCATACATATCTGTTATTTATAAAATTCTCAGAAATGATTTTAGCAAAACAGATGTTTCTTTCTGGAATTATTCAAGTGAAGTTAATAGACAAGTATTCTCAGAAAAAGATAAACTTTGTTTACAGTCGGTGAAGGAATCCACATCTTACCTGTTCTGGCATGTATACAAATGGAAATTTTTACATCGAATTTTTTTCACCCCACATAGACTAGCAATAATGCACAAGAAAGATAAAATGAAATGCTGGAGATGTGAACACCCTGATGCTGACTGGATACATATGGTTGTTAATTGCAAAAGAATTTCCCCATTTTGGTTAGACTATAAATATCTTTGTAGAGCTCTATGGAATGACAACTGTATAATTTCTGACTTCCTTATCCTTTTCAATGTTCCTGTTCCTGAAGTCCTTCATAAAAAACAAACATTTTTACTATGGGCTATCCTCTCTATAGCACAGACAATTGTCACTAAAAACTGGAAATCCCAATCTATGACTGTCTTTAAAGATGAGTTTATTCATCTTGTGAAATACATTTGTAAGAAAGAGATTTCTACTATAAAAGCAAGGCCTAACAACACAACTCATCTTTAATTGCTTGGACAAAATTGTCTAATCTGTTAGAGAAATATTAAGTGTTCTCCTATGTATATTGCTTTTTTAGCTCTTATGGACACTGCATATAGTTTGATTTTTCTTGTTACTATACTGTTAAGTTATTGTGTTATAAAATGAATAAAAACATTTTGGAAAAAAAAGAAAGTGTCAGGGGAGGGAAATTGATTGAAGTAAGGAAGTGAGTGAAGAAGGGGAGTAAGGAGATGTAAGGTATGAAAAGGTACTGGTTCATATTTAGGGATACAGTTTATCCTGAGATTGAACAAGAACATGGCCCGATTTTGGCTAAGAAGTCTTTTAGAATCGTTTTGAAGGACTGTAAAAAGAGTATTGACCTGATAGATATAGGTAAGGGTTCTAGACATTAGCAACATGGTATGAGTACAAACCATGCTCAGCAGATTTAACAGATTTGCAGGCAGACAGGTGTTTTTGGCCACTGGTTTGTAATGACCGAATGGGAGCACAGTTGAGGAAAATGGAATTTAGTGCTGGGACAAGCAGATGGATCTGGATAATTTTATGTGTGGTAAGAAGCTATATATATGCTAGTTGATGGGGTAGTTTTAATCAATTTAGGCTTTTTTAGTGCTATTCAGTGGTGGGTTCTGAAAGCAGCATTTGCTGCAAATTTAGCCATTTTATTACAGCATATATTTAAGTTTCGCTTTTTCTGATGCTTGGAGGTTAATAAGAATTGGACCAACAGAAAGTAGTGAGGGGATGAGATAAGGGAATTATAAATAGAGGTTATGCCAGTCAGCTGACCTAGATGTGATGTCATCGTATGCCAGAGCTGAAAGGAATAGAATCTCCACAGCAGCTGTTTTGTTTACTTTTTAAAGTCTGACAAGAGAGAGAGCAGAATTCTCATAACAGCTTTCAGCGACTTTTAAAAAATTCTGCTACAAAAGCAGGTTCTGAGTCAAAGTTCAGTAGTAGTTGTAGTTGTTCAGTTGTTGCTTTCCAGATCAGTAGGCATCACTCAGTTTGTTTTCCAGAGGTGTTCAGCAATAATAGTTGGAGTTGCTATTCCAGTCACTGAGGACCAGACAGCCTGAAGAGTAGGCATAAATGCTTATCTTGCCTTACAGAAGTAAGAGTATCATATTGCCTTGTTGAGTTGATTAGATTAGACAGGGACAGTTAATCTTTAGATAGTTAGGGAAAAAGAAGTTATGTACCTACCATGTGCAAAACGAGAGATGAAAAATGTTCCACAAACCAAGTTTTATTAGCCAAAAGTAAAACACAAATCAGACCAACGAAAAGTTCATAAACGCATTAATTATAAACCACAGCGTTTTCGTCTTATTTCACAGACTTCATCAGATAAAAATCAGTATGAATAAAGCCATATATATAGTAAAAACTGAAATATATATAGTAATTGAATGCTAATTACTCTAATTAATTAAAATTTTAAAGGAACAATTACATAAAAATGTGAATGAACATGGACTTATTCTCTTATATAAATCTCACATAATTTAAGTAAAATTAAAAAAATAAATTATATATGATATATTTCAATGTGTGAATATAATATAAAAAAGTTTAGAAATAAAACTTTTTGATAAAACTACCTATTTCTATTTAATTATGTGTTTAATGCTCTATTTTCTTCTATTGTGAATCTAAAGGCACACCAGTCTTTGT
This sequence comes from Protopterus annectens, assembly GCF_019279795.1. Classification (NCBI taxonomy): domain Eukaryota; kingdom Metazoa; phylum Chordata; order Ceratodontiformes; family Protopteridae; genus Protopterus; species Protopterus annectens. The sequence goes on from NC_056727.1 coordinate 603,259,448, forward strand.
AAATGACTGCCATCTAGTGGCCACTTTTAAAAAGTTTTTTTCACCAAACATAAAGCTTAGCTGCCCTTAATTTTAGTAAAGGTTTTATAGTAATAAATTCATTTAAACCAGGGGGCTGGTCTGCTTGGAGAGTTATTTGCCACCATAATTCTCTGAATTCGATCATATCTTCCCAAGGACCACCCCTAACATTGACTTTAACCTGTTCTAAAACCATAAATCCATATGTAGCATCTTTACATTCTATACTATGTTTAAATGATGTGAGATTTATATAAGAGAATAAGTCCATGTTCATTCGCATTTTTATGTAATTGTTCCTTTAAAATTTTAATTAATTAGAGTAATTAGCATTCAATTATCAGGCTGTTTTTACTATATATATATGGCTTTATTCATACTGATTTTTAGCTGATGAAGTCTGTGAAATAAGACGAAAACGCTGTGGTTTATAATTAATGCGTTTATGAACTTGTCGTTGGTCTGATTTGTGTTTTACTTTTGGCTAATAAAACTTGGTTTGTGGAACATTTTTCATCTCTCGTTTTGCACCTCGAAGGATTTATTGGTTTACTTTTTGTGCATTTTTCCACCTTTCGTTGTTTTTTGGTGACTGTATGGTGGAGGAGTGATGGATTTGTTACTAGCAACCGAGGTTAAGGGGCCGGATGAAACAGGTCATTCCCACAAGCTTATTGGCCAACTGACGGAATTGATTGATCTACTGACCCCCTCAGCCAATCTTTAGTTTCAATTTACGGGAATATGGCTCAGCGTCAGGTACCAGGAAATGATGGTTCTACAAGGCAGGGCGAACATCCGAGGGAGCTTATGGACGTTTTCCAAGATGTCGGCGAACCCAGCGAGTTTCATAGTCCTACCTTTGATCCAGCAAATACACCTGTTATGCTTCAAAATGGAGCGAAAGAGACTAGGGATAAAAATCCAAGAAAAGTAAAGATGAAAACGGACGCTAGAGCCATTCCAACAGGTACTGTACATTTCAATGGTTCTAACGATACTAAGGAATGGCTGCAAGCTAAATATTCTTTTAGAACTAAGACTAATTTAGTCAAATACAATGGGACTGGCGTGTCCTACTGGACCAAACTGGATAATTTATACAAAAAAATGTATAAATATCGTACATATGCTATAGAGAATGAATATTTAAATGAATGTATATTAAGGGAAATAGTCCCGAAAGGGCTTAGAGTACGTAAACTTCCTAACAATGTACAATGTGATTCTGATTTTTATAATGAGCTTATAGAACTTTTTAACAAATGTGGTTTGGACATGTTAAGACTTATGATTACAGAAAATACTAGATGTCAGGAATTGTTACAAAAAGAAATAGAGGAGATTGACCAACATATCAAAACTGATTTAATATTTAGCACTGAAGAGGAGAGGGCTAGATATTATGGTTTAAGAGAAGAAATAGATAAAAAATGTGATGAATTGGTCAACAGGAAAATGAATAAACTGCAAAGGGACATAAGGGAATACCATAATAAAACCAGTTATCCCAAACCTTCATTTAAGTATACTAGAACTAATGGATTTAATTTTGAGTTGATTCCCGAAGAAAATGATGGAAATGGTAGTATGACTTACGAAGATTGCCAGGAATATGATAGAGATTACCCTCCTTTACGCAGATCGGAAAGATTGATCAACAAAAAGGGTCCACAGGACACAAAATTTCAGATGAGAGGGGGGGGAGAAGAGGGAGGGGGAGATATTAAATAACCATCACCCTACCCACCCCCCTGACAGTGAAAGAGCAGGAGGTATTTTGACAGATGGTAACAAGAATACTTATAATAACTTTTCTATCTATAATTTTAGTAATACAGTAATAAAAGAGGAACATTTTACATTATTATCTAGAGGTTTTAAGTTCATACCATACAGAAAGGGTGACCTTTCCAGGAGTCTATTAGACATTAAAATGTTTTTGAGAAAGGTGAATTTAAACATTTTATTACCAAAAAATCAGGAGGGGGGAATGGAGACATTCAAATGTAAAAGCACTTTCAACCCTTCTCTACACTCACAATTGAAAAATCTAGAAAAAGTGGTAGAATTGCAGATTAGAAAAGAACAGAATAAGATGTGGGGTAAGAGTAATTTAAGTAATGTTGAAAAGGAACTTTTGTATGAGCTGAAAGGAGACAAGAATCTTAGGGTTATGAAACCGGATAAAGGGGGTGGGGTAGTGTTTATGGAAAATATAATATATGAGCGTAAGATGCATTCCATATTATGGGATGAATCTAGATATATGAACGTTTCTCTAAATGAGATTAATATTGCCTACAGTAAAATAGACTTCAGTTTAAAAGAACTGTTACATGAAGAATTGATAGACTACAACACCTATCTTTACCTAAAAGTAAACAAACCCAAAACACCCACCATTTTTGGCATACCTAAGACTCATAAATGTGAAACGGATCCTCCGCTTAGACCTATCGTCTCAGCAGAAGGGTCCAAAACTTATGGTATGGCTAAATATGTTGATTTAAAATTAAGAAATCTTTGGATTAACAATAAAATAGTGCTAAGGGACTCCTGGGATTTATTAAGAGAAATTTCAGATGACCTGTATCATGACAACCTTTTATTTGTAACAGTGGACATTATTGATCTTTTTTCATCCATACCATACAAAGAAGGGATGGAATTGTTGGAAGAAGTTGTATATGAAGATAGGGGTCTAACACAAAACGAAAAATTAGTTAGTTTATGGTTAATGGACTTGATCTTAAAAAACAATTATATATATTTCAATTGTGAATTTTATAAACAAACGCAAGGTGTAGCAATGGGAGCAGCTTGTGCTCCCACCTATGCCAATTTAGCTTTAATTAAATGGGAGGAAAAATATATTTTTAATACAAAGTATAAAGATTGTTGGACACTATATCGTAGGTTTCTTGACGACATAGTGATATTTTGGACAGCAGGTGAAGAGAGATTGAAAGAATTCATGACTTATATCAATAATACAACTAATTTTTTAAAATTTACGCATAACATTTCTGAGCATAAAATGGTCTATTTAGATATTGAAATATATAAAGAAGGCCATCATTTTGAAAGTAAAATATACAGAAAACTGACATTTTGTAATTCTTTTCTCCATTACGAAAGTGCACATCCTATACATTGTAAAAAGAATATTGTTATGGGGCAATTTGTGAGAGGTAGCAGAATGACAAATACAGAAACTGAATTTTTCATGGAATGTGAGCTACCTCAAAGGATGTTTTGGAGAGAGGGTACCCTTTGAACTTCATTACTATGTTTAGAGATGAAGTGAGCAAAGGAAGGTCAACTAAGTTTAAACCTGTTTTGAACAACAGTATTCATTTGGATGTAGGTACTAGTGAAAAACTAAAGGGAAATTTTGAACAAGCCTTAATATTAGAATACAATGGAGTAAATAATTATGTTAAAAAGATATTTTTGAAAGAATGGCAAAGATTTGTGTCTATTTCTGATATAGACAACATAGCCAACATTTCACACAAAATTATTTACAAAAATTCTAGTAGTATTAAGGGTATTTTAGAGAATAAACATGGTGTGATGATTAATAAAGGTAGGCAGGGTACCTATAAATGTGGCCGATGCAACCAATGTCCATACATTCTTAATGTCGAGAAACATTATTTAGAAAGTAGGAATAGGTGGATTTGTAGTATAGAATTTTATAATTGTGACACTAAAGGGATAATATATCTAGCTCTTTGTAAAATATGTGGTTCCTTTTATGTGGGTAAATCAGAGAGGAAGCTTAAAAAGAGGATATATGAGCACACATATGAAATAGCAGTAAGAAAAGTAACTAATGCCCTATTTAAACATAGTATAGAATGTAAACATGCTACATATGGATTTATGGTTTTAGAACAGGTTAAAGTCAATGTTAGGGGTGGTCCTTGGGAAGATATGATCGAATTCAGAGAATTATGGTGGCAAATAACTCTCCAAGCAGACCAGCCCCCTGGTTTAAATGAATGTATTACTATAAAACCTTTACTAAAATTAAGGGCAGCTAAGCTTTAGGTTTGGGTGAAAAAAACTTTTTAAAAGTGGCCACTAGATGGCATTCATTTACAAAGACTGTTGTGCCTTTAGATTCACAATAGAAGAAAATAGAGCAATAAACACATAATTAAATAGAAATAGGTAGTTTTATCAAAAAGTTTTATTTCTAAACTTTTTTATATTATATTCACACATTGAAATATATCATATATAATTTTTTTTTAAAATTTTACTTAAATGTGAGATTTATATAAGAGAATAAGTCCATGTTCATTCACATTTTTATGCAATTGTTCCTTTAAAATTTTAATTAATTAGAGTAATTAGCATTCAATTATCAGGCTGTTTTTACTATATATATGGCTTTATTCATACTGATTTTTATCTGATGAAGTCTGTGAAATAAGACGAAAATGCTGTGGTTTATAATTAATGCGTTTATGAACTTTTCGTTGGTCTGATTTGTGTTTTACTTTTGGCTAATAAAACTTGGTTTGTGGAACATTTTTCATCTCTCGTTTTGCACCTCGAAGGATTTATTGGTTTACTTTTTGTGCATTTTTCCACCTTTCGTTGTTTTTTATGTACCTACCATAATATTCCATGTTAGTTGTCTGCATCTCACCTTCCTTCTTGCTGGTTGGGATCGCAGCCGATCCTCGGCTCCGACTCGGCCATCTTCAATAGCTCAAGAGCTGTTTACTGGCTTGAGGCTACCCCTTATCCCATAATGCCTAGCAATAGCTACCCAGATCTCGTTTGAAATAGCTAACCCCAGACATAACATAATAATTCAGTCAAGAACCAGTTGACTATACCTGCCATATTCTCTTAGGTCAAAGAAGGACACAAGAGAACACGCAGCCAGTGAAACAGAACAAAAAACTCCTCTCGGTCCACTAGGACAGGGGGATGGAGGGTGGGACGCAAGAAGGAAGGCGAGTTGAAGACAACTAACATGGAACGTTATGGTAGGTACATAACTTCTTTATGTTAAGTTGTCTATCTCGCCTTCATTCTTGCTGGTTGGGACAGCGTCCCTAGCACCTAACATCCTAGGTGGCTCAGTGGAACAGACTCTTCAGAACAGTGGAACCAAAGTCAGCTCTGCTCCTGGAGATCATATCCAACTTGTAATGAGAAATAAAGGTATGAGGTTTTGCCCACATGGCAGCTGTACAGATAGAATCCATGGGCAACCTAGACTGGAAGGCTACGGAGGTGGCCAAGGCCCTAGTAGAATGACCTTTCAGTTTAATAGGTAACTGTTTGTTCCTTAACTGATAAATAAAAGTAATAGTGTGTGACAACCATTTGGACAAGGTTACCTTGGAAACTGGGAGACCTTGTTTGCCCAAGGCGTAAGAGAGGAATAGATGGTCCAATTTCCTTACTTCTTTCGTTCTATGCAGGTAAAAGCGCAATTGCCTATGAACATCCAATTGGTGTTGTTTGTATTCTGCCTTGTTGGTATGATTAGGGAAAAACACAGGAAGATCTATAGATTGGTTTAAGTTACTTTCTGAGCAGACGTTAGGGAGAAACGAGGGATTAGTTCTCAGAGCAACCCTGTCCTTATGAAAAACCAAGTAAGGAGGACGAACACATGGCGCCTGAAGTTCGGAGACACGTCTGGCTGAAGTAATAGCTACCAGAAAGAGTGTCTTCCAAGATAGGAACTTGATAGAGCAAGAAGCTGCTGGTTCAAAAGGGGGGAGAATTAAGGAGGTTAGGACTAAATTAAGATCCCAAAGAGGAGGAGGATCTCTCACTGGAGGCCTAAGAAGAGTTGTCCCTCTCAAAAAAGCTTTACATAGCTTATGAGATATAATGTTAGAGTTTGAAAAACCAACATGAAAATTAGAAATGGCCGCCATTTGTACCCTGATCATAGAAGCAGCAGACCCGGAATGAAACAGAAGAGCTAGGAATTCTAAGATTTCGTGGACTGAGGCTGAGAAGGGATCCACATTCCTAGTATCTGCCCAACAAGAAAAACGTTTCCATTTGCTAGCATAAGTTTACCTCGTTGTAGACTTGTGAGAGGACACGATAATGTCACGGACTGCTGGGGAAATGCTGGGAAGCCTGGCTAAGGTTGGAAGTGGAGCAACCAAGCTGTGAGCTGGAGGGTTTTTAGGGATTGATGCAACCCGCCTGATTGATGAACCAGGACGTCTGGAATTGGGTCCAGAGTTGATCGAGAAGGTAATGGGGCAGGAACGGAAACCATATCTGTCGAGGCCATTAGGGAACAATGAGGATAATTTTGCAACCCAACGATATTGCTTTCTGTATAAGTTTGGGTATCAGAGGGAATGGAGGAAAGGCATAAAGAAGTCCCTGGGGCCAATCGTGGACTAGAGCATCTCTGGGTGTGTGACCCGGAAGCGGGAGAAGGGAGAAGTAGTTGCTGCATTTGCTGTTGAAGGGGGTGGCAAAGAGATCGCAGCAAGGCTGTCCCCATTTGCGAAAAACAAGATTCGCAATATCCTGATTCAGAGACCACTCATGAGGCATTAGAATAGCTCTGCTGAGCCTGTCTGCTATGACATTGGATCTCCCAGGGATGTGCGTCGCAATCAGAAAATGTTGGGAGGAAATCGCCCACTGCCAAAGCCTGAGTGCTTCTCGACATCGGGGGTAGGACCTGGTTCCGCCCTGCTTGTTGATGTACCACACCAATGACATGTTGTCCGTTTGAATAGCAATGGTCCCAGGAGGAAGAAAGCCTTGAAGGGCTTGCAACACCAGGAGCACAGCTCTCATTTCCAGGACATTTATATGCAGATGGTACTCGTGAGGTTGCCACGTGCCTTGGACTGTCTTGCCCAGATAATGCCCCCCACCCTATCAGGGAGGTGTCTGTCGTCACTGTGGCTACTGGAGGGGGTTGTATGAAAGGTCTGCCCTGAGTAACTAGTGGGGAGACCATCCACCAAGAAAGATGCCTTTTGCATGCGTCCGTGATCATGATCTCGTACATCATGGGTAGCTCTTGGAAAGACCACTGCGTGAACAGAAGCCACTGAAGAATCCTCATATGAAAGCGCACCAGTGGGACAGTGGGATTAGGAGAATGGCTGCTGCCATGGAGCCCAGAGTTTGAAGGACGTACCTGACTTGGATCCTTTTGTTCTGCATCAGAACCTGTACCTGCTGATAAATTGTGGACACACTTTCTGGTGGTAGCCTTGCAAACATATCCCGTGTGTCTAAGTCTGCTCCTATATAAGTGATAGACTGACAGGGCAACAAGGCAGATTTTTCAAAATTTATTGTGATGCCGAGCTGTGAGCAGATTGAGATTGTGTAGTCCCGTGCTTGTAAGAGTTGATGCCTGGTGGTAGCAGTAAGGAGCCAGTCATCTAGATAGGGAAATACCTGGAATCCTTGACGCCTCAGGTGAGACGTGACCACTGCCATACATTTGGTGAACACCCTGGGGGCTGTGGTGAGACCAAAGGGCAGAGCTCTGAACTGATAATGACTGGCCCAAAGCCGGAAGCAAAGATATCTTCTGGAATGCCTGTCCATCTTTATATGGTAGTACGCGTCCTGAAGATCTATACAGCACATCCAATTGTCCTGACCCAGAAAGGGTAGAATGGACTGTAGCGTGACCATCCGAAACGTCGTTCTTTGTACAGACCTGTTTAGTCTGCTGAGATCCAGAATCGGTCTCCAGTCCCCTGTCTTTTTTGGTACTAAAAAGAACCTTGAGTAAGTTCCGGATCCATGCTGGTCTGCCGGGACTTCCTGGATGGCTCTTTTTTCTAGCAGTTTTGAAACTTCTATTACTGCTTGCTCACTCAGATTGGGTGGAACATCTGGGAGGGTCTTCCTTGACTGCAAGTGGGGTTGAAGGAAGGGAATTTTGTAACCTCCGGATATGACGGACCGTACCCATGTGTCTTGTGTTAAACTTCACCAGGCTTTTGGGTACGGCAAAAGTCTTCCCCCGACTGCCTCCAGAGATGAGCAGCCGGGCAACCCTTCAGGGATGCTGAAAGGGCTTATCAGAGAAGGATTCTCTGTTGCCCTGGTTCTGTGGACCCCCTCTGCCACGAGGGCGGCATCTATTATTATTGTTTCCCCCTCTGCCTCTGGAGGAAAAATCACTACGTGTGTCAGGCAAGGCTCCCTGAGATTTACGGAACCACATCTTACCACTCTTCTGACCTTTGGGGTAGGGTCTAGAGGGAGTGGAAAATACTCCCACGGCAGAGAGAGTCTTGCCTTCTTGCTCACACCTACACAAAGTGTCTTTCACCTGTGGTCCAAAAAGAAAGGAACCATCAAAGGGAGTGTTGGTGAAGGACAATCGAAAGGGTTCCGCAAAGTTACACAGCCGCTTCCAGGCATGCCTCCTAAGGGCCACCCCGATACCAGCGGCTCTACTCGCCCCATCAGCTGCATAGGAAATGAGCCTCATGGAGGAGTTAACAGAATTAAGTGTCGCTAGCTGGGAAGCCACCTTAGCTTGTGCTCCCTCAGCTGTTGGATCTTGGAGGGTATCTCCGAGATCTTTAAGGAGAACCCTTTGAAGGCGAGTAAAATGACACAAGTAATTCAGTGACCTCATAGAGAAGGTTGCTGAAGCGAACATTCGCTTCCCATATCTGTCCATCATCCTAGACTCCTTGTTAGGGGGATGGACAGATGAAGTGGTCTCCGCTAACTCTTTTTTTGTGGCTGCTGCTACCACCATTGCATCAACAGGAACACCTTTCATAAGGAACTGCTTATCCTGCGGTGCTGTAATAAATTTACCAGGTCTCTTTGGAGTTGGTTCCACTGTATCCGAAGCTGACCAAGCCTTTCGAGCCACCATTGTCATAAGTGGATCAAAAGGCGGGGACACCCAGGAGGTGGAAGGTCGGGAACCGAAGGCATCCAGAAACACAGACTCATCCTCAGAAGGGGCTAGGGGATTCCAGTTTCCCCTCTGCTTGAGCATCTCCAGGATGCCCGAAAAGGAAGCATCCTCAGAGGGGGATCTCGGGGACCCTTCCGATTCATCTAACTCTGTATCAGAAGTGACAGACTCAGGGGAGTCAATGTGCTTCCTCTTGCACTTCTTCTTCTGAGAGGGCTCCTCTGAGAGATCAGGGGAGGCCTCGGAAGAAGAGGAAACACCCAATGGGGTGTCCTGGAGCATCGGTTCCCTACGCTTAGGGCCTGGAGGAGGAGCAGAGGTTGTCACAGGCACTACAGGGGACGGAGCCAGTGGGGCTGATAGTGGATCTGACTCACTGGCCAGCACACTCCACATGACATCGAAGGCGTCCCTGCCACGATGCAGAGAAAGCTCTGGTTCCGAAGAAATAGGAATCTTTCTCCACACCGAGGGAGAAGGCTCCGAGGCTGATGTAGGAACCAAGCTCACCTGCGCTGAAGCTCCGAGAGGGAGAACAGGGTCGGACAAGGGTCCGATGCCACTCGCCCCCTCAGAGCCGACAAATACTATTTTCTTGTTCTTTTATTTATTATTAAATATATTTAAACTTTTCATTGTGGCTGATCTGTGTAAAGATATTTAAGTTTTGAGAGTACTTGCATATTTATTTGGTGACACTGTGTGAGCCACTCCTAATAGCCTGCGCTTGGTCAAACTACCAGTTGTATTAATTTTAATATTACACAGTAAGATTGGGCACCCTTTGTTAACAGCCTTAAAGTAGCTGATAAGGAGTTGGCTGGTGGCAGTGATAACTACCTTACAGTCTGGGCAAAAGGGGGCATAGCTAGTAAACCTGTGTTAGCCTTTCCCAAGTGTGTATGTGTGTATAAATCAAACCTCAAAGAGTTTGTGTATCAGCTTCTTGGGCAGGGACATGAAGCACTGTTTGGACAAAGAGGGTGCTGGAGGTCTTGTCTTGGCCACTCAGCTGAGATCTCAGTGCTATAGCTGTGCCAGTGGGGAGTCTTACTGGGGATCTGGAGAAAGAGTGAGAATCCAGCCCTTGACTGACTGCAGTCTGTGTGTGTTCTTAAGGGAAACTGCACTTGATCCAGAGAACTGCATCTGGAAATACTGTGTGCGTACCTGTTATCCTTCCAGTGTATGTCTTTGACTAATGCCAGTGGTGAGGATTGAGGCTCCTTGATTACTGGACCAGTGGTGAGTCATCATATAACAATATAATGGGATAGAGCAATGGGTACTCAGATTAAGGAGAAGCGAGTGGAGCAGGAAGCATCTAATCAGTTGACATATGAAGATATTTTGGAGTCTCCCGTAGGGAACCAGTACAAAGGTTCGGCTGGGGCTATACAGCAAGGAAAGAACAGGAAACTGTGGTAACTCTGACACAGTCAATGTCATGGAATGATAGGTCACTGAGCTCCCTTATGAAAGAGCAATGGATGACACAGGGTGAAACTGAAGAGAACAGGGCACAGGAAGAAGCTCTGGAACTTTCTATAGAGTAACCAAAGTAGAACAAAACAAACAATAACTCTTAAGATAGCAAGCGTAGATCCCCTGGACTCGAGCCGTGAATCAGAAGCAAACTCGCCTGTTGCTTTTTGTCACACAACTTTATTCGATAACTGCCAGCACCACAAAGTACATCTAGTAAGAATGGTTGAGCGCTTTCATCTGCATTTACCAGATTTCTTCAGAACCATTTACCTTAACATGTCACTTCCTTTATATACACAAATTTTGGCCAAAAGTTAATTACATAATTGGTTAAAAACAAAATTGTTAGTTAAAAACAAAATCACTCAATTGACATTTGTTGTGAATTAATTTAAATACAATAAAAAAATCACAAAAATATGTATATTAACCACTGTCATAAAATGTACTATATACTAGTACTAAAGTGCTTTTATACAGTGCATGATACATTTCATTATTGGGTCCCTTATACTATCTACCCTATGCTAAAATTTTAAATTTATAAATTCATAATAAATATATATAAATAAGTAAAAATATATATTGTGTTAATGTATAAAATATATTAAAAATATATAAAATGTACTCGGCTGATGAAATTTCCTTACTCTAACGCCAAAAAAGGCTTAATACTTATATAGTCATTTATACCCGGGGGGGATGTGGCATCTAAACATATCTGCCACTTGCTTTCTAACCAAGCTAAATATATTTTCCAATTTCCTCCTCTGTCATTTACCTCTACCTGGTCTATAATAGCAAATTTAAAACTATGTTCACTTCCCTTTTCTATAATGTGTCTACTTAGAGCGTTCTTAGTATCTCCTTTCCTAATACTATACAGGTGCTCATATCTGAGTTTTGAATTTCCTCTCAGTCCTTCCTATATAGTATACGTGCATTTCTCACACTCAGCAATATACACACGCTGTGTATTACAATTACCCTTCTTAGGATATACTACAGATTTCACAATATTCTTAAGTCTCATCCTACATTTTGTGTTAATATATTTACACTGACTACATGCACCACAACTCGTAGTGCCCTTCCTACTGTTTCCTCTGTAGGCCTTTTTCTTAGTCTCTATTATTCTTTTTAAATTCAAACCTGTTTTATATACTATAGAGGGTTTCGTACCTAGTATGTTTCCAATAGGTACATTACTAGTAATTATGTCCCAATGTTTCTTCAAAATTTCTGTCGTAATGTTGGTATAGGGGTTAAACCTGATGATGCATACTCTATTATCTCGGTCTATTTGGACTTTAGTACTCACTATACTGCCTGTACCCAGTAGTGGTACATATTTACTACCCCATTCTTTCTTAACAAAAGACGTAATATTGGTCAACATGTGTTTAGGGTAACCTCTATCTAAAAATAACTTAAAAGAGTATCTAACTCACTTTGCATAATCTCCTTAGTCGATGACATTCTGGCTATCCTTATGCATTGGCCTTTAACTACATTATGAAAGATGTGGCCAGGATGACAACTGCTATAATGTATGTAGTCATTTGAAAACGTGGGTTTTCTGTATATTCTAGACTCAAACCCTTGTCCTGTAGTACTAATCCAAGTGTCCAGATATGCTATTCCCACTTTGTCATACTGGTAGGTAAATTTGAGGAATTCCGTGGTATTATTAAGGTACTCTAAGAACTCTTGTATCTTCTCTTCTGGGCCTTTCCATAAAATAAACATGTCGTCCAGGAACCTAGTGTATAATCCGATGTATTGGTAATATACACTTGGGAAGATGAACTTGTTCTCCCACTCGAGCATAACCAAATTTGCAAAAATGGGGGCACAAGAAGCCCCCATTGCAACACCACGAATTTGTTTGAAGTGTTGACCCGAGTGGAAGATGTAGTTGTGGTCTAGGACCAGCCCCATCATATCCATGATGAGATTGATCCTGTCCCAACTACAACCTGAATACTTGGTCATGCTATTACAAAAATATTCAAGACCAATATCTGCCGGTATACTGGAAAATAAATCTTTCACATCAACTGTGAGGAAAATCAAATTCTCTTGCCAAACTTCATCCGTTAGTTTGCTCAAAAAATCCCATGAATCTTTTACTATGTGGTTAACTTTAGTATATATATGTTTCATCCAGTGGTCAATAGCTACCCCTAACTTGAATGTTTTCGATTTGGAGCCAGATATTATAGGTCTAAAAGGTGGATGTTCCAGATTTTTATGTAATTTAGGTATTCCTATAATTTTAGATAATAATGGAAAATCATTTTTGAAAAATTCATATACTTCATTGGTATTAGCTGTATAAAAGCACTTTAGTACTAGTATATAGTACATTTTATGACAGTGGTTAATATACATATTTTTGTGATTTTTTTATTGTATTTTAATTAATTCACAACAAATGTCAATTGAGTGATTTTGTTTTTAACCAATTATGTAATTAACTTTTTGGCGCCAAAAATTTGTGTATATAAAGGAAGTGACATGTTAAGGTAAATGGTTCTGAAGAAATCTGGTAAATGCAGATGAAAGCGCTCAACCATTCTTACTAGATGTACTTTGTGGTGAACGAAGAAGAAAATTTTCAAGGGGGGCGATTTTACCCGGCACCAAAAAGATGGCAAAGGGGATACAATCAATAGAGAATACAGATGGAATGATTGACGGAGAAGGTGGTGGAAAAAGTGTACAGAAGCATGCACCCCCTACCCCTGTAGATAACAGAATTAATGAGAAGGCATCTACTTTTTGTACCAGTGTTAGTACACCTGAGGAAAATCCAGTAAGGCATCCGAACATACATTGCTTTGAAGGGTTTAAAGTATATAACTACACACAAGTCCAGGTTACTACGGAAATTACTACATTGTTTAGCAAGGGGATGAAATTCATACCCACAGTAAAATTTGATATTTTTGATGCCATAAAAGAGGTTAAGTTATTCTGTAGAAGACTAAATCTTGCTATACAGTTCAATCAAGGCCAGAATAAGGGAAAAGGAAACACTAACTGTAACAAGTTAACTAAGAAAAGCACGTACATTCCTGTATCTAACGCACAGATAGGTTTATATGAGAAAATGGTTTGTAAAGATTTACACATTTTACACAGGAATATAAAGAATAACAAGTTAGATTCCACAGCTAATAAGGACAATTTACTAACTGAAGAAAGGAAATGTTTAGAGAATCTCATTATGAATGATGAGATAAGAATAATGAAGCCAGATAAAGGTGGTGGGATTGTGATTTTTGAAAATAAAGAATATCTAAGGGAAATACAGAAGATCCTAAATGAATCTGGTAACTACGAACAAGTGTCGTTGAACCAAATAAATACAGGATATAGAAGGATCGATTTAGCTGTAGAGGAATATTTATTAGATAGAAGAAAAACCAATGAAGTATATGAATTTTTCAAAAATGATTTTCCATTATTATCTAAAATTATAGGAATACCTAAATTACATAAAAATCTGGAACATCCACCTTTTAGACCTATAATATCTGGCTCCAAATCGAAAACATTCAAGTTAGGGGTAGCTATTGACCACTGGATGAAACATATATATACTAAAGTTAACCACATAGTAAAAGATTCATGGGATTTTTTGAGCAAACTAACGGATGAAGTTTGGCAAGAGAATTTGATTTTCCTCACAGTTGATGTGAAAGATTTATTTTCCAGTATACCGGCAGATATTGGTCTTGAATATTTTGTAATAGCATGACCAAGTATTCAGGTTGTAGTTGGGACAGGATCAATCTCATCATGGATATGATGGGGCTGGTCCTAGACCACAACTACATCTTCCACTGGTCAACACTTCAAACAAATTCGTGGTGTTGCAATGGGGGCTTCTTGTGCCCCCATTTTTGCAAATTTGGTTATGCTCGAGTGGGAGAACAAGTTCATCTTCCCAAGTGTATATTACCAATACATCGGATTATACACTAGGTTCCTGGACGACATGTTTATTTTATGGAAAGGCCCAGAAGAGAAGATACAAGAGTTCTTAGAGTACCTTAATAATACCACGGAATTCCTCAAATTTACCTACCAGTATGACAAAGTGGGAATAGCATATCTGGACACTTGGATTAGTACTACAGGACAAGGGTTTGAGTCTAGAATATACAGAAAACCCACGTTTTCAAATGACTACATACATTATAGCAGTTGTCATCCTGGCCACATCTTTCATAATGTAGTTAAAGGCCAATGCATAAGGATAGCCAGAATGTCATCGACTAAGGAGATTATGCAAAGTGAGTTAGATACTCTTTTTAAGTTATTTTTAGATAGAGGTTACCCTAAACACATGTTGACCAATATTACGTCTTTTGTTAAGAAAGAATGGGGTAGTAAATATGTACCACTACTGGGTACAGGCAGTATAGTGAGTACTAAAGTCCAAATAGACCGAGATAATAGAGTATGCATCATCAGGTTTAACCCCTATACCAACATTACGACAGAAATTTTGAAGAAACATTGGGACATAATTACTAGTAATGTACCTATTGGAAACATACTAGGTACGAAACCCTCTATAGTATATAAAACAGGTTTGAATTTAAAAAGAATAATAGAGACTAAGAAAAAGGCCTACAGAGGAAACAGTAGGAAGGGCACTACGAGTTGTGGTGCATGTAGTCAGTGTAAATATATTAACACAAAATGTAGGATGAGACTTAAGAATATTGTGAAATCTGTAGTATATCCTAAGAAGGGTAATTGTAATACACAGCGTATTGTGTATATTGCTGAGTGTGAGAAATGCAGATACTATATAGGAAAGACTGAGAGGAAATTCAAAACTCGTATATACGAGCACCTGTATAGTATTAGGAAAGGAGATACTAAGAACGCTCTAAGTAGACACATTATAGAAAAGGGAAGTGAACATAGTTTTAAATTTGCTATTATAGACCAGGTAGAGGTAAATGACAGAGGAGGAAATTGGAAAATATATTTAGCTTGGTTAGAAAGCAAGTGGCAGATATGTTTAGATGCCACATCCCCCCCGGGTATAAATGACTATATAAGTATTAAGCCTTTTTTGGCGTTAGAGTAAGGAAATTTCATCAGCCGAGTACATTTTATATATTTTTAATATATTTTATACATTAACACAATATATATTTTTACTTATTTATATATATTTATTATGAATTTATAAATTTAAAATTTTAGCATAGGGTAGATAGTATAAGGGACCCAATAATGAAATGTATCATGCACTGTATAAAAGCACTTTAGTACTAGTATATAGTACATTTTATGACAGTGGTTAATATACATATTTTTGTGATTTTTTTATTGTATTTTAATTAATTCACAACAAATGTCAATTGAGTGATTTTGTTTTTAACTAACAATTTTGTTTTTAACCAATTATGTAATTAACTTTTTGGCGCCAAAAATTTGTGTATATAAAGGAAGTGACATGTTAAGGTAAATGGTTCTGAAGAAATCTGGTAAATGCAGATGAAAGCGCTCAACCATTCTTACTAGATGTACTTTGTGGTGCTGGCAGTTATCGAATAAAGTTGTGTGACAAAAAGCAACAGGCGAGTTTGCTTCTGATTCACGGCTCGAGTCCAGGGGATCTACGCTTGCTATCTTAAGACTTTCTATAGAGTGCCTGCAGAAAATGGCAATCAAAGAAGAGAAGAGTTGCTTGATTTAATAAAGATGGCTAGACATATTAAGATCAATGAAAGAAATAGACTGCAGAAGGTCAATTAAACCCAAAAAGTTAGATAAAACAAATGAACACAGAAATTAAGACTTAATTGGGACTATCCATAGAGATTCATGCGATATAACAGAAGTAAATAGGATACATTTCAGCCAAATTAATAACAAATGAAGTCCTACCACAAGAACACAGGGTAGTAAGGGAAAGGACGGGAAGAAATCGAATGCCACTGTAAGCAATTAAGACAAGAATTGTCACTGTTAGAAGACTATAAAAGAGGGAAAAGATCAACAAAAATATTCAGAAAGATAGACTTGATAAAAGCAATGTGCAGTCATATAACAAATCAAGATTTATCGTGCTCTATTGCTAATAATAAATTAAAAATATCAGCACAGGCAGTTAAATATAAAGGAAATGTACAAAAGAAGCAATTTATTGATGACTCAAAAAAGTTTTATATAGAATTGGGAAAAAAAGTAAAAGGAATTGAAAGACCACCAAAAAAAAAAAAAAAAAAGAAATAGATACATTTTCGAGAAATGTTTATGAAGATCCTGTGGAACATAAAGATGCTAAATGGATAAAAGAAGTAAAAGAAAGAATAAGAAGTTCAAATGTACAAGGTATGAAAATGGATGAAGTAACGACCAGAGAGACTGAAACAAAGCTAAGAAAAGTCTCTACTTCGGTCAAAGATTTAGCCACGAGTAAGAACTATTTATATGCACATCCCAAACAGACACCGGCCTGGCTAACAACAATGTTCCTACTTAAGAGTGAACCTGCAAGCTACTCTAAAAACTATAGACCAATAATGTGCCTTCTGACAAAGTATAAACTATATACACTGGAACTGATGCTGATAGAGTTTAGAGTCATTTAGAAGAAAACTCATTTATGGCAATAGAGCAAAAGGGTAATAAAAGATAGTCATATGGAACAAAGAATCATTTGTTGTTAAATAAAGTCATAGTGGAGAACTGTTAAAAGGGGAAGAAACTAAGTATGGCATGGATAGAGTACAAAAAAGCATTTGACAGTATCCCATATTCATGGATAAAAGAGTATTAAAAATGTGTAAGATATACCCTACACTGATAAACTACATCACATCGACCACGAAACAGTGGCAAACCACTTTGCAGTTAAGCCATGATAAAGAGCAAATCATTGCCCATAAGTCCCTTTACCAACCTTCCAATGCTCCTACTCTATCCACCATCATCACCCCCTACCATAATCTGAAGTCCTTACGTTCATCTCAGAAACTTCTAGTTAACACATCTAAATCTAACAACAGGGCTGGGGACTCTCTCTTCTCTAATACTGTGGAAAGATTTTGGAATCTCCTACCCAGCGACCTTTCCTCACTTTCCTCTATATCACTCTTTAAAAACAGACTGAAACTTTTCCTCAAAACACACTGGTTATGCCCCTGTACTAAACCTGACTAAATCTCTACTCTACCCAAATACAGTCGGCATATCCTATACCTTACCTTTTCTCACTCTGTATTTCATAATTTCCATCCCTCTGGATACTTATTTGTTAAAGAAAACAAAAAAAATTATTTACTAAAGTCATTTTATTTACTATTACTGAACATCAATCTACCTCTGTACTTGTATATTGAATTAGCCTGTATACCTCCATTTTTTCTTCTACATTAAGTAATGTACCTACTTGTTATTTTGAATTTTACATTGTATTGAATGCATTTCACATTGTATTGACTTCTGTCCTCTCTGTATTTATTTCTATATTATCCAGATTTGTACTTGTATACACAACTGAAGTTATTTTATATTGTCTTGCGATTACATTATCTGTGAGTCATGGAGCTTATCTCCCCGGGCCTCTACTGAAAATGGACATATATCCAGTTAGACTAGCCCGGTCAACAAATGTAAAATAAAATAAAATAAATAAATAATAAATTATTATTCCAGGGATAAAAATCCAAAAAGGGATATTCCATGGTGACACTCTTTCTTGCTCTTAACCCATTAAGCTTAGGTCATGGCTATAATTTGGCTCCCAGAAAACAAAAAAAGTATAAAGACTTCTCATCTTTTCTTTGTTGATGATTTAAAACTGTGGGTCTATAAGATCGACATTTGAAAACATCAAACAACATATGGTCGAGGTCTTCAAACATCGACCTTATAAAAAGACAAAAAAAAAAAAAAAAGAAAAAAGTACGCTAATGGGTTTAAGAAGGGGGGCAAGCCCCCCACACCCCCCGCTACGGATATGGAGCATCACTAGTACAACAGGGTCTGAGATTGCCTTGTAGGTGAGACACAGATCACCCCTGAGCAATCTGTACGATACCGAGTAGAGTGACAGTGACTTGAGACTGTCTGCATAGACAGGTGTTGGAGGCCATGGATTCTCTTTGTGAGGTATTTCAGTGACCTTTTCAGTTGGTGCAGATGTTTGGAGAGGTACATCCCAAAGGGGGAATTATACTCAATTATTGGTCTAATGAGGATGGGGTATAGAGAGGTAATAACCTCCTTTTTTCTGGATGCAATCCCTTTACTTATGAGATGAACCAAGTAAAAGGCTTTTCTGACCACTGCCACTACACGATGGTCAAATGTGAGGTTATCAACCTGAGTGCCCAAGTCTCTCACCACAGGTTGTGCGCTTAGGGGGTTGTCGCTGATGTGGTAATCCATAGGGGTCATGTTTTTGCCGAATGGTATGATGATACATTTTTTTTTTTTTTGCATTTAGCTTGAGGCCATGACTTTGGCACCCAACTTACAGTCATCGGCAAACTTGGTCAGCCACAGGTCTTTTGTCTTTACCTATACCTCTGAGAAATAGATGCCAAACAATAGGGGTTTCCAGGATAGATCCCTGGGGAACTGTACTTGTGACAGGTCTGCTATTGGAGGTGGAGGTGCTTATTTTGCCTTTGCGGGCCCTGTTGGTGAGCCAGTTGGCCACCCACCTGATGAGATAGGGATTTACGCCAAGTTGTGCTAGCTTTTCGATGATGCTCGAGAGGGGGATTGTGTCAAAGCCCTTGGCCAAGTCAAGGTAAGCTGTATGCACTGACTTTCCCTCATCCAGGGCCTTGGTGACACTCTCAAAGAAGTCAACCAGGTTCAACAGGCAAGATCTGCCCCTGACAAATCCAAACTGGGTAGGGTCAAGTGCTTGGAGATTGCCTATGTCCTTGTTTACGACATCCATAATAATATGCTCTATGGCTTTACAGATTAGACTTGTCAAGCTAATGAGGTGATAGCTTTCAGGGTCAGTAGTGGCACCACCTTTATGCAGGGGGATGACAATGGTGGTTCTCCACTCTGTTGGAATGAAGCTAGTACTTAGGCTGTGTTTGAATAGGGTGCTCAATGGCAAAGCCAGTTCTTGCTGGAGATGGTGCAGAATACATCCTGGGATACTATCAGGTCCCATGGAAGCTGTGTTTTTTTGCCTTAGGGCCTGTAACACTTGATCTACGGAGATATGAGGTGCGGGACAAGTATCGGGGATGTCAAAAGGGCCTTTGTGGGGGAACAGGGGGATGAAGTTTGCGCTGAACCTATCTGCTAGCATGTTGGCTATGTCAACAGGATCAGTGTAAAGTGATACTGTTATGTACCAATTCGGAACAAACATGGGCTTTGCCATGGAGGTTCCTGACGTAACTGAAGAAGACTTTATGGTTTCCCTTTGTTATGGAAGCTATTTTCAATTCATAATTGGCCTTGGAGGTTTTCATTAGTGATCTAATTTACTAGTTGAGGCTAAGGAGAGAGTTTTTCCAATTTGGAATTTCTTCCCTTTTACCCTTGAACAACAGTTTCTTCCTTTCGTTGCAAAGCCTGTTGATAGAGGATGTCCACCAAACAGGTTTGTGTTTTCTTGAGGAGCAGGTTTTAGTTCTATTGGGTATGGCTGAGTCCATGCAGTTGTACAGCTGATTGTAAACTGCACTGGTATACTGTTCAGCATAGTTGTCTGCATCCTCTGAGGGGGTGGGGGTGTGAAGCTACATATACCCTCCCTTAGGAAGTTGTAGTCAGCTTTTGAGAAGTTTTTTTAGCTTGATTTCAGTGGGAGGGGATTGGGTGGGATAGAAACTTTGAATGAGACAGTCTGATGATCTGATCTAACCAGGGAAGGACATAGTATGGGAGTAGTGCTGCAGTTACCCATGTTGGTGAGAACCAAGTTCAGAATGTTTTCTCCCCTTGTGGGGGATGACACAAGCTGGTCTAGTGCATTAGAACTGATGAAGTTGAGGAATCGTTGAGACAGTGCATTAGTGCAAGAATAGTTCACCCAGATGTGGAGGGTGGATGGAGTTTTATATAGATATAGCACAGAAAGGGGAGGTAGATGGGAATTGGCAGTAGGGTAGGGGAGCAAAATGAACCCGAGCAGAGCAGAACTATCCCTTGTTGCTGTAGCAATCCAGTACCCTGTGATCAATAAATCTTAGGAGATAAGGAAAAGGAAAAGAAAAAGAAAAGCAGGTCTGGTAGCGTCACAGAGTTTACTTGGAATACTGAGAGACATTAAGGGGAACGTCAGTGTCTAAGACCTGTTCGAATGCAAGTTTAAAAAAACTGTGATTGAATACAGTTCATTTGAGGCTATGTGGCTATTACTGAGGCTTGTCTTCAGCTGACTATAACACTGGAATAGGAAAGGTACTGCTGCTGATGACCCCACCCAAAACAACATCCTTAGGTTACTACACTACTTCATTTCCAATAAATAATATATAATGATTAGGTTTCAATATACACTGGATAAGACTTTCTAATTTTCTAATATTTATTTCTGCTTACATCTAGGTACTTCAATTTGTTTTCAGAAGCAATTGATGAAAATCTTAACTAATGTTGGTGCTCTCCAAAAAAATCCCAGAAATTATTCAACTGATGCCCAGCTCTCCTGTCAAATTAAAAATAAATCATCTACATAATAGCAATAAAGAAAACTGTAATCAGAGTAGTGAAACATGCTAATAGCTTTCTTTTTACAAGGAGCCATTACAGAACTTGCAAAGCTGAGGGCAAAACTCACTGCTCCTGATATTTGTATATGTGCTGTTAAAAAATCAAAGCCGTTATTGCCAACAATTAAATTAGAATTGGTGCTTCAACCAGCCACTGATCGCAAACAAACCTTTCTCCAAAAAGAATTATACAAAAAAGCGTTTGCACATCAGTGTTAGCAACAAATGACTTTCATCGAACACAATGCCTTTAACTTTATCAATGAAGTAAAAATTATCTTTGACAAGAGATGGTACCTCTCTGACTGGGGAATCCAGACGTTTCTCAACAACTGTTTTAGGGGGTTCAATTTCTGACCATACCACACTTATGACAGGTCTAAATATCTAGTCTTACAAACTCGTTTGAAGTTTTAGAACATTAAAAATGTTTGTAATCTAGGATTTACAACTACACAACAATTGTGCACATGTTCAGTAAGTAAACCATTTGAAACATTTTATTCAAATGTACGTGCACAGACTTGAATCTCATCATTCTATTACTACGGAGAACATTACCATAAAAGTAAATATCACATATCAGCTCTTCAGTTTTAGTAATATAATGCACCATGGCCATTATCAAAAGGGTCCCACCTTTATCTGCTTTCATATATCTTCTTAAATGATCAGCACACATGAACATAAGGGAAATATTTAATTTGCAAAGCTCAAAAATTAGAAAACATTCTTAGGTCTTCTCGTTTAACAGTTCACTAATTATTTTGCCACATCTGTTCAAAGATAAATAGAAAACAAAACAGGGTTAAACTCACTGTTTTAAAGAGAATTCACTTTTATTCCACATCTAGATCACCTTGTGTTGCTAAAATATGCAAACTAAGGTTCGTAATGAGGAATCTTTATGTGTCCATGTATTAAGTATTCAGGGTCTATGTACAAGCAAAAAAGCTCAAGACCATAGTCAAAACTGCTTACACAGTATCAGACTGCACTTTTGTTGGCACCTCTTCCAGTTTGAATAGTTTATATTGTACACTACTTGTAACATCAAAAATACTGAAATAATAAAATTAATTAAAACCATGAAAAGCCAACCTTACTAGAATCTCCAGTCTCTCTATCAGCGTGTCTTGTGCATCAAGGTGATGATTTTAATAAATTACTCTTCTTGGTTTTAAGCCTTCATTTTATTATAATTCTTACTCTTTAAAGTCATTAACCTCTGAAATGACTATCTGTTGTGGCTGCAAAATGTTCTTGGGTTCATATACTCACCACCTCATGGAATCCTATATTTCAGAGTTTCCCTGCATTAAATATTTTTTGACTGCTCAAAGCATGAAGTGCTTCAACAGGTCTGGGTTGTTTTAGTAATTATAATTTTAGTCTCAAGGGAAATAAAAACAGCTATTATTTAAGCTATTAATGGGGCTAGATGTTCACCTTTTATTACATGTATGAGGTAGTCAAATTTCTGCTTGGTAACTGTATCTCGTTAAAAATTTCCGGCTTCTAGACTTTTTCTGGATTTTATAATGTTATCTGTTTTACCATAATTTTAAGTTTCTCCAAATTTTTTGGGTTTCTTATACCATGACAGGAATGGACCACATTCCTAAGTCAAAGTATGATTAAAGGTCATGAAATTAGTATTGTTTCAATCTTTCATGTCAGCCAGTAGTGCTCTTCGCAGCACCTGCTATGTGGCCAGTAATGACTCCTTCTGCAGTGCGTATGGAGTTACATGTATTGGTAACATATCTAAATATGATTGTAAGTTCTTTTTTATAAGACCCGTTGCTCCTACGGGTCTATAATATAAGATCAACGTTTGAAAACATCGAACAACATATGGTCGATGTCTTCGAACATCGACCTTATAAGAAGACAAAAAAAAAAGAAAAAAGTACCCTAACGGGTTTAAGCAGGGGGACAAGCCCCCCCTGCACCCCCACACCCCCCGCTACTTAAATATACCAACTCAGGGACCGCACTACATTGCAGTAAACGGAAATCTCCCTTTACAAAGATTTCCATTTACACACTTGAGATTCTGAGCATTCGATATTCTCGTGTCGACAATGTCAGATTCGACATTGTCAGCTTTTGAGAATATAATATAGACCCGCTCCTACTACTATTGGAACTGTCTGGGTATCTTTCTTCCACATTGCTCTCATTTCTGCCTGCAGATCCTGATATTTTATGGCTTTGTGTCTCTCCGCAAGCAAGACACTGTATTCATTGGGTGTGGCAATTTCAATTATCAGTGCTACCCTTTTCTTGGACCACTTTATCCGTTTTTCTAGCATCTATCTTTTGAACTGGTGGCAATGGATAATCCCATGTGATGTAGACTTCTTCATTTTCTATGATGCTTTGTGGCTCACGTTTCCAGTGTTTTTTGGCCACTTCAATACCATAATATTTGCGCAATCCCCAGTGCAACAGTCTTGCCACATTATTATGCCTTTCAGTATACAGTCCTTCTGCCATTAGTACGTTGCTACCAGCAAAGAGGTGTGCAGCTGTTTCCAATTTGGTTTTACAAAACCTACATTTTTCTGTTTCTCCCACATGTTCAATGGACTTTATAAACCAATGTGTACGCAACCCACTATCTTGGGCCACCAATATTAACCTTTCATCTCTTGGTTTGAATTTGCCTCTCCTTATCCATTCCTGTGTTCATTCCTGATTAACATGAGGTTCTTCCAGAAGTTTTCTATACTTGCAACTATATTTATGCTTTTTCCACATTTCTTGCTTTCTCATCTGATCCTTCACCTTATATTCTTTCTTTTGTTTTTTGGAACATTCAACTGTTGCCTGATTTTTATCTACTTCTGGTTTGATTTCCATTCCTGCTTGACACTGATAAGCTTCTGCTAGATTAAGCAGAGAACTCATCTTAGATTTATTTTCTTCATGTTTCAAAACTTTCACTACGTTTGGGTCTTGTGAGGTCAGCAGATATTGTGAAGTCCCACAACCGCAGATCTATACATATAATCAATTTCAAGGAGGCCCATCCCTCCTTCAGAACGGAAATATATAATCTCGTTATCCACTGATTTTTATAAATCATTTAGTGAGCATGAAGCATCCTTCTTGTTTTCCTATCTAATCTATCCAACACGTTTTGGGGCCAGTCATTCACTCCAAAACTGTAAGTTAGGACAGGAAGAGCAAACTGGTTTATAGCTTGGATTTTGTTCCTAGATGTCAGAGCTGTTTTCAGGATTAATTTAAATCTTCTGAAGTGTTCCTTACTAAGTTTTATTCACATTTGTTCGTGTTTTATTCTTGATACTTCATCAATTCCTAAATATTTATACACTCCTTCTTGTTAAAGTTCTTTTATATCACATTCTTGTCCCATACTGATGTTTTCCTGGCGTTGCAGTTTTCCTGCTTTAAAGGTTGCTTTTGCACATTTATCAAGACCAAATGACTTTCTCATATCATCTGAAAAAGTTCTGACAACTTGCAGTTGTGCTTTCAGTTCCTCATCTGATGAATTATACAGTTTTAAATCGTCGATAAAGAGAAGGTGAGAAGTCTTTACACTTTGCTGTTTTCTATGAGCCAGATTATAGCCATGGCCTAAGCTGTTGAGTAAACAGCTAAATGGATTAAGGGCAAGACAGAATAGTAACAGTGACAGAGAGTCACCATGGAATATCCCCCTTTGAATTTTTATCCCTGGGATAATAATTTGTCCTTTATCATGGCTTAACTGCAAAGTGGTCTGCCACTGTTTCCTGGTCACTGTAATGTAGTCATCAGTGCAGGATATATCCTATACATTTTTAAGCACTCTTTTATCCATGAATGAGGGATACTATCAAATGCTTTTTTGTAGTCAATCCATGCCATATTAGATTCTTCTCCTTATTACAGTTCTCCACTATGACTTTAACAACAAATGATCCTTTGTTCCATATGACTTTCTTTTATTGCCCTTTTGTTCTACTGCCATAATTGAGTATTCTTCTTCTAAATGACTACAAACTCTGTCAGCACCAATTCCTGTGTAGTTTATATGTCGTCGGAAGACAAGTTATTGGTCTACAATTTTTAGGGTAGCTTGCAGGTTCACTCTTAAGTAGAAGCATTGCTTTTCCTGTTGTTTGCCAGGTTGGTGTCTGTTCTGGGTGTGCATATAAATAGTCCTTACTCATAGCTAAATCTTCGTGCAAAGATGTTAATACTTTTAACCAGAAGTTAGGTACAGTACCTGGGCCTGGGGTTTTCCAATTAGAGGCTTTTCTTAATTTTGGTTCATTCTGTCTAGCTGTTACTTCATCCTGTTTCTTCTCCTGTATCTTTAAACTTCATATTCTTTTTTTTTTACTTCTTCTATCCATTTAGCATCTTTGATATGTTCCACAGGGTCTTCATAGATATTTCTCCAAAATGTATCTATTTCTTCTTTTTTTGGCAGTCTTTCAATTCCTTTTACCTTATTTCCCAGTTCTCTATAAAACCTTTTGGGTCATCAATAAATTGCTTATTTCACACTTTTCCTTTATATCTATCTTCGTATCTTCTACGTTTTTCCACCTGTGCTGAAACTTTTAGTTTGTTATTTGCAAATGTGCACAATAGATCCTGGTCTGCTCTAATACTGCGCATTGTTTTTATCACATCTATCTTTCTTAGCATTTTTATTGATCTATTCCCTCTTCTATAGTCTTCTAACAGTGACACTTCTTGTCTTAATTGCTTTATAATTTTCTCTATTCGATACTTCCATGGCAGTATTAGATTTCTCCCCTTCCTTTCCCTCAATACCCTGTGTTCTTGTAGTCGAACTTTATCAGTTATTAATTTAGCTGCACATTTATATATCCTCTTTACTTCTGTTATATCGCATGGATCTCTATGAACAGTCCTAATTACTGTGTTCATTTGTTTTATCAGACTTCTGACTTTTTGGGTTTTATTATCCTTCTGCACTCTATTTCCTTCATTGATCTTGATGTATCTGTCCATGTCTGGTAAATCACGCAATTCTTCTCTCAGCTCATTTTCTTCCAAACTGAGGGCACATCCCTTGTTTTCCAATTCCTGCGGGCATTCTATAGAAGGTACTATAGCATCTTCCTGTGATACAGTCTCATCAATTTCAACCTGTGCCATCCATTGCACTATCATATGGGAACTCACTGGCCTATCTTTCCCCAACACTGACTACATCCGTTTCCACAATTTCCTGTACCTTCCCTTGCTGTCTAGCTTCAAGTGAACATTTATACTGGTTTCCTGTGGAAGGCTCCAAATTATCTTCATATGGTATCTGACTAATTACGTCCTGTTCTACTAGTTTCCCCTTAATTTGGATATCCATTAATCTATCCTGTTGTGGTGCTTTCTGAATTAGATTTTCTACACTAAATCCTTCACTTTGCAAGTACTCTATAACCTCAGTTTCTATTTCTTTAACTTGGTTTTGTTGTTTATATTTTCGCACTTCCTCAGATGCTTCTTTTTCTAAGCAGATTAAGATTTCTTGATCTACATACTGTTTCTCACAAATCTGTTGTATTAATGAACACAAATTTTCATTTGAAGCTTCTGACAGTTTTTCTTGCAAAGTGTTTTTCTTTCCTCTAATTTCTCTCTTAATCGTTTTGTATATCTTGTATTTGAAAATTCTGGGCTTTTTGCATTATAGTAACAATATATAATTTCTTTCTTATCCTCAATAGTCTCTTTATTGTCTTTATGGCTCTTCTTTGGCCTATCAGTTTTTCGTGATTTTTGTGAACGACTACTTCCTTCTACAATAGGGGGCCATCTTCCCCCTGGGCCTGGTCTGGCCTCATTGCAGGAATGTTCCTGTAGTTTGAGAATTCTACACTGTCATCTTTTCCAGTCCTGGCACCAGTGTGCCTACCAGGACTGGGCACTTTTTTATCCAGGGTCTTGTGCACACAACTATCTTTATTAGTTTTTGACCTACTTCTGTCCATGATATATGCTATATAAATTAAGTCTATATATCAGTGTCGCCTTGGTGAGATTTTGTGAAAACAGGGTCCATCTCGCGAAGGTACTCAGCAAGACTTGAGGATGAATTCACTTTCAGCACTACTATTCTCCTTTGCTTGCTGACTTTTCATCTCTCCATTCGGAACCCTATGCTACTGTGTAAGAACTGTTATGTCAGGGAAGATTGCCTAGGTCAGGTGGTTGCTGATATAACCAAGGCAGCAGTTTCAGTTTAAGGCAAACAACTGTACTGATCTGACACGCAGACTATGGTAACTAGTTCTCATAACATTCTTGCCTACAAATTCATCTTGTGGATTCAAGGTTATACTAACAACCTTTGTTAACAACTATATTTATAAGACTCAGTGGCCCTGGAATATCTGAATCCATTAATGAAAAAAAGCTAAATTAAGAACTTAGTAAATACCACCGCAGACAGGAACACTGCTGCACAGACAAAGAGGAGGATCACAGTTCTGTTTGTTAAGACATTTCAGACTTCAGCATTCATATCTAAGTTAGTTAGCAGGAAGTATGGAGTATTTCTCAGCAATACATCTTATAAAGTATATCTAACTTTACTTAACATAATCTGTATATACACAGCATGCCAATTCCTAGTCTGCTCGCAATCTGCATGCTACTTTACTTTAAGTTAATGAGCAATAAAAAGTCAATACTTGTATTGAAAGACCAAGAACAAGGTTAAGTCTTTGGTTGCTTCATGTAAGTACATTCAGCCCCCCGCCCCCTCCGTACGCATTTTAGTAACAGGCAAGCCACAGAATGAATCTGCAATTGTAAACTGTTAATGCAATATGCCTAGAGGATGAACATTTGTTAAAAATTTGGATAAATTCTGTCAAAAGTAGATAAAGAAATAACTGCTTACTGCAGCTACCAAAACATACCTTAAACAAGTAGCCATTCTTGATTTTATTCTGTATGGTTTCATATTCAGACAAGTATCCACACATAAGTGCAAACCTAGGAATTAAATAACGTAAATAAAAATATGTATACTGCAGTTGTTACAAATAGCATTTCATGTGGTTCACTTGTACTGAAAAAGGGTATCGATAATGCATAATATAGTCACAGGTCTTTACTGCCGGGCCCCGTTGCAAGACAAGAGTCAATTAATTAAACTCTAAAGCAGCCACTTCCCTAAAATTTAACAAAGTCAACAGATCTAGTACAGTAATGCTAATTTCTTATATACAGCGATATAAATAAGAAACTGAGAATGAGGAATTATAATATTATAGTGCAGACTGAAATGTGGAATATCAGCAATGCATATGCACACGTGTGTGTGTGTGCATATATATATATATATATATATATATATATATATATATATATATATATATATATATATATGTAGAAAATTTAAGTCAAAAGGAGTTAAGAGGTTCCACTGATCATCACATTAACAAAAACAATAACAACATAAGTGAATTTTTTAAAAGTTCTCAAAGACAAAAGCATAGACAGATTATACCAATAATGCTTCTGCAGGGAGGCATATCTATCTACATATGTATATATACATATGTATCTATATATATATATATATAT